>NC_083732.1:7435555-7745370 GCF_028564815.1 Eubalaena glacialis | reverse complement strand
AGATGGAGAATTGAGTAGAGGGAAAGTGGTAGGGGGGACCAGAGCCAAGCATGATTAGCAACGTTCTTAAAGTTCACAGAAGAGAAGTCCCAGCTCCGGCAAATGCCGAATGTCTTGCAGTTACAAAAGTCCCAGCTGCCCCATCAAGCTTAATGTAGTCGTAGATCAAGTGCCATCATGCATTTGCCTCTTCCCAGCTGCTTTTGCTACAGACTGGGAAAAGTAATAGCTGGTGTACACAGATCCCCTGCCGACAAACTGTGAAGCATGGGGGGTGCTTTGTGAGTTACTTTATCTAAGCCTAAGCTAATGAGGATGTTTAGCACAGTCCTTAGCAATTTGTCAACACCTTGGCATTCTAGAACCATTTCCCAGGGCACTGAGTAAATATTTACGTGTTAGAGATGAAACAAGCTCCTTACTAAGAATAATGTTATACGTTCTCTGTGTGCTTTATCCTGCTATTTTAGAAATGAAAGAGCTTTTCTTTTCAGCTGGTGATTTAGTAGACAATCACAGGATATTTTTACAAGAGTTTTGAAGGCTTTCCTATCAGAGATTTTCACAGGTCTTCTAGATATTCCTGGTGGGAAAGTCTTTTGCAAATCTACCAACCTAAGCCCTTAAATATACATGTTAATCACACAGAAAGGATTTCCAAGATGACAAAATATGAAAGAAAACAGAGAGGAAGTAAAATAAAAATAGCACATTCTGTTCTTGTCACTGAGTTAATGATGTGAATATATGACCATAAACTTCGTAGATGTGTTGGTGCTTTATAACAATTCATTTGTTTAAAAAAGCATGGATTGAACATGACTTTCTTATTTTTGACAAATTTACCATGGTTTTGGAAGATGTTATCATTAGGGGAAGCTGGGTGAAGAGTACGCGTGAACTTTCTGTACTCTTTTTGTAACTCCTCTGTGAATCTAAATGTATTCCAGAAACTTTAAAAAGTTTAAGAGAACATTAAAAATATTCACAGATAGGGCAGTTAATGTGAGAGATCTGGTTTTAACTTTGTCTTTTATCGCTTTATATAATCTTATAAAATGCAAAATAAGAGAAAGTGTTTATTGAACCCCTATAATGTGCTATCCTAGGCCCCTGGGATGCATCAACAAACAAAAGAGACAGACACCTCTGCCCTTACAGCACTTATATTAGTGTAACTTATTGTGTTCTGACAATAAAGAGTAGGAAGAAAAAAAGAAAGAGAGAAAGAAAGAAAAGAGAAGTAACTTAGAATGTGGTCAGTGGTATGGAAAAAACCACAGAGTTAGAGATAGTGATCAAGGGTGTGTGGTGGGGGGGATCAGGGCGGGGCTTACAGTTTCGCAGAGGGTGGACCTCACTGAGATGGTGCCATTTTAGCCAAGGCCTGTAAGAGGTGCTGTGTCTGGGATTGTCTGGGGGAAATGGAAGAGGAAGAGGCAGCCTAAAGCTGCAGGAAAGAACAACAAGGTGGCAGGAGCTGAGGGGAGGAGGAGGAAGGGTGGTAGCAGATGAGGTTTTCAGTCCGTCGTTCTTTTCAGTGCATTTGAGCTCACGGTAAATACATTAGGCTCTTGTGGAAGGAAAGAGAAAGCACATTTACCTGATACATACCATGTCCCTCGCCATAAATCCATAAAGTGGGACTAACTACCCCTCAGTTTATAGGTGAAGAAGTTGATCTTCAGAGAGGTTAAGTAACTTCCCTGAGGTCACACAGCAAACAAACAGCAGAGCCAAGGTTCAGACATGACCTCTTAGCATAGAGACCGTGACCCATCCCCATAGTCCACTCTGCCGTGCTGCCACCCCTGTGTCATGCAGATCAAACATGAAAGCATTTTGTTTCTTCAGTTTCTTAGATATTGCTATTGATTATGGCATATTGAGGCATACTAGCGTATGGTTTTGTAAACTTCTATTTATTTTCCAGTATCTACTGAATTTGAGGTGTCCAAATGGAAAAATGGGAAATTTTGTTTCCCAATTTCTCATTCTAGACAGAAGAATCTTTCTATTGAATATTATGTTAAAAGTTCCTGCCTTTGAGGTCCTTGGTGTATATTACAACATAAGACAGAATCAAGAGTAATTGCTATTTCTGAATTTAAGGATCTTTAGTTTCACATGAGTCTGAGATTGTCATCTAAAGGAAAAGCATTGCCCAAGCCTCAATACAACCCAAGAGTGATCTGGATATAAGACAAATCTTTTAGGTTAGATTTGATTTTATTTTATAGGAGGACACTTTGTTCAAAAGGAGATTTAGTCTTACATGGAAAGAATCCGCAGGACCTAATATCGTACTTATTTCAAAAAATTGAACATTTTAGTTGCAGAATAGGAAAAAACAGTTAAGTTTGGCAACAGCTATGTGGAACAAAGTAAAGTCTGACTGTTGAAAGAGAAAATAACAGTATCCACAGTAAAATCAATGCATAAAAAAGGAATTATTTAATCATTTAAAAATTGGGAGAATGTAAGACGATAATATTGTAGTATTGATAATATTGAAAATATTAAGACTTAATTAAGAATATTGATAATATTCTTTGCATAAGGTCAGAAAGAAAATCTTTCAGAGAGCATTAGACCTGACCCAAACTAAATTAATAATGTGCAAATCTCAGAATGGCCAGAGATTGGTTTAGATAAGATTAAAGACGTATTTAAAAATGAAGTCTTCGCAGCTGGTTTAACTTTTTATATAAGCAGTGTTTCTTGTAAAGTTGTGTCTACCTTCACAAGAGAGTACTTCTGGAAATACCCAGAATAAATATTATTAGCTCAGCATTTTTTATGACTGTTTCAGATTTGTGGTTTGATAAGGCAGAGGATTCTGTGCTTCTGTACTGCAGGTATCATTATTAGTAGCAGCAAGTGGAGACCTTGTTCTGCAAAATGCTAGCGTATCACGTGGAATCTGGCTTGTCAACTGGGGAAAATTATTATGGGGTGGAGTTGCCTCTCTCCCTTTCCCTCCCTCCCTCCCCCATTTTCAGTGGAGTTGTCCCTTCACTTTGCTTCTTTGGACACAGTTCTCCTGTTCTGCCTGTTCAGTTGGTCCAACCATGAGTCTGGTCTGAGAGCTTCCGGTTCTTTTTTGTTGTCTGTCTGTGATCAGCTCTGTCTTCCCATCTCTCAGTACGTGATGATAAAATGAAAAAAGAATAAAATGATAAAAGAAGGCCCTGTTCCAATCTTCTCTTCGAGCTCTAATTTGTGGAGTGACCGGGATGAGCTCATTCCAGGGACCACGCTTTTACAACAGGGCCAAAAATTTCAGAAGACGTGCATGCGATTCTGAGTAAAAAAAAAAAAAAAAAGAAAATTAAAATTCTAAACTGAAAAGTCGCCATCCCATTCTATCCTTCCAGCGCCTGGAGGCCAGTCTGTTCCACATGAATGTTACGTCCTTGAGCTTCTCCAGGACTGGGAGTTGTCTTTCTGTCCTCCTATGTGGAACAAGAGCCTTAGTTCTGATGAAGCAGCATTACTACACAGTTGATCCAAAGGTTAGACTATTTTAGCATTTCTCGGCAGGATTTACCAAACTTGATGAGTCAGCTGGTCTTCAGCTGGGCTGTTGCTGGTTTAGCGTTATTTAGAAATATTTTTAGCCATTTGTCATCTGTTTCTGATAACTTGAGCTAAGGTGGCTTACTGAAAATCACACGGGAACATGGGCTCTGCTAAGGACCGCGATTCTGAACATGTGCAGAGAAGTGCAGCGCGACTGCAAATTCTCAGCTCGCCCAGTTGCTGTCTTTCCATAGCTCACTCCAGAGTGGATATTGTTGAGGAAAGCGTATGTATGTTTAACATTTTATTTTGGTGAAAGCAATGTCATCAAGGGACTTAGATTTAGAGTATTAGGCTCAAATTTTACTTCTCGAGTTACTTTTCTTATTAGTTAAGGGCCTTTGAAATTCTACATGTAATTACAATATTTTCTGAACCCAGTTCAGCATTTCATAAAGTAAAATAAAAACTTTATTGTTTTTATAAATATTTTACATGAGCAAAATAATCTGTACTCCCGTATTTAAAAATAGATAATCTTGTTCACTATTTCTCCTTTGAATGTCACAGTTGATGACTCTGAATTCAAACACCTATATTTTGAAAAAGAAGAATTTTATCTTCTTAACTATGTTTATGATTAGAGAGTATCTTCTATTGTGTAAGAACAAAACCTGAGAAAAATATTGTTATTATATCTATCTGCTTCCTTCTTTTTTATACATAGCAACAGATATTTGTCATCTAGGTTAGAGAACTTTCTCAACGACTCTCTAACGTTGTCCCTTCTTTGTAGAACATAAATCATGTAGTCACAAACTTGCAGAGTAAATTCATCTCTAGATTCATAGTATGATGCAAGTGAAGATTAGAAAATAATCATTTACCCTCCATTTTAAGAGTGGACCCACTTTCTATGTGTTAACAAATTCCCAAGTTCTTCAGGAAAAGAAGGCTATAAGCCATACGGGAGACATAATAGTGAAAAAAATATTTTTTTTTATTGGAGTATAGTTGATTTACAATGTTGTGCTAGTTTCAGGTGTATAGCCATGTGAATCAGTTATGCATATACATATATCAACTCTTTTAGATTTTTTTATTAGATTCTTTTCCCATATAGGCCATTATAGAGTATTGAGTAGAATTCCCTGTGCTATACAGTAGGTCCTTATTAGTTACCTATTTTATATATAGTAGTGTGTATATGGCAGTCCCAATCTTCCAATTTATCCCTCCCCACTCCCCGCCCCTTACCCACTGGTAACCATAAGTTTGTTTTCTACATCTGTGACTCTATTTCTGACATCATACTTTTCTGAAAGAACTCAGGCATTGTAGCCATATAGACCTGGTTTTGGATCCTTATTTTGCCATTTGTCAGTAGTTTCACAAACATTACTTCACCTCTTCAAGCTTCCATTTCCTCTCATGTGAAATAATGATAATAAAGCTGCTATTGTGAGCAGCAAGTGGTTTTGTATATAAAGTGCCTGGTACTGAGCTTGGTGGATGATAAACATTCACAAGTGGTAACTGGTTTGAAAGAAGGGATGGTACAAGTTGAATCGCAATTTAGCCATCTCTCAGCCAGGCGCTCATGGGAAAGTTAGTTCATTCTTCTGAGCCTTACTTTGTGGAACCACTAATTTTATACGAATATTTCTGTGTCTGGACTGCTGCCTATATAATGCTTAGAATATGATTAATATATGCTAATATATGGCAATTTTTACCACAATGACTATTGTCATTTGCCTTTCCTGACATTCTTCTAGTCTCTGAAATTCAGACTGCCACCCAGTAGATTCATGTTCCTGCCTCTTCCGGCTCCCAGGCAGATCATAAGGGGCAGAGCTCTTATCCTTTCTTGCGTGTGCTCAGGGAGTCTCTTTGTTTCCTGGATTGTGGAGGCCAATTGCATTCTGCGAGATGTTGGCAGCATCCTTCTGTAATTTTATGTTGTGTTGCTTCAACAGGGATTGCTTTGTTGACACACATTGGCCATATGGAAACGATTTTGGATGGTACTGTTGACAGTCGTGTTTACATTGCTGTTTGTGTCTTTTTCCCCCTAGTTCTAAAACAGTTCAGGCCTGGGAGATTCTATCCACATTGCAATAAGCATCTTTTTCTTTCTGTCGCCCCACCTCCCTTTTCTTCTTCAAACACAACGTGTTCCTTATTTATATGTGTAGGCAAATTGCCGAGGTGTGTACCAGAATTGGTGATCGTGAGTGTGTTTCAGAATCCTTTGGCTTAAAGGAAACACTTTACTAAGTTTCCACTGGTATAACTGAAAAAGATAAAAAAACCAAGTGAGAAAAATAGGCTAATAAGATGAGTCAAAGGGGAAAAAGTTTCAAGTTTAAATAAAGGACTATTATAAATATAAAGACAGGGGAATGGTATGAGGGTTTTCATGGGCTTTTGGGGGTAAGTCAGACTAAACAACCTATTAAAATTATAATAAAAAACACAGCACTATTACATATTTAGACAGATTGCAAATGCTTACTGTTAAGTATCTCTTCTGGTTGAGAAGTGGAAATTTTGATCAAATTTTGGAGAGGAAGGGAGAGAGAAAAATCTCTAGGTGATTTATAACCTATACATAACTTTCGGCAACGTGCCAGATTTGGTGGACGATGTTCTGATGTTCTCTTAGTAAGGCATTTGCAGCAAGTGGACCAGATTCTTAGAAACAAATCCAAAGGAAAGAATGATCGAATTTGCCCATATTCAACAGCTTCCATGTCATGAAAAATTCTCATTCTAATCACAGAGGTGGCATATGGGGCAAAATAAATTTATAGGATGATTCCATTAATATGAAGTACTAAAATAGGCAAAACTAACCTATAGTTATTAAAATCAGATCTGTGATTGCCTGGGGTAGGAGGTAGGGGGAGATTAATTGGAAAGGAGCATAAGTGAATTTTCTGGAGTGATGGAAACCTATATGTTGATGGAGTTAGTGGCTGTATGGAAGAGTACATTTGTCAAAACTCACTGAACTGTACCTTTAAAATATGAGTATTTTATTACATGTTAATTATACCTCAATAAAGGTGACTGAAAAATTGAATATGTACTAAGGCATAGGAGAGAACATAAATATTAATTAGGAAACCTATTGAGAGAGACAATTATCACAAATATAAGAGTATAAATAGATACTAAGCGCTCAGAAAATTAGAACACATGATCCCATGAAATATCATCTTTAGTCAGTTGTTGATTAAAACTAGCTTTCAGGGGCTTCCCTGGTGGCGCAGCGGTTGGGAGTCTGCCTGCCGGTGTGGGGGACACGGGTTCGGGCCCTGGTCTGGGAGGATCCCGCGTGCCGTGGAGCGGCTGGGCCCGTGAGCCACAGTTGCTGGGCCTGTGCGTCTGGAGGCTGTGCTCCACAGCGGGATAGGCCACGGTGGTGGGAGGCCCGCGCACCGCGATGAGGAGTGGCCCCCGCTTGCCGCAGCTGGAGAGGGCCCTCGCGCAGAGACGGGGACCCAGCACAGCCATAAATAAATAAAAATTAAAACAAACAAACAAACAAACAAAAAAACTAGCTTTCAATGAAGAACTGCATCCTTATTTCTTGCAGTTGTCATTCATTTAATTGTCTACTGGATCTGAGTCAAAATATTCAGAGTCCAGATTCCCAAGGATTTTCCCACAGTCTTTGGCCACACGATGGCACAATATTTGGGTGAAGAGAAAAAACAATCCAGATGTTCATTTAGATGTGAACAAATATCCAAAGACTCTTGGCCTCATATTGAATTTCCTCAGTAAAATATGTATCTTGTTACAAAATTATCAATATGTGAATGTTACAGTCTTTTTCTGGTATTCCTCTGCAGCCTGATTTTTCTCCTTAAGTAGAGGGGTTCTGTGTGGGACCAGGTTAAAGCACACAAAGCTTTGTGATCTTGGGGCATGGGTATTTGGTGGCAGTAATGGACCCATTGAAACAGGTGCCGCCATTGAACTATGTAACTGCCCTAACATCAAGTAAGAAGGGAGGCAGAGATAGGGACCAGCCTCTGGGGCAAGCAGGTATTCACCTGGAGTAAGCTATTGCATTTAGCAGAGGGCCTTGTGCATAACAGATGCTCCAAAATATTTAAAATTTAGAAGATATTCACTCCCTTCAACAGTCAATTTTATTTCCCATTTGAAACACCATAAGGATATAGCGGGTTAAGCTTCCTTAAGCCCTGAATTTCTTTATGAGTTAGAACTTTATTGGACACATTATTATAGTGTACAATGCTAATTTATTTTCTTATATAAGTGACAAAAAAACGGGAGCTTCCTCACAAGTATTTCTTACCATGATGAATCGTTTAGTTATCAAAAGGTTGCGGTGAATTCCTTGGTGATCATGGAATTCTACAATAGGGTATTTATTAAAATTTATCCAGGTTAGAGAAAAGCTTTACACATTAATCTAAGCCAGCTGTAATGTTTAATATGATTTGGGGATCTAATTTGGCTTCATTGGTTCTGCTTCAGGTAATGCCAACTTAATGATCCGTTTATGTAATTTTAGAATAATAATAAAAACGCCTAACAATTTTAAGATTCAGCGTGTTCCGAAACATTTCTCCTGGAAACCTAATATATCACAGAGTGATCTGAGGGGAAAAATTTATGTCAAAAAAGTTTGGGGAACATTTTATAGTGTTGCAGTTTCATCGTGCCCATTTAGCAAATGAAAATCTGTCTTAATTAGTTCGGGCTTCTGTCACAGAACACCATAGACTGGATGGCTTATCAACAATACACATTTATTTCTCACGGTTCTGGAGGCTGGGAAGTCCAAGATGAAGGCGCTGGCAGGTTCAGTGTCTGGGCAGAACTTATTTTCTAATTCATGGATGGCAGTTTTCTCGCTGTATCCCCACATGGCAAAGCGGTGAGGGAGCTCTCTGGGGTCTTTTTTATAAGGGCACTAATCCCATTCATGAGGACTCCACCTTCATGACTTAACCACTTTCTCAAAAGCCCTACTTCGTAATACCACCACATTGGGAATTAGGCTTCAACATACGAATCTTGGTGGGGGACACAGATATTCAGTCTAAAGCTCCTGGTCCCTCCAATTCATGTCCTTGTCTTATGCAAAATCATTCATCCCATTTCAATATCCCCTGAACTCTTAACTCAGTCCAGCATCAACTTAATGTCAAAAATCTCACTGAAATATCATCTAAATCAGATATATGTGGGACTCGAGGTACACTTCATGTGAGGCAAATTCCTCTCGAGCTGTGAACCTGTGAAAACAAATATGTCCTGTGCTTCCAAAATACAGTGGGACAGGCATAGGAGAGCATTCTCATTCCAAAAGGAAGAAATAGAAAAAAGAAAGGTGTAACGGATTCTAAGAAGTCCAAAACCTAATGGGGCAAATTCCATTAGATCTTAAGGCTGGAGAATAACCCTCTTTGGCTCAATGTTTTGTCTTCTAGGCCCACAGGGGTGGCAGTGTCACCTCTGTGGTTTGGCAGGACAGCCCTGCAGTGGCTTTCTGTCTGAGTTGGGTTTCAACATATGAATTTGGGGGAGGGGGGCAGTGCAGACACAAACATTCAGTCAATGGCAAAGTCTCAGGGAAATAGTGCAATGAAGAGCCATAGAGAATTTCATTTAACCCAGCATTTCTTAATTATCCATTACACCTTCTGTTGTCTTAAGGAGCACTGGTCTTGAGAAAAACAGAGTTTGAGACATGTTGGTTTTTTTTTTTTAATTACGTATCTCCTTTATGTCTCAAAGCTACCCAGTGAAGTACTCACAGAGCTTAAATTTCTTTCCAAAGTGAAAGTAGTAAGTAATGGAAGAAAGATCAAATACTCAACGAAAGATCAAAACAGCTCAAGTTGTTGTCTTCTAATGCCATCAATCCATTCATCCACCCATCCTTCCATCTTCCTTTCAACAAAATATGTTCTTCTCTCTGTTCTAAGCTTGTTGGCTACAGAGCTAAACCAAGCAAAGGTGGTTCCTTAGTGAGAAGGGGAGGCATCTGATAAATAAGATGTTTTCACACAGTGAGGTCTACAATGATGGAGCCCCACTGGTGGATGTGACAGGGAGGGATTGGCGTGGGGATAGATTGGGCTATTTTAAATGGGGTAATAATGATGGTCCTCCCAGTGGATGTAAAACCTGCTTTGAGACCCAAAGATGAAGAAGAAGCTCTTTCCACTGAGCCATATTTTAAATTTAACTAAAGGACTCCAATGCGGTATAGCATGTCATTAAGAGCATAAGTCTGCCTTGGTGTAAATCATAGTTCTTACTGATTGGATAACCTTGGGCAAGGAACTTAATGACTCTGTGCCTCAGGTTTCTGATCTGTAAAATGCTGTTATTAACACTACCTGTCTCAGAAAGCATTGTTAGGAGTTGGATGAGTTAATACAATGTTAAGAACTTAATACACCGCCTGACACATAGCAATAAACGCTAGTTGTGTTGTTATTGTTATTTCCTTGTGATTTCTGGTATTTGCATCCTACCGGAGACCTGGGGTGAGCCTGGCTGTTGAGCTGGTTGTTGGGACTGCATGGGTTTATAAGGCTTATGGAGTCTGGGAAAATCGAAGGTGTAATTTCCCCTTTGTAACCGTGAAGGTTATAATCCTGAGAAACCCCATGACGTGATCATATATGAGCCCTTAAGACTTTTAAGTCCAGCATGGGCATCAGTGTGCTCTGCAGACTCTTCAAGCTGATGTGTGAGTGGCGTCGACTGGCCAGCTCTTGGCTGGGCTGAGCAGGTTGGGGGCCGTGCTGCTGACTCCTGTGCTGCTCACTATGGCTGTGATCGGTCCCATCAGGACTGAGGAAGTCCAGCCAGCAAAGCAGACCTGAGCCTCCTCCAGCCCCCCACCAAGGAGGGGGGTTAGGTACACCTGTAACCCCTTTGTGGCACAGCTGGATACCTCTGGCCTAGTGGTTCTCTGCAGCTAATTAGTATCCTGGGATGTTGTGGGGAAATCTACTCATGTGGGACCCAAAAGACTTGGCAGGAGAGACCTTGAATCCCAGGAAGGTCATCGCATGGGTGCTTGAGTCCAGCAAGTGCCCCTGTCTCCCCAGTAACAGTCTTTTAGGGCCACAGACTGACTCTGGACTGATTCTTTAAGAAGGGAGCCTTGATCAAACCAGCTCAAAACTGCTCCAAACCCAGCGCTCCTTCTCTCTGCCCCTCACCTTTCACCTTCCTCTTTCCTGCTGCTCCCATTTGAACCTGACTCCTTCAATACTCCGCCTTTAAAACTAGAAAAATCCACAATCTGACTTGATGGTTTATGAAGAAAGACTTGATGGGCCAGGGAAAGGCATCCCATCATTTATCAGTGGAAATCCTACTCCTCCATAGCTTGCTTTGTCTTCCTTAATGATGAGAAGCACTCAGGCTTAGGAATAAGATCTCTTATTTTTCCTGAAAAGAGAAATGTGAAATATGTAAAACTCAACATATCTATAGAATTTTCAAGACATTATTTTAATGAGTGCAGATGGTTAGCTTAATTTGATCATCTTAATGAAAATAAAGAAATCACCACTCTGGAGAATACAGTATTTATAAGATGCTCACTAGTGAATTTCCCATGTGTCTCCTCATTCACTTTTTCTCCCCAAATATTGATCAGCTTTCAATTTATATACTTAAGCCACATAATTTCTATATTCAAAATTTTATTTATTTAACAAACATTAACTGAGAACTTATTATGTCCCATACACTGGTAGATGTTGAATGAGTAAGCTATATTTCCTTCCCTTGAAGAATTACTATTATATAGTGATTCAGATACAAAAATGGATAAATGAAGACACATTACAAAAATCACAAAATTAAAGGGCTCAGCAGAGGTCTACTGGGGATATAGATGGTGAGTGGCCAAATCTGCCTGGGAAGGTTGAGAAGTTATTTGAATTGACAGATTCAAGGATTCCTGAGGCAGAGGAAAGAGGACCTTCTACGTAGGAGGAACAAAGTCAGAGATGTAGGTATTGGGGGTAGTGGTGATACATTTCGTGTATGTGTGGGGTGGAGGGCAGGAGATGAGCTCAGGGGTGCAGAACCGGGCAAGACTGGGATGAATCTGCTGTGTCAGGGAAGAAAATTTACCTTTTTCTCGTTGGTAGTGGAACGTGACAGAGTCCTGCTTTATTTTCTCTTGGACTTTGTTGAGAGGAATTATGGCAGTGAGACCAGATAGAAGACTTTCGAGAGTCCTATCAAGAAATGATGAGCTCCACTGAGGACTGATGGGAAGAGGAGTGGTTGGATTAGAAAGACATGTAGGAAGCAGAATACATAGAATGTGGAAATGTAAGAACGGAAAGAGTTGAAGGTGATGTCAGTGTTTCCAGGGTGAAAGTTTATTTATTAAAAAAATAATTATTGAGGATTTTTTCTATGCCAGGTAGATACAGGGGCATATTAGAGTTTCCAGTCCTGGGCCGCGTGTTTGTTCACCCAGGAAATGACAATACAGTGTGACATTTGCTACATTAGAGTTTAATAAAGAGTACCGGGGGGCTTCCCGGGGGGCTTCCCGGGGGGCTTCCCGGTGGGCTTCCTGGGGGGCTTCCCTGGTGGCGCAGTGGTTGAGAATCTGCCTGTCAATGCAGGGGACACGGGTTCAGGCCCTGGTCTGGGAAGATCCCACATGCCGCGGAGCAACTAGGCCCGTGAGCCACAACTACTGAGCCTGCGCGTCTGGAGCCTGTGCTCCGCAGCAAGAGAGGCCGCGATAGTGAGAGGCCCGCGCACCGCGATGAAGAGTGGCCCCCGCTCGCCATAACTAGAGAAAGCCCTCGCACAGAAACGAAGACCGAACACAGCCAAAAATAAATAAATAAACAAATGTGGGGTTTAAAAAAAAAAAAAAGTACCAGGGACACTTCAGTTACTATTGTTGCCTAACAAACCACCGCAAAAGTAGTGGTGTGAAACTGCAACAGTTTTACTATGGGCCTGGATTCTCTGAATCAGGAATTCAGAAAGGCAACATGTGATATGAGGAGCCTCATCTGGGAAAACGTGAAGATGTGAAAGAAGATGACCCATTGCTATGGGCTGGAATTATATGAAGGCTCATTCATTCACATGTCTGGGCTCCTGGCTGGGAGGACTCAAAGGTTACATGTGGGTGTCCACTCTATGTGGCTTGACTTGCTCAGTGCAGGGAAACCTCAGAGGGGCTGGACTTCTTACCTGGAGGCTCAAAGCTTCAAGCACAAGTCTTTCAATGAACAAGGTAACGTTGCCTTTTCTGGCTGGCCTTAAAAGTTGTGCATCATCACACTGCCACATTTTATTGGTGAAAAGGGAGTCCTAAGCCCACCTGGATTCTAGGGCAGGGGACATAGACTCCAACTCTTATAGAGAAAATTGTCAAGACTGCATTGTAGAAAAGCACATAGCAGGGAAGATATTGTGGCCATCCTTGGAAAATAAAATCTGCCATAGACACCCAACCAAATTTCAGGATAAGGCTTTGTGGGGAAAATTGTTTTTAAGTGTGTAGGCAGAGGAGACAGCATACACAAAGATCTTCAGGAAGGAAAGAGAACACTTTGCATCCAGCAAATCTGAACACAGAGTTGAACTAGAGCAGTCAAGAAAACTCAGCCTTGTGTAAGCAACTGTGACCTTGACCACAAAAGATCTTTCAACCTTTGGAAAAAACCTCAGACCTTTTCTGAAAGGTGGAGGGAATTCTTGAAGGTTTTTAAGCAGTCATGGGGTGGGGACATTTTCACACTTGTGATTTAGGTATATTCTTCTTTCTGTTGGGTCTGGAATGATGAGCCAGGGTTTGCTAAAGAGAGTGGGATGACAGAAAGGATGGGATGGACAGTCCTGATATGCAGAGTCTTCTAAGAGAAGGGTAAAAAGTGGACGGCAGAACAGAGAATGGATGGGAACATGGCAAGATTAGAGGCAGGGTTCTCAGGGACCAGGCTTTTATGGTAATTTAACTAAGATGGAGTAGTGTCTAAACTAGAAATATCGAAGAAGTGGAAAAAAAATTGACAGATTTAAGAAATAGTCAGAGACTATAATAGACTGGGTCTAATGACTGTTCATATGTGTGGGATAAGGGAGAAAGAAGAAATGGGAATTCAGTTACTTGAGATAGAGAACACAGGAGGTGGTGCAGGTTGGAGTAGAAAGAAATAAAGAGCTCCTTTTCGTTATTATAGTTTAAATAATTAATTTAGCATCTAATGGTGTGTGACATTATGTGAATTTTATGTACTGAGACATGGTGATATTTACTCTTTTTTTTCGTTGCTTTGCTTTTTAAAAGAGTCTACCTCTATTGCATACATAGGTGTAGAGTGAGTATTTAGTGTTTACAGCACTGTTAAATAAGTAAGAAAATCCTCTTTTGAAATAAGATACACATTTCCACATGAAATTAATGGAATATATTCTTAGTCATTTACTTTTTATTTTTTATGGAAATAGATTTATTCAAAATTAGATCTTTTGCGTTAAACATGTGCAAGAGGCCCTCATTAACTGACAATAATTGGTACTTTTGTCAATCTTTGCCCATATAAGCAAGAAGCAACTGCAGAAATAACCTTATAGAATCTGAAAAGCATATACGGTCTCTCAAGTATGTTAGAGTTGGGTTTGAACTACCTGGAGAAAATTGCACTGAAAAATATCTTACAGCAGAGGGACAGCTGGCGGTCACAATGGAAGCTTTGGCCTGTGGTTTTAAAAATCAGAAATTTCATCCAACTACTCAGAAGGTTCTAGAGACTTAAAATTGTAATTCCTACAAACGCAAATCAACTACAACCTCATTTATTTGCACTTGCACTTCCAAAAGGAAATACTGTTCTTGGTTATGAAAACACAATTTCTTCCCTAATGGGCTGCCCTTTCTTTGTGAGCATGCTTGCTTTTATTATTCTGAAAGGACAAATGCAGTCAAGCTACAGAATGACAGATGCACACTGATTTCAGCAGAGTAAAGAGAGACTTGTTCCCTCATTATATTTAGTTTATAGGCAATGTACCCACTTTCAAACAAAATAAGAAAATACAATAAATGAGAACCTTGTGTAAATTTTCTCTAAATGGAAAGAAAGCCTGTACATATATAAAAGTAATTTCTATGATTTTTCATATGTGTATTTCATATGTGTATATTTTTCATATAAGTGTATATTTCATATAAGTGTATATGTATATATATCACAATATATATATGCACACAAACAGAGAGCCTCATCAAGCTATTCATTAAATAAGTACTTATTAAGTATCTACTGGCTGCAAAATAACATTCTAGGTGCAGAGGATATAGCAGTTAACACAGAAGGCTTAAATCTCCGCACTGGTGCATTTCACATTCCAGTGATGGGTAGATATAGGCCCAAGATGAGTTTGGATGAGAAAAAAATGAACTTCTCTAAATAATTGCCATCTTGAATATCTCTTTTTTATCTTCCATGGGTTGCTGAAATTTTACGGTGCATCAGAACCACCTGAGCTACATATTGAAGTGCAGATTCTTAGCCCTCACATCCAGAATTCCTAAGTCACTGTATCTCAGTAGGAGTCAAGAAATCTGAATTTTAAAAATGCACAGATTAGGATGAAGATGGTCCACAAACCACATTTTGGGAAATTCTGTTATATGAGGAAAGTTCGTTTGTTGTGTCTTGCATAATTTCTTTACTGTATGGTCATTGTTAATATCCTGCCACACCAGTAGAAATGCCAGAGAACCCTTCATGCCCCAGGACTTGAGTGATTGCAAGTATATAGTGTTCTTAAGAACAATCCGACTTTATTTATAGAAATGAAAAATTTTAATCAGAATATTTTCAGCTACAGTTTGTTGGTCATCAATCATGTGAGTAACATGACTTGTGTACATTTATTTATAGCTTATATAAATATGTGTACATTTGGTTATGATTATATTTCTTTGTTAAGAATATCACTGTTTATATTTGCAAACATTTGTCATGTATGCTCAAGGGAAGATTTGTGTATTACCAATAAATGTAAATAGTAATACTACATGTGGCTTGTGATTTATGTGCACCTTTTTCTAGAAGTGCAAATTTAAAGCTGCCTGAGGTCTTTTTTTTTTTGAGGCTTGGGAAAAGTATGTTTTATTTTTTTTAATTTTTATTTATAAAAAAAATTTTTTTATGGGAGTATAGTTGATTTACAATGATGTGTTAGATTCAGGTGTACAGCAAAGTGAATCAGTTTTACATATACATTTATCCACTCTTTTAAAGGTTCTTTTCCCATATAGGCCATTACAGAGTATTGAATAGAGTTCCCTGGGCTATACGGTAGGTTCTTACTAGTACAGATGACTGAGTTTTGTGTTTTGTGCTAATCCCCACTTTTATTCCTGTCACAGTTGATTAGGCACACAATCAAACTCTCCCATTTCTCTCTTGGGTCCTCCTTAAAGTTGCTGCTGAATTTTTATTCCCAAACAGACACTCATAACACACTCTTCTTAATGGTGTGTGGTGTCTCCATTTTGCCCACAAATTTCATCAACTCAAGGGTGAGGCCAATAGTGTACCACTCACCCTTTTCTAGCCTGTCACCATGTATCTTATTTTTCAGCCAGGAGGAATTTTTTGCCTGGAACTTTTATGCCACCAGGTTTGAGCATAGACTTTTCTGTTTGTTTAAAATACAGTTTCTTATCTCTTAAAAAAATAACAGCTTTTTAAAAATATAATTTATATACCATATAATTTACCTGTTTAGAGTGCAAATACCACCACGATCTAATTTGAGAACATTTTCATCCCCCTATCAAGAAATTCATACCCACTAACAGTCACCAGTCCTAGACGACCACTAATCTATTTTTTGTCTCTATAGATCTGCCTATTCTGGACATTTCATATAAATGGAATCATACAATATGTGGTCTTTTGTGACTGGCTTCTTCAACTTAGCATATGATTGTTGTGGTTCATCCACGTTGTATCATGTAGTTCATTCCTTTTTCTGTCTGAATAACATTCCATTGCATGTATATAGTACAATTTTATTTATACATTTGTTATCTAATGAACATTTGGGTTGTTTCCAAATTTTGGCTATTTTGAATAATGCTTTTATGGATATTCATGTGTCTCTTGCCTTTTTTATCTGGTTATATCCCAGCCATCTTTCAAGGCCAATCTCAAATGACAGCTCCTCTGTGAAATCTTCCCTGGTCTTTCATGAAGTCACTCACCTTTCCCCTACTTTCCTTTCCATTATGCACTTTCTCATTAGCACTTTCCCTGGGTTTTTAACATTTCTGTCCCCTTGTTCAACTGTGAACTTCCCAAAGGCATGGACAGCATCTCACCATTTTTCATATCTGCCTTGGTGCCCAGTATAGTCAGGGCTTGGTCAATAGTCAGATAAGTGTTATTTGTAGGAAGGAAAGAAGAAACAAAGTAAGGAAGGGAGGAAGGAAAGGAGAAGATAGTCTTAAGATAATAAACTTTTGTTTTTAACTGAATCACAGTGCTATATTTTCTGTGACTCTTGACGTGAGTAGCCAGATGAATTGTTGGAGTGGGAAAAGGGGTTTTTGAGTCAGAAATAAGCTCATCATATTGGTAGTACAAAAGTAAGAGACTTGAGTAGTTTTATCATATTTCCAAATCTTATCAGAATTAAAACTGCAAAACCAGTGACAACAGTGAGTCAGAAAATTAAACACACAAGCTATAAATAGACAATTTTATATTTCAGTGATTAATCTTAACAGCACCACTTAATTTGTGTTTTAAAAAGGATACATTTTTTTCATTAAATATTTCTTCATCTTATAACATGTATTACGTAGCTGAGAAATTACTTGTAATATATGAAATATGTAGAATATACATAAGATTTGACATGTAGAATATACACAAAATTTGGCAAGAACATGGAAGCGAGAAAGTTTTTTCTTTAATCCAAAGGAGGGAAAGCCTACATCAAAATGGGGAAACATATGTGTGTCTTTCAAAGTGAACAATTTCATGTCCATAAAGAGTAGAGTAGAGAAGAGTAAATCTGAGATGCTGGAATCTGTGCTGTCAGGTTGGAAGGACTCGGGGGGCCCTCAGTCAGTGGGGTGAAGGGGCCGGAAGGAAGCCATCCTTGCTCTTGGCTACCCCTTATCCAGCTATTAATTAACTTTTAAGGCTGCCAAGGGAGAGCCCTGTTGGAGGTGAAATGGAAATGGCTGAAAGTTTTCAAGAAAGATCTGAGTCTTTCCCTCTCTTTGTGCCCCCAAGAGTAATAAGAGGGATAATTTCAGAGCAAGAAAGACAAAACCAAAACACAATTTGACCTACTCTTTACTTTTCCCTAGGGCAAACCCTGACTACTCCATTCCCTTTCTGCTATTGCTTTTTCTCAAGGACATGAGTTATAGTCTTGGGCTTGGTGCAAAATGCAATAGGGTGCTCTTGGCAACAATTATCACCAATGGGTGGAAAGCTAATAGGTGGCATCAATAACAATAATAAGATCTACCAATTATCAGAACCTATCATGGGGCCAGATACTCTGCTAACTGATTTGTATCTGAAATCTTACTTAATAATTAATACATTATCCTAATGAGATAAGTATTTGTATCCCTATATTTTAAGGGAGAAAATAGAGACTCTAAATGATTAAGCCTATTGTATTTCATGAATTTATTCATTCCATCTACTCTTTCAATGACTATTAAGTAGTCTCCATTCTATAAGAGTCATATGTTTGAGTGTTCGGTTTGTTCATCTCCAAAGCTACCACCTCCTCCTGTGCTCCAGATCCACCTCCGTACCTTCTTGGAGTTTTGCCTCATCACTTATTTTGTCTACATGTGGCAGCAGAACTTTTTCTATCTGCTTTTCCCCACCATGTTAAAATCTCTTAAGCCATTACAAAACTGCTTTTTAAAATTACATTTGTCCCCCTACCTACTCCATCTCTCTCCTTCCATTTGAGGGCAAACTTCTTACAATAATGCTCATTCATTTCTAACTCATCACATATTCACCCCTCAACCAACGTACATCATTCTTTTCCCACTACTCAACGGAAACTGTTCTAAGCAAAGTCATCGTTAACTTTCCAATTGCGAAATAATGCACGTCTTCTCCTATGTCTATCTTACATGATTGCTCTGTGATATCTGACCCTGTGGACCATTCTCTTCTTTGGGTTTCCCCTCCCCTGACCTCCATGTTTCTCTTATCCTCTAGCATCTTGTTTTCAGTCTCCTTTGAAGACTTATCTTCTTGATCCAGCACTGAAATATTGATACTAGTCTTTCCCAGAGTTCAATCTTTGGTCTTTTGCTTTTCTTATCTATGTAGTCATCATTGGTAAACTTGCTTAAATCTGATGATTCCCACATTTATATACACCTCCCAGATTTCCTTTTCTAACGTTAAAATCATGAGCACAACCACTGATCTTTCCCATTTGGTTGTTCTACACACATCTCAGAATCAACATTAAAAACTGACTTCATACTTTCCTCTAAAAAATTGTCCTTTTCCTTATTTTTATCAGTGATGACATCTAGTCACCTAAACCAGATAACTGGAATCAGTCTAAGCCCCTCCATCCTTCAATCCTTTCCCACCTTCGCTTGGTCACTTGATCCTCTTGAGTCTACTTTCTATATTTTATTTGGAAGACATCTTTTCTCCTTCCCTACTTGTTACTGCTTTAGTTTACATCTCTTCTTGCTTTAATTACTGTAATAACCTCCTGAATGTTCTTCCTGCCTTCAGTCTTTTTTCTCTGTAAGTCATCTTTCACAGAACTTACGGAGGGATGTTAAATGCAAATCAAAGCATGGCATTCCCAGTAATAAATTCTGGTGATGGGTTTCCATAGCATTCAGGAAAGTCTGAACTGCTGAGCTTGGCAAACAAGGCATTCATCACTAGATCCATGTCTTTCTTTCTAGCTTTATTTAGCATCCACTCCAACATGCCAGCTGCACCCCCAGAAAAGTTGAAGTGCAGACTATTTACCATTAAAGGTCCTTGGTATGTGATCCTCTCAGCAATGCACTTTTGTTCTTTCACCCCTTGAGACTGTTGTTCTCCCCTTTCTCCATCTTTTGCAATTTCCTTTGGATTTGTGACAGGTGGATCTGATTGCTCCTCTAATCTGAGCTAGATGATTTCTCTTTTTTTTTATCCCACAGACTATGGATTATTCTTTTTTAAAATCTTTAACCTGATACTTACAACACTTCACTCAAAGTAGTGGTAAACTTATTTCTTTCAGAAATAGAGTGTTAATTTGTTGAGGAGTTTTTATCTTCGTCCCTGGCACGCAGTAAGGGTATAATTAACATACATAGTGTTATCAAATAAATGAATGAATCCATCTGAATCTGTTCTTTAACGCCCCAGTAGAATCATCTTAGGTCTTCTCTAAATGTAATAACAGAAGGCTCTTTTCTTTCCAAAAAATATCATGGAGGAATTAGAGCATTTCCTATACCTTATATTGTTTTCATAGAGGACATTGATTTCTCTTTGATTTTCTAAATAATAGTATTACCTATACGACTCTATTTCTGATCAAAGTAGACCCTTGGTGACAGAGAGCTTAGATAAAGATTTTGAGAAAATCAGACACAGGGGAATTCTCATTATACGGTAGATTAAAGATTGTCCTAAAGCAAGTCCAGTTTATGAGATGCCCTCAGCCTGCCTGAGATCTGAGACTTCTGAGGTTGTAGGATGCTTGTTTATTTCCTGTCATTTATTTCCAAATATCTAGTGTAAGGGAGAAACTATTTTTTTAAAATAGCTTGTCTCTATGTGTGAATGTTAGTGATCATGTAGGGAAATAGTTAAGATGTAGAGTTTTAGATAAAATCTAACATTCTGTAGTTAAGAGAAATGATGTTTACAAATGTGCTAACCATGCATCATATTGGCATAATCACTGAGAACATCACAGATGAAGCTGGCACATTACATTTGGATCAGAGGCTTTCCTTTCTTCATACAGTGAAGAATGATTGAAATTTCTCTGTCCTAGTTCTCTAATTTCTTTATTCTCACTTATTTAATACTCCATGATTATGTGGTATTCTACCATTTTCTTCCCTCTAATTTTCAACTTAATATTCTCTACCTCGTGCCCTTGACAGTCTGGAGCAATATTTTCTAGGGAAACTAAGAAAGATCTCTTCTCCATGCTCAACTAATGAATCTTTTTATTTCTCTGAACATATTCATACCTCATTCATTCCAATCTCTTAAAAATCAATATCAGTTTTATTTTTCTCATTTTTTGCCTTGAAAAAATATTCACTTGCTCATAATCTTCCAGTGGTTTTTCTCAACCTTAGATTTAGTCACAAAGCATGAAAAAGAGCTTCAAGATTCCATATTTATTCCTTTACTTAACAAGTATTTATTGACGACCTACCATGTATCAGACACTTGGAATGCACTGATTAAAAAAACAAACACGAATTGCTGCCCTGTGACTTTACATTTCAGTAAGGGAGGCATATAATATCTAGCAAACATGATAAATACATGTGGAGTATTTGGTATGGTAAAGATAGTAAGCTATATAAAAAATAAAATAAGATTAAGGGAATCAGAAGTGTGAGGTGAAAAGAAGCAGTTTACAATTTGAAATAGAAGGCTTAGAGTAAGTGTTGTTGAGAAGATTAAATATAGGCAAAGACTGAAGCAGGTGAGGGAAATAATCCCAGATCTGACAATGTGCATTCCTGATGGAGAGAAGAGCAAGTTCAGTGGCCCCAGGATGTTGCCGTGTGTGGCAGGTGTGAAAGACAGCAGGAAGCCACTGCAGGTGAGGAGGAGTTGGGGAAAAGGGACATCTCGGTGATGAAGACAGAGTAACAGGAAGCAGATGATGAAGACCTAGGAATTTGGCTTTTATTCTGAGCGAGATGATAAGCCATTGGAAGTGTTTAAACAGATCCGTGGCATAATCTGATAAATAACTTAAAAATATCACTCTGGATGCCATTTTTGAGTAGTTTGAAGAAGATACAGTAGGGGTAGGGAGAACTTTAAGAGGCCACTGCAGTACTCCAGGTGGGAAGTGATGGCTGCTTGGAATAAAATGACACATGTGGAGAGAGGGAGAATTTATCAGGATCCAGATAATTTTAAAAAAGTGAGCCTGATAGCATTTCCTGATGGATTAAATGTAGAGTTTCAGAGAGAGAGAGGAACCAAGGATGACTCTTAAGATTTTTGTTCTGAGGAACTAGAAAGATGGAATTGCCACTGGGATAGGGAAGATTCAGTGGAACAGGATGGGAGAAAAATCAAAAGTTCAGCTTTGGAAATATTGAATTGAAGATGTCAAAATCCAAGTGAAGATGATAAGTATGTAGCTGGATTGATGACTCTGGAGTTCAGAAGATAGATTTGGGCTGGAGATATAAATTTTAGAGTTTCTGTCAACATATAAATGTATTTGAAGCCATGAGACTGGAGGAGGTCATAAAGAGAGTGTGGGTACGTAGACTAGAGAACTACGACTCAGTTTGAACAACAAGTGACCTAGAAAAAGAGGAAGACACAGAAAAAGAAACTAAAAAGGGAAGCCCAGTGTGAGGTGGAAAGAAAACCAGAGTGGGGCTCCCTGGAAGCCAACAGAAGAAAGAATGTCAAAGAGAGAGGAATCAGTCCTATCCGATCCTGCAGATGGGTCAAACAAGATGAGGAGGAAGGTCATTAGAAGGTCAATAAGGAGGTCATTATTGACCTTGACAAGAGAATAGTTTTCGTGGACTGGTGAGGGAAAAGTCTGGTTGAAAGGGTATTTTAAGAGCATGGAGGGAGAGGAATTAGAGGCAGCAAGTATAGACAACTTGTCTCAGGAATTGTACTGCAAAGCGTAGTTGAAAAAATAGGGCATTAGCTGGTGGGGGAAATAGTGTTGACAGTGTATTTTTTAAAATTTATTTTTTAATTAATTTTTATTGGACTGTTGTTGATTTACAATGTTGTGTTAGTTTCTGCTGTACAGCAAAGTGAATCAGTTATACATACACATATATCCACTCTTTTTTAGATTCTTTTCCCATATAGGTCATTACAGAGTATTGAGTAGAGTTCTCTGTGCTATACAATAGGTCCTTATTAGTTATCTGTTTTATATACAGTGGTGTGTATATGTCACTCCCAATCTCCCAATTTATCCCTTACGTCCTCTTTCCCCCTAGGTAATCATAAGTCTGTTTTCTACATCTGTGACTCTATTTCTGTTTTGTAAATAGGCTCTTTTGTACCATTTTTTTAGATTCCATATATAAGTGATATATGATATTTGTCTTTATCTGACTTACTTCACTCAGTATGACAATCTCTAGGTTTTTTCTTTTTTCTTTTTTCTTGGTTGCGCTGGGTCTTTGCTGCTACGCACGGACTTCCTCTAGTTGTGTGAGCGGGGGCTACTCTTCGTTGTGGTGCGCGGGCTCCTCATTGCGGTGGCTTCTCTTGTTGCAGAACATGGGCTCTAGGCGCGTGGGCTTCAGTAGTTGTGGTGCAAGGGCTCAGTAGCTGTGGCTCGTGGGCTCTAGAGTGCAGGCTCAGTAGTTGTGGTGCATGGGCTTAGTTGCTCCACGGCATGTGGGGTCTTCCCAGACCAGGGCTCGAATCCGCATCCCCTGCATTGGCAGGCGGATTCTTAACCACTGTACCACCAGGGAAGTCCTCTCTAGGTACTTTTAATCATAGAATAAATAACTTCTATTTGAATGCTTTTGATGAAATGGTGCATTAAAAAGGAAGACGTTAGTGATGTGGGAGAGACAGGAGAGAAAACTTAGAGTGATGTTTTTGAGGAGACAGGCAGGGATGAAGTCTAGTGCACAGGCTGGGGGCTGGCCTTATCAATAGCATTAGGTGGGCAGACAGTATATAAGTGTAGTTTCTGGTAAGTGGATTGCTGTGGTGGTGGGATGTCAGATAACTCCTTCTAATTGCTTTACACTTAAAAAACTTTTTTTGTTAAGAACAACCACAGAAGAGTACACTAAGTATCAATATACAGCTTAGTGAGTTATCACCATACTGAAGACTATGTGGCCATCATCTTGGTCAAATAATAAAAAAAACGTAGGCAGCCCAGCGCCCGCCCCCACACATGTTCCTTCATAATCCTTATGCACTTCCCCCCCCAACAAAGCAACAGTTATCCTGAATTATCACGCTACAGTTTAGTTTTGAACTTTAAAAGTGAATATACAATGTTTTGCATTCGCGTCAACATTGTGTTTGTCAAATTCATCTACTTTGTCGTACATTATTGTAGTACATTTATTTTTACTTCCATAGAATATTCCATTGTAAGATTACATAATTTGATTTTCCATTCTACTCTTGATGGGCATTTGGACTGTTTCTAGTTTTGAGCTTTTAGCCTGCTATAAACTCTATGGTACATGTGTGGGGGGCATTTTTGTTGAATACACACCTATGGGTACACATGTTCAATTTTAGGAGATAATGCCAATCATGATCATTTGGCTGTATCATTTGCACTTCCACTGGCAGCGTATGAATGCTCCCATTGTCCCAAATTCTTTCCAACATTTGCAATTATTATCTGTTAAATTTTGATGTTTCTAGTGAGTGTGGCTTTTATTTCACATTTCCCTAGAAACTACTCAAATGGTGCACATTTTCATCTGTGTATTGTCCACTTTGATACATTTTTTTCTATAAAGTATCCATTCAAGTTTCTTGCCCACTTTTCTGACTATTTCCCATCAATGAGGGATCTTCATATATTTTGGATATGACCCCTTAGCTGGTTATATATATTGCAACTATATTTCACATTCTGTGTTTGCCTCTTAACTCTATTAATGGTACTTTTGAGGAGCTGAGGTTCTTAATTTTAATATAGTCCTATTTATTAATTTTTGCCCTTATGCTTGGTGCTTTCTACATACTATAAGAAAACATTTCCTATGCCTCATTAAAAAGATATTATTTCTAAAAGTTGTATTGATGGTTTCTCACATTTAGATTCATAATTGACCTGGAATTAGGTATGGTGTGAGATCGGATCAAAATTAATTTTTTTCATAAGGAAAAATCTAATTTTCTCAGCACTACTTACTAAAAAGACCATTCCTTGTCCATATCTCTGAAGTGCCACGTTAGTCTTAAAATGAATATCTATGTATGATTGCGTAGGTTTCTTGATCTTTATTCCATTTTATTAGTCTATGTGTTTCCTTTTTCATCAATACCATATTGTCTGATTAATGTTGTACACACACACATATATTTTCTTAGCACACATATATTTGTTAAATATCACTACACTTTTATTATGTTTTAGAAGCAATATCCATTCAAATCTTTACACGTTTATCATTTTTATTGCTTGTCATTCCTTCATGAATTTCTGAGCTCCCATCTGGTTTCATTTCCCCTCTGTCTGAAAACACTTTTTAGGATTTCCTTTACTGCAAGTCTGCTGGAGCTAACTTTTCTCAGTTTTCCTTTGTCAGAAAATATCTTTGTTGTACCTTCACTTTTGAAGAATGTGTTCTTTGCGAGTAGCATTCTGTGTCGGCAGTTATTTTCTTTCCGTACTTTGAAGATATAAGCCCTTTGTCTTCTGTTGTTTCTGTTCAAAAATCTCCTGCAGTCTATTCTGGTCCTGTCAGATTAATCTCTTTTTGCCCCTGCTGTAGTTGTAAGACTTTATTTTTTTGGTTTTCAACATTTAAAAATGATATACTTAAAAAAAAAAATACTGCTTGTGGCTCACAGTGCTTCTTGAATCTGTGCTTCATAATGTTCATCCATTTTAGAAAATTTTCAACCATTATTTTTTCAAATATTACTTCTGCCCTATTTTGCTTTCCTTCTGGGACTTTAATTACATATATATTAGCTGCTTTCTTTTTTCCCCCTCTCTAACTCTTTTCTATTTTCCATGCATATATTTCCTACTTGTTTTGTTCAGGATATTTTCTTCTTCCTGACTTCTAGTTCAATACTATTATTTTGAGGTCTGTTTAATCTGCTGCTAAAGTTATCTTTTGGATTCTTAATTTTGATCATTATATTTTTCCGGTCTAAAATTATCTTGTTTTATTTTATAGTTTCAGTATTCTTTTGAAATTCTCAATCTTATCTTTTATCTTACTAAGTATATTCAGCATAGTTACTTAAATGCCTCAAGCCTGATAACACTATTTTGTGAGTATTCTGCGTATCTATTTTCTTTTGTGTTTCTTTTCTTTCTTTTTTATTTGTGTGATAGTGTCTCTTTCATGAACACTGTTTTGATTAAGTTCTGGACATTGTATGTAAAAATATTTTTAAAAAGTTATTGAGGATAATATCTTCCTTCAGGAAGGGTGTATTCTTGCTTCTGGTAGATATCTAGGAAAACTAGCAATCTGAATTATCTAATTTAAGGGATTGAGATAATTTAAACCTTACGTATTTCAGAGTTCGCTTTGTTCTTATGGCATAGCTGGTTTTTATTGACCCAAACCAAAGTTTGTGTCGTTTACCAGGGTCCTTCCTTCTTGGTTAGACCCATTTCCCAACATTTGTCCCCTTAGACCAGAAAAGGTATTGAATGTGCTATCGAGTTTCTCAGCCCCTCACGTGCCTCATCCTGAATCGGCAGATGTCCTTGGGATAAGTGGCAGGCTCAGTTATCTGTGTTTTCTTCTTCTCCTGGATCATATGCCACAGTACTTCATTATCCTATTAGTTCTATCTTGCTTTCAAGAAACTTTCAGGCATATTTTTTTCTAGATCTCATGGCTTGTTTTTAATGGGGGAATTGTCTAGTTCCCTTTCACTTGAAATGAAGTTACTTATTACTTGAATTCTTTTAGTCAGGTAGGAAGAAAAGTTATTCATTTTACACAAGGATGGGACAGTCATTAGGATTTATACATGGGTTTGAGGTTTGAGGATCAAGAAAAAGGTGTGAAGGAGTCAATTACCACAGTGAGAGAGTAAATGTACTAAGGAATTATAGTTTGGTTGCTGGGTATTATTAAAAGCAGGATTGGGGGTTATGGTTATTAATTCAAAATGGTACTAAGAAGTCGGTTGTGCTTTCCTTTTGTTATGTTCTTTAATTATACAGTGGCTAAGGGTATAGGTTATTTTATCCAGGCTGGTGGTTTTGTCAAACAAGTCCAACAAAGACTGTGATGGACAAGGGAATTGGGTGTCTATGCTAGGGAGTGATGACAATGATTGACTATGGAATTTAACCCATGTATAAAGGGAACAAAGGAGATCATGGAGCTGAGAGACAATGAATAGTGATGGGTTGAAAGTCCCAATGGGATAGAAAAACTGTTGGCATGTGAGTACAAAAAGAAGTGAGCTGAAAAGAGGTGGAGCTCAGAGAAAGGGATTCTTGGAATTGAGGCTGTGGAGAAGTTGCAAGCATTGATGATGCAAGGTCTGAGGTAGGTCCTTACGAGGAAGTCGCTGAGATAAGGTGGAGGTCAAATTGAAGGAGAAGAGTTCAAAGACTGAGAGCCAGAATATTGGAAGGATTATCTATGTGCATATTGAGATGGTCAAGAATTAAGACAGGGGTAATTTTGGAGTGTCAGTGGGCCATGGAAATGTGAAGAAGAAATGAAAGGAGAAATGAGAAGGAACCTGGGTGTTGGTACGTAACAGGAACAACAAGTAGTGGGTGATACAATCTCGTGGGTCTTTAAGCAGAGAGAATGGTCTGGGAGCATCAATGAAGTCAGGCTGGACATCTGCTCCACATCTACTTTTATCAGTACCTGCATCACTTGGGAAGGCTGAAGGGGAGAATGTCTACAGGGGAGAATCAGAATGCATGAGAAGGAAGGACTCTTCAGAGAAGAGTTTGAGGACATGCAGTCTTTTTGTGGTGAACCATAAATTCCAGGAGATGCTGCAGGCTTACCTATGACTACACTGAAAAGCTATTGTTAGGAATAAATAAGAAAATGTATGTGACAGGACCAAGCATAGTGTCTGGCCTACATTATGGTTAAATGTTAGAGTATCTTCACTATAGTAAAATACCGTTTAGGATGGGTCTCAAATGTGTCCAGTGAGGAGAGTTTGGGCAATTTATTTGGACTTCTTGATAATAAGCACTAATTAAATATGTGTTCTTTCTACACACAATGCACTGTGTATAATACTGCACAAAAGTATAAATTAAAATGCCTTTGGCAGCAAACAACAAAAAATACATCTCAGTGGCTTAATTTATTATTTATTCACTCAAAACAAACGGTCTTGTGGTAGAATGACTTCACGTTGTTTTAATTAAGGGGTCCATGACATCATCAAGGTCATCGTTTCATAGTTTCTATCTTTCGCTTCTGCCATGTTCAGCGTTTTGGGTTGTTTCCTTATGCTGGCTCTCTTTATTAACCCAGGATAAGTGGTCAGTTGCAGCCATGACGCCCAGGTAATGTAGAGGAACATGAAGGAATGTTTCCTCCTGTGTGCGACTTTTTAACAGTGAGGAGAACTTTACACAGTAACTTCTTCTCAAGTCTCGCTCTTCAGAACGTCACCCCATGTTCACTTAAACCGATTACTGCCAAGGCGATGAGACCACCATGACTGGCTCAGACCAAGTTGGATCCACCCTCTGAGGCTTCTGCCTCCTTCCCTGAAGGACACAGATACATGTTGAATAAAATCAGGACTTTGTTAGCAAGGAAGAAGTGCTAAGGGCTTCACAGTGTATTTCACTTTTCTCCCTTTCATTTTTCAAGTAGTTGTGTCTAATATTACTTGTCACAATTATAATTACCTCTCGACCCTAGACTTGCTGTAATCCTTTTTTCTTATGTGTAAATATATGCAGAGATAATATAAAAATAGGCATAGAATGTATTAATTTTTTATTGCTGTGTATCAAATTACCAGAAATTTAGCTTCTTAAAGTAACAGGGGATTATGATATGAGGACCTTATTCAGATTGCAGTTCAAACAAAACAACTACAAATACGTTTGGAGACAATGTGGGAAATTTGAACAGGTACCAGGTATTAGATGACATTAAGGAATTATGGTAATTCTGCTAGGTTTGATAACAGCAGTGAACATTGTAAGAAAATGTTTATAATTTTTAGAGATCTGTTCCAGAGTATGTAGGGGTAAAATAATGGCTCGGCTCTAATTAATAATTCAGAGAGAAGGAAGGAGAAAAGGAGGAAGGAAAAAAGGAAGGGAGGGAGGGGAAAGAGAGAGACACTAGACAAAGTAAATGTGGCAAATTCTTGATAAGAATTGAATCCTGTGATAAGTATATATGGTAATTCATTATCTTATTCTATTTTTCATATGTTTTAAAATTTTCATAATGAAACATTTTAAAATGAGATTTACCAAGTTGCTGTTAAAATTTAATGTGTTTAGGTACTTACTTCTCCACTCGAATGCCTTTGCAAAAATTAAAAGAATAATGTAGTAGGATGCTTATCGTTCTATATTTTTAATAAGAAGAGACTTAACAATGAAATGATAAGTGTGCTTAAAATAGATACCTTCTAGATCAATTTTAAAGTTACATTCCTCTAAAAGCACTTTAAAAGTCAAATCTGAATTGTTATTAAGTCCACGGTCTTGGCATTAGTCTTGAATCAAAATTTATTTCCCTTTCTCTCAGTGCTTTCAGAATATTTTTTTGAATTCATTTGGCAAGGTATCTGAAACTTTGCCTTGATTTATTCATAAATCCCTGGGTTCTGCCTGCATATTTGGCAGCAAGACCATTATGAAACTAGTTTCTGAGTAGACCCTGTCCTTCCATATATCGGAATCATTCAGAAAGACCCAGACATAAAGGGTGTTATAGAGGCAACCTAAGTAAATAGATTGTGGTGGTAGATGAGCTAAAAAGTAATAGAAAGATGCTTCTGTGCTGGCTCCTGCCCTGCTATGAAAATGCAGATATTATTTGCCTTTGCGATAATGCAACCCAACCACGTACATGGATGGATTACCACGGCCCCACTTTTGTCTTTTGTTTTGTTTTGTTTTCATCTGATCTCTGTGGTGGAATGTTACTTCACCCTGATCAGTGTACAACAGAATGACTACCTGTCTTAAATGTTATTAGTAAGGCTTTTCTATTTGTATTTATGCAGTAGCGTTGATGGAATTTTGTTATGAGTTGAATTATGTATCCAACACATTCAGATATTGAAGTTCTTACCTAATGCCTCAAAATGTGACTTTATTTGGCAGCAGGGTCATTGCAAATGTAATTAGTTAAAATGAGGTCAATTAAGGTGGGCTCTCATGTGATATGACTTGTATCCTTATAAAAAGAACACTGTGTGATGAGAAAGAGACATGCACAGAAGGAAGACAAAGTGAAGACATAGTGAGAAGGTGGCCGGCCATCCGTAAGCCAAGGAGAGAGACCTCAGAAGGAACCAACCCTGTCGACATTTTGATCTTGGATGTCTAGCCTCTAGAGCTGTGGGACAATAAACCTCTGTTGTTTAAGCCACCCAGTATGTTGTGTTTTGTTGCGGCAACCTCAGAAAAGTAATGCAAACTCCAGACAAAGATTAGATGTCTTCTCATTTATATTGCCATGTGGAGTCTTTATTTTTTGGCTACATGCTTCAGGCATTCTTAAAATCTACATCAGTAAAATATCCTTTGGGGTGTGTCTACAAAGCACTAAGAAAAGTGAAATATCCACTACTTTTGACTGATTCATAACCATTTATAACCCAGGACAGAGGAATCCCTAGTAGCTATCTGAATTGTCTTTCCTTATTGGCCACCTCTGCTTTGGCAGTTTCTACCCTTCATCACCCCAGTTAGTTTTCTTTCTTTTTTTTTAATGTGCGGAGTAGAGGGTGTATTAAGAAGTACTGAACACAAGATTATAATAGTTGTATTTGAAGAAGTATTTTTATGTTATAAAATTACTTTTTTTGGATGACTATATCTCTGCAGTCTAGTGGGAGAGAATAAAAATAGAAAAGACTTCACTACACAGCAAAGAAATAATAGGAAGTTTTCTCTGTAATGTGAGTCTTGTTTCCATTATTCGTTACACGACAAATGTGTATGACCCTGGGTAAGTCCCTGAACCCTTCTGAATTTCAGTTTACTCATATGCAAAATAGATACAACCAATTATAAGAATATTTAAGGTATAAAGTAAGATAGTTGATATGCATAAGTTTTGAAAATATAAAGCACTATGGAAATGTAAGACATTAAAATTATTAAGTCTATGAAGGCAGAGTCTGAATCCTAGTATAAACAAATATTCTTATAATACTTCCTAGCATATTGCCTTGTATATGGAGGAAATTCATGATTGTGAAACTAAACTAACTGCTGAGAATAGTTGTAGCTTAAGAGAACCTAATAATTCATCCTTCCTCCAGAAGTCAACTGAAGTTAAACACACAATAGCATTCTAATACTGGTGGTGATAGATTGTGTTTTTCAAAGAAGTGCTTCCAATCTTGTCCCATATGCTCTTCTTATAATGTGGCTGACACTCCTCCCACGTGGATGACGGGTCTGTGTTCCCTCCCCTTGTGACTGTCCTGTCCAACAGGGGATAGTGGAAGTGATGTTGTGTGTCTTCTGAGAGTAGGTAATAAAAGGATATAGCATCGTCCCACTTCCCCATCTCTCTCTCTCTTTTTGTCTTTCTATCTCTCTGTCTCTCTCTCTCTGTGTATCTCTAGGTCTCTCTTTCTCTCTCTCTCTCTGTCTCTCTTTCTATCTCAGAACACATGCCTTTGGGAGTCATCCATCATGTTACAAGAAAGCCCAGGTCACATGGAGAGCCATGTGTGGATACTGCAGTCAACAGCCCAGCTAAAATCTCCTCCTGCATCAGCTGTATGACACACAAGTGAATGAGTGTTCTCTTGATTGGAGCCGCGTTTTCAAGTTCTAGCTGAGATCCCAGACACCGTGGAGCAGAGATGAGCTGGTCTCACTGTGCCCCATCGGACTTTCAGACTCACAGAAAGTGTGAAAAATTACAAATGACGATTTTGGGGGGGGTGTTTGTTATGTGGCAACAGATAACCAATACATTGGTGAAAGAAGATTAGACAAAGGAGAGCCTCTTTATTACACCCTCAATTAACAAGTTACCCTCTGAGTTCAAGGTGAAGAAGCTACAGAAGGGCTGCAACTCACTTGGTCTTCCTTATGAATAAAAAAGGAATTGAAGATTATACTTTGAAGGGAACAGGAGAGGGAGAGGGGCAGTATCCTTGTTTCCCTGGAGTGACTTTGCCCTGATTATTCTACCATGGAGAGGAGTGAGTGCAGAAGCACTCTAGGCATGATATCAAAATGGGATCAGTGTTCACCAATAGTGAACATGCATCATCAAAAAATCAGAAAAGGGGAAGCAGACAATTATTTTTAACTCTTATTTAGTAGCCATTTTTTAAAATAGAAAGGTCAATGTGTGTGTGTTTAATATTTCTAGCACACATTGACCCACTCCCCAGTTATAACCTTCCCCTCTCTTGCCTGACCTACTTCGTGTTCAACATCGCTATGATTATGAAAATGAGGGACATGATTAGCATCAGTAGTAGTCACTGGACCACTGAGAACACATGCAGTGGTTTCAAAGGAAGAAATTGGGGACAGAACTCATAATACTGAAAGGTGGAATCTGGTTCTGAGTAATGAGGATGTGGTTTCTAAAATCATCTGATCTGCCCCACCAGAGCTGATATAACTTTTCTTCATGGAAAAAATAAGCATGAAAGCAGCCAGTGGTTCTTCTTAATCTGGTGCTATTTGAAAATTGTATGACAGCATTAATATTTGCTCCTTCCTTTTAATTGACTTCTTTGGAGATTTAATCCACAAAGCTTCCCTCTTTGCTTTAACCACCTCCCACCCCAGTACTTAGTTTTCCTCCAGTGTCTATGCTGCTATGTCAGTGTTTTTCACTACTTTCTCATAGGAGGATGATATTTTGTCCTGGTTTCAAATTTCATTTTAGTTTTTACTCAAGACTTCTGTACTTAGGGATCATCATCTCATGTAAGAAAAATATTGACATCTTCAAAATCTGTTGTAAAATTAGATGAATATCCAATTTAGAAATTTGCTGAGGTTCTTCAATTCACCTTCTAGTTTTGTTCAATTGATAAATCTCCTATTAAAAAATTCAGAGGTGAAATATTTTACAAACCTCACACTGTTTATGTCTTCCATAAAAAAAAGTAAGTGCAAGGTTAATGCTAGGTAGTCTTGTATGAAGTCAAAGAGGTGTATCAGCCCCTCTACTGGAAAAGAGCACTGGGGGAGCTGTCTACCACTGATCTTCCCCAGCCACAAATATGTTCTCTTTCATTCAACCTAGTCCAAGCTTGTCTCTTTGTCAAAACTTGTATTGGCCATTTCAAAATAGAGAGGTGCCACTTATTTACCGAAGAGTGCTCTAAAAGATTACTGACAAATTATAAGCAATTTCCAGTGCCTGTAAATGTTTCTGGTTGGTCGTTGAGATTGACCTTGAGACCATCTTAAGCAATCTGGGTATTTGTCTTTCATATATTTCTCTGATGGGTATGAATATTACTTGCATTAAAAATGATGGATGTGGGCAATTTCGTATTAATTGCCACAGGAAAAAAAAAAGTCTTAATACCTTGGGATGGGTAGCACTGACCAGAGAGAGAGAGAGAGAGAGAGAGAGAGAGAGAGAGGAACTATATTTCGGCTGCATATTTTTCCTGGAAATTTTTGCATAAACAAGGTTTGAATTGATGCTTTAGAATAGTGAGAAAAACGTGTCATTGGCAATTATCCTAGAATTACAAAAACTGCAAGAAAATGATGAAGTCACCTATTCAACTTAAAGTAATCTCCAGGCACAAGAAAGAAAATAGGACATTTATTCTGTCTCACACTTTTCTTGGATCTGTTGCTGAGGAGCTGAATCTCAGCAGGTTCTAAAAACAACTACATTTGTGCTTATTCTTACTTATTCCTTTCAGAATTTCTCTTATAACCGACATAAGCACTTATCACTTTATAATTTGCATTTCCCCATACAGTCTCCATGTTTAAAATTAATTAAAGAAATTTGTAAAAATATTCTACAAACTCAGTTCTGACTACCTCAGTGTGCTTTAAAGATGGGACTATTTGGCATACTTTAAAGTCCTGTTAGTTGTGTGTGCATGTGTGTGTGTGTGAACTTAGTGAGCATTCTTTTTACTACGTATTGAAAGAAATTTGGTAAAAGTAATTTACTAAAAAAGCGTATGTGTATAATGTTTAATTAGCTATATTACATTAGACAGACCTAACAAGAGCAAGTTATTTGTTCGTCCAGGCAGAATATTTACAATTTCAGTCCTGTTTCAATACATTTATTTTTTCTTTCTCTGAACCATATACCACATGCTTTCCCTTCCGAGAGCTACAGCAGAAAGTAGTCTAACCGTGGGATGAGAGTCGGGGATAAGTGTGAGTACGGGGTGAAAGTCATATGATTATATGTGCTGTTCAAGATGCCATAGAGTGGATACAAGTCATATAATGAGTCCACCATTACCCCTAACAATGACAGGGAGACAGTTTTATTTTTCTATTCCACTTTATGTGTACATACACAGGAAATAAATTTACCCTGTAAAAAATATGAAGCACAGGCTCAAGAGGTTATTAATTAAAAGCGTAAGTACTGGTTTTATAGCTCAAGATTATTATGAAGCTGCAAAGAATAGCTCTGATGGAGTGTTTCTCAAAAAATTTTGAAACGTGTGTTTCACTTTTAATAATCAAAAAGTCTTCATTTGCAAAGAAATGATGTGTTTAGGACTCACTGTCCTCGTGAACTAATCTTGTTGAGAGACTCCCTGGTCTCATCATGTGGCACTCGACACCTCCTTGGGTCCCATGTTTCTTCTCTTCATATGACCTTGTAGGTTTGTAATGAAAAAATTCCCACATACTTCTGTTGTGCAGTTTCGGCCACAATAGTAATAGATCTGACCCAAAGGAAAGGATAAGAGCTCTCAATTTTCTTCATAAACTGTGGACTGACAAATGGATAATTAGGTGTTTTTACTCTTCTTAATGCCAAAATCAGATCAACCGTTAAGGACAGTCAGTTGCTAAGTAGGCAAATAACAAAAATATAGTGCCACACTGGGTTAACAACCACAAAAATATCCATTTAAGGACTGTGTATCAAATAATGGAAGCTTAAAAATGCTTGAGTTAGAGAAAGCAGGACAGAATAGTCTCAAACTGCAAACACATAGCTCTTTTGAACATCAGCAAAATTTACCTCTGAGTCTTTGTAGTGTTCTATCTTATCCTCAAAGAATTTATATCCTAAACCTACAGATGGGCAAACATGTTATTTTAATATCTTCTGTTTAGTTTTCTTGAAAATTTCATTTTGGAAACTCCCTATTTGAGTTTTTAAATATCTCATGACTAAGGGATTGCATTAGTCCCATTACTTAAACAGTTAATTTAAAGAAATGATCGAAGATATATGAGTTACAGACAGGGGTGACTTGAATTAAGATGTGGGCAATTTTAATCAAGACATGCTATATTCAGTAAACTCTGTAAGATCAGTGAAGGGAAAAATGTGTTAAGGTTAATCAGTTTTGAAGAAATGTAACTAGTAGATAATGTGCCCTGATTTTTTTCTCTGTGACAGGAGTAATAAGCACAATCACTGTTCATCTATATTTCACTGGGCATAAATGCAAATTTCACATTTTCCAGAAGAGAGAATTTTATTACATTATATTGATTTAGAAATAATTCATTAACCTCTACTCCTTTTTCTTTACATATCAATCTGTCTCTATTCAAGGTTTTGTCTTCATTTTTCAACAAGTTACTGAGAAGTGTCTTATATTGCAGGCTATTAAAAGACTGTTTTTTATACATTCAGTTTTGTCATTCTTGGCACAAAACTGGTACTGGTTTTCTGTACATTTTTGGATATCGTCTGGGTGTTCAGGAATGCTTGTTATATTTCCTTGAAGTTGAGGATTTTGACAGTTTTGTATAATGCAAAATATTTGTTGCGCTCTTCTGGACCTCCACCAGTTTTTGAAAATGAGGTATGTTTATATGTTGATTTTTTTCTTCCTCTTCCAAAGTCAGGTGTGTATAATGTTGATGGCTATAATGGAACTGAGTCTTACATAAGCTCAGTGATTTTCAATAGAGGAGAGGTCTTATGATCTACCTCCTCCCCTACCCTGCCACCTCCAGGACAGTTGTTGACATCTGAAGACATTTTTGATTGTCATGAGTACATGGATGGAGGTTACTACTGACATCTAGGGATAAAGGCCAGGGATTCTGCTAAGCATCTTACAATACACAGGGAAGTCCTCTGCAACAGAGGATTATCTGGCCCAAAATGTTAACAGTGCTTGAGGTTGAGAAACCCTGTTTTAGATGATTTGCACTGAAGGCTGGAATCCACTTTTCAGAAGTGTGAAATCAGATACAGCTTAATTTCTCTGTGCCTTTCTTTCCCTTTTCCATTAAAGCTGAAATTTAAACACCAAGTAAACAATCAGAGATGCACAAAAGTATCTAGGCCCAAGGATGCTTACCAAAATTTTACACATAATGGTAAAAGGTAGAAAACAACCTAAAAGTCTAACAATACAAAGTTTATAGTATTAATCATGTTTAATATATAATTGGAATATAAGAGCATAAAAACTTATAGGTGAGTGTTGGAATAATATGGAAAGTGTTGAGTGTATAAAGTGAAACATTATTGTACCATGTGACATATACAGAGCGATCTAACATTAGAAAAAATATATATGTTGTTTGTTTATTCTCATAGACAAAAGTTGAAAACAAAAAAATGTTAGTTACTTCTGAGAATATGGGTCAATTCTGCAGCTAATAAGTACTTTTTATTTATAAAAATAGGAATGACATTTTAAAAAGTGTGGATAACAATTTCATGTGGTTGTGAGAGCACACACTGTGGGGCGTGAGAGATGTGATCTTGCACACAACTGCTGTGTGACTTTGGGCTTCAGTTTTTTCATTTTTAAGTAATGCTCCCTTTAAATGGTTGTTTTAAAGATTAAATGGCTAAATTGCACAGTCAAATTTAGCTCTCTTCTTCCTCCAATGAGATAATTTGAGGCATTATTAAGAGGATTCTTGAAGGTGTTTTCCTTTTTATGTATTTCCAGCAGTGACTAATAGAGATCTCAGATCTCAGTTGGGCCCAGAAATGTAATTGCTAATTGATTTGTGAATGAATTGGTCTGATGTCATATTCCCATCCCCACCACTACCCTGGTTCCCAGTTTCAATTCAGTTTGATTTAATTCTATTCAGTTCATCAGTTCAGTTCAATTCAATTCAATTTTGTTCAATTCAGCTCACAACTCTTAATGGGAAACTTATCTATTTATATGATAAATGCAAATATGAATAAGACAAGATCCCTCTTCATCACAGCCACACAGCTTAGCAAGCAAGGCAGATGGATATACAAGAAATTCTAATATAAAGTGGCAAAGAACTTGAAACTGTGAAGTGAGTGGACAAGTAAGGGAAGGGTGGGAACATTTTATAAAACTAAGGGCAAGTGTTTGGTGTAGCCTTCAAGAATGGGAGGAGTTATTGGTGGAAAAGGAGAATTTTCCTTTGTGTTGCACAGACACCTTGGAGGTGTAGATTTCAGACATCTTCAGGAAGAGTAGAAGGTCCGATACGACTGGTATGTAGTGGACAGTTCAAGAACAATGAGAATTAGTCTGAAAAAGAAGATGGGTAGATTAGAGACATGCTTAACTATCAAGTGAAGGAAAACAGGTTTTATTTTGTGTGCAGTGTGGAGTCACTGAAAGTTCTTAATGAGGAAGTGACATGAAAATAACTCTGATTAGTGAACTGAGCAAGATTTAAAAGCTAAATTTAACACCTATTGTATCTTACATAAAAGTAGGCTAACTTACTACTACAGTAAGCATCTTGAAGCAAACCACATGTTTAGTATTTTTGTAACGAATTAGAATTAAGGAATTCTAGACAAAACTTAGGGCAAGAACAGTATCTTATGCTCTGGTCCTGATAAATGTTGATTGAGGGTCTAGTGATAATGATTGAATCCTGAATAAAATTATTATTTCTGTCTCTAAAATGATCAGATAGAATTAAACTTTGAAATTCATCTACTATACAGTCAAGAAATAAATTAATGCCAATGCTTAAATTACTAATTCCAAATATTCCAAGTGAAGGTACATGATTTGGAGACACTTTTGAGTATATATTTCATGTCGCCAATCTGTAGGATTTTTTTTTTGAGAAGATTATGCTCTTGGCTTATAACATTGTTGGTAAATTCATTTTCAGAAAGTAGAAAATCTTACTTCTATAGTCAGAAAAATTGGTCTTTATCAATTCTAACTTCAGTGCTTATGTTATTAATTTTAAAGAATGGCCTGGGGAAGAAAACTAAAAAGAGTTTGCTTATCTGAGGAAAAACATAATGGACCAGAGGACCTATCCACTTTCTTTTTAGATGAGTCTGTGGAATACATTGGCTCATTACCAAAATACATATTTTAAGAATTATACTTCTTTCTAAGCAGTGGTTTGCAGTCCATTTCCAAGTCTAAGGTGATTTAAATTACATGATTTCTCTGTGCATTTCAAATAAGGTTTTTAATATTTTAGTTTTAAGTAATAAAATGCCATTCAAGTGTGTAATTTATTACTAAACGTATTAATATTTATAGCCAAAAAATGATTTTCCTGAATGGTGGAAAAAACCCTCAATATCAATTTTTGCCTAGAAAAAAAAGGAACAACAATGAAGAATCCTGTGACAGAAGTATATTAAACATATATATTTTCTTTAGACCAAAAAATAAACTTTCCATCCAGCGGTTTTCTATAGGATCCTGCACTCTGAAATTCTAAGTTAAGTTTAATTGGTAGATTAAGTATTTGGAGATGTTTATGTGGTTGTGTATCACTTTGTAAACTCTGATTTTGGAAATGAAGAAATCAACTTACTGAAAATGCTATTTTACCTACTTAAATAAGGGTTTATGATGTCTACTGACATCAATCATTAATTTATGCATTCAATAAATATACATTCAGACCTTGATATGTACCGAACCCTGTTCTAGGCACTGAAAATATAGTAGTGGAAAGGCAAATCCTCAACTTCCATGGCCTTATGGAACTTACATTTCAATGGAAATCAAAAGTATTTCCTTTATTTTAATATATATTACTAAATGAAGAGTACAACTCATTTTTTATAGATATTATTCATTTTCAAATGCTGTAAACTTTCGATAGATTTCTACTGTTTGCCCAGGACTGTACTGCACCATGAAGTCTCTGAAAAGAGGAACACAAATGCCAGTGACTTTGAAGAGTTGATGACTATTTCTTTATTTCTGTCTCCATTCTGGGGATTTAACTTATTTCCCACTTAAATTACCTTGAATTACCACAGTACTCATCTGGTCCTACCCCTGCTTTCAGTTGCCAACTCTCACAATCCAGGATGAAATCAGGATGAAAACCACTGTTAGATTCACCTCCCTGAAGACCGCATTTCCAATGTCACTTCCTGCTTGAGAATCTTTAATGTTCAATTACTTTCAATGAGATCAAGACTTAATCCTAAAAATCTGTGTCAATCAGGGAAGCAGGACCATTGTGTATATTTTAGATGAGGTAGTCATTTTAAGAATAAGACCTAAACAATTGTGCAAGAAGCTGGGGAAGTGAAAGTCTGAAAGGTGAGTTGGAGCGTGAGAGAAGTCCCTCAGCAGCCCTCCTGAAGTCAGATGCATCCCTGCTGGAGTGGAGCCATGAGGGGACCTGCTGGAGGATGTTATGGAAGGCTGTGCCTCTGCATCAGGTGATGGGTCTGAAGCTGCACTTGGTGAGCAGAGCTGACAGGTAGGGAGAAGAGCTGGATGGAGGCAAGAGCAGAGTGGAGGAAAGTAAGGACTCGCCGCACCTCTCTGACTCTTACTATCTCTGACCTTAATGACCTTAATGAGGGTAGTGGCTGCTGGCTCATAGCCACCTTCCTAACATCATGCAAATTCTCTTTTGGTCACCTCTAACTTGAAACTATGGAAGACGGTGATTCTGTGAAGCATAGTTCCAGCCTCGCCAAATTTATGTAATACTATCAGCTTTTTTCTTCTTTTTTTAAATAAATTTATTTACTTATTTTTGGCTGCGTTGGGTCTTTGTTGCTGCGTGCGGGCTTTCTCTAATTGTGGCGAGCGGGGGCTACTCTTGGTTGCGGTGCGTGGGCTTCTCATTGCGGTGGCTTCTCTTGTTGCGGAGCACGGGCTCTAAGCGCGTGGGCTTCAGTAGTTGTGGCACGTGGGCTCAGTAGTTGTGGCTCGTGGGCTCTAGAGCGCAGGCTCAGTAGTTGTGGCGCACGGGCTTAGTTGCTCTGCGGCATGTGGGATCTTCCCGGACCAGGGCTCGAACCCGTGTCCCCTGCATTGGCAGGTGGATTATTAACCACTGCGCCACCATGGAAGTCCCACCATCAGTCTTATCTCTTCTGATTTCCCAGTCTCAAGTGCTTTTTTTCTTCTCTCAAACTGGTTTCCTTACTTCATTTCATAGTCCTCTGACTCATCCTACCATTGGGCTTTGTTAACATCATCTCATATATCTGAAATACTTATCTACCTTCTCTTTGCTGATCTGCAAACTTACTCCCTGATTTAGATTATTCATTGAACACCAGATTACAGAGACTTTGACTTTATTTAGGATTTTAATAGCACTTGTAAATATACTATAATCTGTATTTGAAATTCTCTTTTCTACTACTTTGAAATGGCTGCAGAATTTTGAGAAGGATGTGATTAACAATGTGAAAAAAATAGATTTGCTCAGAGGAAATGTTCATTGATCTTGATAAAAACAGTTATGAACAACCCAATGTTGGGAGTGGGAGAATTTTGCACAGGCTTACAGAAGACCAGGTGATCTAAAAGTAGGAGGAAAAAAGGTAACCTTGGTAAAGGTATAATATTTTTCAATATGGTGGGTCTAGACAGATAGATGAGGAATAAATGAAAGGGATGCTCATTATGCAGCAAGGAAAAGGAAAAAGTTTGGAGGTTAGGTTTACCAGAAAGCTGGAAGAGTTGTTTTTTTTTTAAAATTAATTAATTAATTAATTTATGGCTGTGTTGGGTCTTCGTTTCTGTGCGAGGGCTTTCTCTAGTTGCGGCAAGCGGGGGCCACTCTTCATCGTGGTGCCTGGGCCTCTCACTATCGCGGCCTCTCTTGCTGAGGAGCACAGGCTCCAGACGCGCAGGCTCAGTAGTTGTGGCTCACGGGCCCAGTTGCTCCGCGGCATGTGGGGTCTTCCCAGACCAGGGCTCGAACCCGTGTCCCCTGCATTGGCAGGCAGATTCTCAACCACTGTGCCACCAGGGAAGCCCTGGAAGAGTTCTGAGAAAAACAGCAAGATGAAAATTTCGGTTTTCACTTTTCAATATGACCTCATATTGATATCTGTAAAAACAAACAATAATAATAAAGAAAGTGGCAGCTATTGCTGTATCACTTGACTCATGCCGGGACCTGTTCTATGTGCTTTCCATATGTTAACTCAGTATTTTGTTCATACTCCAGAGAGGGAGGTACTCTCTCTTACCTTCATTTTACAAAGAACGAAAATGTGGCACAAAGAGTTTTAATTTTTTTGCCTGCACTATTATAGCTAGCAAAATATGGAGACAGAATATGAACTCAGCCAACCTGGCTTCAGAATCTATGTTTTTTTACCATTGCACTATATTGTTTCTCTATTTAATAGGCATTTAATTTGTGGAGTAAATAAAAGCAACTTATTTTCCTCCTGACTATCTAAGATATCCCAAGAACAGACTATTAAGAGTTCTAAACACTCAGTATCATCAACATATCAGCTTGGAAATCAGAAGAGAGGTCCCTCTACCTTTTTACTGTTAAACCCTTAATTTTTATATGTGCCTTTTTACTTTTCAATTCATCAAACTAGAGCAGCAAAGTATGACTCACAGACCAACAGGATCAGTATTGCCTGGAAACTTGTTAGAAATGCAGACTGTCATGTCTCGTCTCTTACTGAATCAGAGTTTGCCTTTACCAGCGTCCCCTGGTGATTTACATGTATGTTAAAGATTGAGAAAAACTACTTTAGATTACCTTTTAGAGTAAAGGTCTTCACAAACCACACCTGACACATTTCACAGCATTTTTTCCCCAACTATTTCTACCTTCTACCCAGGTTATCATACTAGCAGCCCATGAACTTCACATATCCCCTGGGGAACTTCGAAAAAAATACAGATTCTTGGATCTCACTCGAGATCTGTTGAATCTGGATTTCCTGGGAAAGGGCTGGGAATTGAAGTTCTTAAAAACTTCTTGAGTTTTTCTGAAGCAGAGTCCAGGCTCTAATGCCTCTTTACCCTCTATAATAAAAAGTGCAGAGGAAATACATGCGTTCATCAATCTCCAGACCAAAGGTCACCTTCTCTCACATGCTTCGCCCAAGTCTTCAGGTGAAATTGTTATTATTTCTTACATGTTAAGTAAACTTCTGTGATTGCACCTAGTACATCACATTAATCTATTTACATCTCTATTTCACGTCCTGGGTAGAGCTGTGAATAAGAGCTCCATACATTTCATTGAATCAAGGAATATATAGGCAGACGTGTTATGAGCATATAGCCACGTGAGTGGCTTTTGGTAACAGTGGTGATTTCTTACTATTGACCATGACTGCCCGCCTTCCCATCTGCTTTCCCTCAGTGGTAGACTTTTCACGGTCACATTCTTGAAGTTCCTTGTAGAGGAAAGGTCTGTGAATCATTTTATAGCATCATGTTGGATCATCATTTTTATGACAAATATTAAATATTTGTAATTATGTATTAGAGGAAAATGTATAGACACCAAATTATCTCCTTAAATAAGTTTTCAGAAATAGTTCATGAATAGCTTCATGTCAGAAACTAGCCAATGCATTTAATTTGTTCTTAGTTACAAAAAACTAGGTAATTAGGTTTACTTACTAATGCTCAAAGACTTTTTTTCCCTTCTCCTTAGAGCTCTAAGAATGATCTGATTGTTCAAGGGAATGAAAAATATGTTTTAAAAATTTTCTAAAGGAGGATTCCTTTAGAATCGGGAATGTCTAGGACTATACTTTGACCTCCTTTTAGTCTTTTTTTTTTTTAATGGCCTTCTTATAGAACTCTGGATGTTAGGAACTTCAAAGAGTGACTCATGGGAACTACACTTTCAACTTCCACTTCTAATTCTTAAACTTAGACCTTCCCAGTGGAAGTCAGAAATTGGGTTTCCTGTGAGTCTCCTGATTATTTAATTTATAATTTCTCCTCCTATTTGGCATACCAAAGTTAGCTAAAGCAACTTGGAAATTAGGCCATGTTACCACGAGATGACATCAATAAAAATAAATGAAAATCTCCCTTGCCATGTAAAGTTTGGCTTCCTTGTTTGTAAAAAATGTTTTACTACAGGCTAATTAAAGAGACATTTTTACCAGTTGGAATCAGATGAAATATCCACTATCTTGTGTAGCTTTTATTCTTCTTAAGGTTCATCTTAATTAACTTTAATTAACCCAGTTGTTCCAATTGTAAAACAAAGTTGTCAATTTTAGACAACATAATCAAAGGTATAATTATTGGGGAAATATATAAGCATAATATATCCTCTTTCAAATATAGTCAGAGTAAATGTTTCTTCTTCCTTAGGAAAAAATACTTCTACTGATTTGGCCCAAGATGAGGTCCATCATGTAAGGCAAAACTTCCTAACCACTAAACATAACAGAGTTTATGGACCCAAACCTCTATTACTAAGAATAAGAGGAATGTTTATACAAGAATGACACTGAAAAATAAAAATAAAAATCATTTATAAAATGTGTAAAATCCTAGCTATAGTATATATATATATATGCATCTCCACACCTCATTTCAGTAGCAGGTCACATTAAGAAGTGCAGAAGACAAGACAAATGTGGGGAAGTCAGAGAAGCTCCAGATATGAAAATGATTTTATAGGGGGGTTAAATTAGAACCAATGGAATAAAGATCTAATGACCAGGATACATTTTGAGAAAGAGAAGTGCAGTTCCAATCATATCAATAGAGTTAAAAGGGGGTAAAAGTCACCACAATTGATGAAAAGCCTTAATAGGCTTCCACCTAGTGAATTAACCAGTAGTTTGAATCAACCAAATTTATTTAGCATCACCTGAAGGAGACAGCTTATTTTTATTTTTTAATTTATTTTCTTTGTTTTTAAAAAATTAATTAATTTTTAAAATTGAAGTATATTTGACTTACAATATTATAATTTAAGGTGTACCACATGGCGTTTGATATTTTTATACATTACAAAATTATCACCATGATGATTCTAGTTGCTATCTGTCACCATACAAAGTTATTACAATATTACTGACCATATTCTTTTTAAAAAAATTTTTACCGGAGTATAGTTGATTTACAATGTTGTGTTAGTTTCTGCTGTACAGCAAAGTGAATCAGTTATACATATACATATATCCACTCTCTTTTAGATTCTTTTCCCATATAGGTCATTACAGAGTATTGAGTAGAGTTCCCTGTGCTATACAGTAGGTCCTTATTAGTTATCTACTTTATATATAGTAGTGTGTATATGTCAATCCCAATCTCCCAATTTATCCCTCCCCCACCTTCCCCCTTGGTAACCATAAGTTTGTTTTCTACATCGGTGACTCTAATTCTGTTTTGTAAATAAGTTCATTTGTACCATTTTTTAAGATTCCACATATAAGTGATATCATATGATATTTGTCTTTCTCTTTCTGACTTACTTAGTATGGTAATCTCTAGGTCCATCCATGTTGCTGAAAATGGCATTATTTAATTCTTTTTTATGGCTGAGTAATATTCCATTGTATATAAGTACCACATCTTCTTTATCCATTCATCTGTCGATGGACATTTAGGTTGCTTACATGTCTTGGTTATTGTAAATAGTGCTGCTATGAACATTGGGGTGCATGTATACTTTTGAACCATGTTTTTCTCTGGATATATGCCGGGGAGTGGGATTGCTGCATCATATGGTACCTCTATTTTTAGTTTTTTAAGGAACCTCTATATTATTCTCCATGATGGTTGTACCAATTTACATTTCCACCAACAGTGTAGGAGGGTTCCCTTTTCTCCACACCCTCTCCACTGTTTATTGTTTGTAGACTTTTTGATTCTGACCGGTGTGAGGTGATACCTCACTGTAGTTTTGATTTGCATTTCTCTGATAATTAGTGATGTTGAGCATCTTTTCACGTGCTTTTTGCCCATCTGTATGTATTGACTATTTTCTTTACGCTGCACGTTATATCCCTGTGACTTATTTATTTTATAACTAGAACTTTGTACCTCTCAATACCCTTCACCTACTTGGCCCAACCTTCCAATCCCTGTCCCTCTGGCAACCACCAGGTTGTTCTCAGTACCCATGAGACCCTCTGGGTCCATCCAGGCTATTATAAATGGCAAGATTTCACTCTTTTTTTTATGGTTGAGTAATATTGCATTGTATACATACAACATTTTCTTCATCGATTCATCTATCAATGGACACTTAAGTTGCTTCCATATCTTAGCTATTGTAAACAATGCTTCAGTGAACATAAGAGTACATATCTTTTTGAATTGGTGTTTTTGCTTTCTTCAGACAAAAGAAGTTTCATCCAAAGTGAAATTGCTAGGTCATATGGTAGTTCTATTTTTAATTTTTTGAGGAATGCTACAAGCTTGAATTACATTTCTTTGGCCTTTTAGAGAGACTTTGCTTAATCAACACATACATGTTCGTCTTGGCAAAGCTTCTCCTGCTCCTTTAAACAATGGACTGTATATGTTTAAGGACCATGGCTACTTACTTACCTTGTCATTTTTTTGTATTAGTAAGCTAGTATTAGGTGCAGAAAGAGATAAACATCATAAAAAATTAATGTTTATTGCATAATCAATCATGGGATACGCCAGCAAGGACGTCTTCAGTTTGAATTGGCAACAAGATGAGTATAAGAGGCCATTTGTATAGCAAAAAAACCAACTACTCATGCTTCCTAACAAGTCTATCAACACTTGCCTGATTTGCTTATTATAAACTCCAAAGGGCCAATGTTTAAAAAGAATGAAAAAATTGCCCAATTCATTATCAAATAAAAAAATGTAAATGTTCGAAGACTCTCCCAGGGCAATGTTCTAAATCACAACAGCTAGCATCAGTTATTTTTATGTATAATCTTGCAAATATTTTCAAATGAGGATTTTTTTCTCTTATACAACATTTGCATCTTACTGTGAACACATCATCCTTGGATTAGTAATTCCTTATCTTAGCAGGTTCTTTGTTTTTTAAATGTATAATATATACTTAACACTACATAATAAAAGTATAATATTATATAGTAATGAATTGGATCCCCACAAAAATATATTTCAGTAATCAGTCCTAGAGATAAAGACTTTTATGAATATAAGATGTAAACTGAATTTTCACTACATAGAATAAAATATAATGAAAACTCTAGAAATGGCATCTCTAAAGTTCACAAGTTGGAACTGAGATGCCCACTGGGCTCGAACAAGAAAGGGGGCACAGGGAAACACACACCCACAGAGCAAGTGCTTTGAAAATATCCAAAAAATAATAGAATGATAGAATTTGAGAGATGTAAGTGATTTAAGAAGAGCATTTAGTCTAACCCCTTTATTTCCAGACAAAGAAACTAATATTTAACATCCCACTATTACTACTAGAATTTTCAGAAAATTGAAGCAACATGTGTAATGGCAATATTTTACTTAAAAAATGATCCCCAATGTTTAGCAGCTAGTACAAATAAAGGAAAAAAAATGAAGTGCTTATTAGATTCTAAGAAGAAGCTTAGAGGTCTGGAAATTTTAAGAAGGAGCTGAGAGGTTTAGAAAAACAGAAGTCAGAGAACCAAGTACAAGCCTAGGCTATACCAACAAGATTTACATGACTTTGGTTTAGTCACTGAGCTTTTTTTGAGCTAGGGTTTCCTGGCCTGCCTCTTGTGAGGTTTTGTGAGGCTTGGTGAATATGTTCACCATTCATCCAGTGATGTAAGCCAACTTCCTCCCATTAACTGTAAGTCAGTTTGCCAAATGGTCTCCCTAAACCCAAGTCAAATTACTTAATATTCTTCTACATATTTGCAAATTTGATGGATAGAAATGTCTCCTTTAATTTACATTTTCTTGCTTATCAATGAGTTGATCACCATTTCTATATTCATTTCCTATTTTATTCTGTGGTATAACTATTTTACTGGGTGTGCATATCCTTTAACTATTTTTCTACTGGGTGACTGGTTTCATTAATTTGAGGTGGCTTTTTAACATGTAAAGAATATTACTTTTTTATGTTATGTACATTAAAATGTGTCCGTACAGTCTGTGACTCCTTTTTTAACTTTCTTGATGGTGGTTTGGCTTTATAAAATTGAAAATTTCAATGTGGTCAAATTTGCCAATATAATTCTCTACAACCACTGAATTGTACGTCTTACTCAGAAAGACTCTCTATATCCCTAATAAAACTATTATCCTATATTTTCTACTACTATATTTAAGAATTGTAACACATGTTGTTTTCTTTTACTTGATCTGGAACTTGGTTTTGTTTTTTGCATGTCATGATGTAAGGCTGAAATCTTATTCCAGTGTTTGAGACACTCACGTGTTAGGGTTATGTTGCTATTTACTGGCTATGTCTTTGCTTTATCAGTGACTACGGTATGATATACAGTCAAATCAGTTAGACGTATGTATTAGAAACAAGTGCAGTAACACTAACTTGGAAAAGAGACATGTCTCGTTTGAGTCCCTTTTGTTTGAGGAAACTCAGTCTTTACCAAGAAGTGAAACAATCTGGCTGTTCTGTTCTCTTAGTTGTTCTAAGAATGTTGGAGAACATTATGATGAAAGGGCCATTCTTAACCTGAATTTAGCTTAGACGTGTTCAATACTTATACTAGCACTAGCACTCTATGAGATTTCCCCTAAGACAAAAATTGAGGTAGTTCTGAGTATAAGCTTATAGATGTGTATAAATGTTTAAGCAGATATAAACTGTTTCTGTGGAACTTGTTCCATTTTCCAAGAGAGATCAGAAGCATTCTGTAGCATTGCTATTAGAATGTTATTCCATGAAACTCAAATGAATTCAGCCTCACAATTGCAGATACTAAGAGTTAGATATGAATTAACATCTATACGGAATCATATTGAAAACATAGTTTTCATGCTTTTAGATCATCCCCTCTTTGTGAGATCAGGAACCTAGTCCCAGTTTTCCAAATTTAGGATTTAAAAGCTGAGAATTTGGAAGCACAAAGATTTTTCTGCTTATGAAAAAGTTTAGAGTTGCAGGAGGGATTAGTTTCCCTCTATCGGAAGTAGAAGGATGACTTTGGGGAGTGGTTCTTTTGGTCCAGAAGAATCATGGGGGCTCTGAGGCCCACTGGTTGGTTCATAGAAGGCACCCAGCAACTGCTTATTAAATATTGATGAATAGCTTCTCCACATTCTGGACGGGAAGAGACCATGGGAAAAAAACAAATGGGTATGTTAATTGACTAACTACTAAAGAAAACAATTTTTGACATCCAACATAGGTCTTTAGCTTCCAAGATTAGGGATGCCCAAAAGCTTGATGTCTACATTCGGAATCACTGCTGTTGTTCTGGCTCTTAGATTACAAGCCTTGTTAAAGACTGTATTGGCTCCTGAAGATTCTTCACATATGCTGTTCACTTCTGCCTTGTCTGAGACCAGGCTGAGCACAGCCTTGCTGCAACTCAAGGAGAATGTGGAGGGTACAGGTGCAGCAAAAGATCATACTGGGACTTCTAAGCTCCCTATCACAAGGAATCCTTTAGTTAATTTTTTTGCCTAAAAAGGGGATATTGAGGTATATTCTCAAAACTAGTATGACTTAATATATTGTTTAATTTGTGCTAAGGTCAATGTGAAATTTGAATAATTGGATCTCTTCTCAGATAGTTGCTAAACTAAGTAAACAGAGTACATTTTGGAGAAAGAGTGGATGAGTGCTCTGCAAGATTAGGAGACGGCTTTCTGCTTTACGCAATGAAAGCATATGCAGAATATCTACCTAAACAGCACGTCCGCTCCATGTGCACTAACTAGAATTTTACGTTTGTCTGAGAAGTGGATGGATGCTCCGTGTAACACTAATCTCATTGTTTTGTCTTTTGGCTTCTTGACACCTATCTTTAAAATGGTGTGGGTGTATTAAAGCATCCATTTCTGTCCTTCCAATAATGAAGGTAACACTGATACCCTGTGTCTAGTTATAAAGAATAACAAAGCAGTAGGAGCCAGTGTATCTATTCTTCTTTGTGACAAGGAGTGATTTATAGCAACGTGCCGTGCTGAGCATATGCTCTATCTAACAAGGGTAGTTATTAATTGAGTGACCCATTGCTAGATCAAGCTCCAAGAAAAGTTTTGAAAACTTTAATTCTGTAGGATGACTTCTGTTTCTGTTTCTCTGCTACTCAATCGTACGTCTGCTAGTGCCCCACAATAAAGGGCCCTAAGATCTGAATGAATTTTACTATTGAAATGTATCATTCAAAATATTTATCTGCCGCTTTGTGATTTTTTTCTTTTTCCTTTTTTCATTCCTTTTTGCCACCATGGTCTCTACATTTTGATCAGTTTGTTTATTTATTTATTTAAGATTACAATCACATTTCCGAAGAGCCTACGGAGAAATGTTTTAAACACGGAGTCTTGATTTTAAGGAAAAATTGGGCAGGGTTAATTACAATAACAGCAAACGTGCAGTAATAACATTAGAAGGAATTCTATATAGTGTTTGTACAGGGTGTGGATGCTTATGAAAAGCCCTTGAACTCCCATGATCTCTTTCAATTTATGTAGACTTAAATCCTTCATTGTACTTTAAGTGGTCTTAGTCTAGTTTCTGTCATTTCAAGTTGTTTTTTACTAATTGGTAAAATCGGAAACAAGTGTATTGTTAACAACAACAACAAAAATTCAGAGCCGCTTACAGCTTAAGTCACTTGGCAGTGATTTTTCTTTTCTTCCAAGTGGCATGGAGGGCTCTGTCAGATTGAGTGTTCACCAGATAAATGAATGGCTGGAGAATTACCGTATGCTTTCTCCTCTGGGCGATGCACAGCACACTGATGGAGATACCTCCGGCCGGGCTTCTCCTCAGCAGTCTTCTGCCAACCTCCCCTCAGCTGCAGACCTAACACCAAAGCCAGCGGACAGCTTCATCCTTCTCTTTGTGAGCCAATGACTGTGGAAAGTACAAGCGTATTTGACAATAACTAAATTTGTTTGAAGAGCAAGTATAATACAGGAGGAAAAAACCCTAATCAGAATATTGTTATTTTGACACTTTTAGTTAGTTTTTAGAAAGTGCCTTCCTAATTTGCAGCTTGATGTGATCTCAACATCCAGTCGAAAGCTTAGGATTTTTCATCCCGTTGACAGGAAGCCATTAATAAAACAACAATCTTTTGTGTATAGTAATCTTTAATCTCACTTTGTCACACACTTCTCAGTAGCACTTCCACCCGTTTTACAGTATAATTTATGGCATCCAAACAACTCCTGCCTTGGAAAAGGTCATTCTGTCAAGGTTTACTTGTCTTTGAAGAAAAGTAATAGAGCATTATTTATGAACCGAAGAATGCACTTCACTACTTTAATCAATCAGGAAGATGCTTGTATTATTGTATCTTTTGCTGCTACCAACCGCCCCCACCCCAACTCCAACCCAAAGAACCACAAGCAAAGGATACGCCAATCTTGCTTTCTCTTTTATGTTGCAAAAGGCCTCTTACCTTTTATGTCTCTTCTGCTTTTGTGTTTATGGCACCATGGAAATAACAAGCCTGATGATGTCTGATATCTGGAAACAGTTTGTAAATTCTATGCAAGGGGTTGATCTATTCTAAAGATCATAGAACCTCTGGACAGGTGAAGCAGCCCATCCAATACGCTCATTATGGGAAATTCATCTGATAAAACAGAAGGGAATTTGCAATTAAAAACCTTGTGGATAAAGAAAAAGTTGAAGAGTTTTGAAACTGTCTTAGATAGTAATCAGCAAAACAAAAGCAATTATCATGTTTTTGTACAGAAGATCCCCAAACATAACCACAGTTGGTCCCCATATGTTTCTAGAAACTACCACGAGCACAAATTAGAACATGCTGTGTGGGGAAATGAATTGGTAGTTCATTAGAGAAAACAGTTACAGTTGGAATAAATGTCTCCAGTAAGGATTTAATTTAAGTTAGAAAGGATGTTGGGTGTGAATTAAATACCAATAGATAGCAATGCCATTCATAAAATTTTTAAAATTTGTTAAAAATATATCTAATTACAAAATGGTTAAATAAGAGTCCATGTATTTTTGGTAACCTATTTTATAATACATGAGTATGACTTTAAGAATATGTAAGAATCAACTGACAATGACTTCTTAGAACTTAATTGAAAAAAATAAACCACAGAACCAGAAAATGACATAAGCGTTTGATATATTTTCTTTTGAATGTCATATTAGCCAAAGCACCAAATAGAACATTGAAACCTTACAGTGATTTCCAAGTAGATTTAGAAGTTAAGACTGGGTCAAATAACCTTACATTATTTGTGTATTTATTTACACCACCACAGAGATTTTGGGGTGGCTTATATTCAATTAAGACTATTCACTTGAAAAGAAAAACAACTGATTAATTCATCAAAAATTAAAAAAAATAACTCCCATCCCTCAAAATGATGATTAAACCAGTTCCATTACCAAATGAGTAAACTGGATTTTAAGTATTTAAAAATTGTTGTAGTGATTGAAAATAATTGCTTTTAGATATAAATAGATATTTCGAATTCCAGAATGAGGATAATGAAAAGGGAATTCTCTCAAGGTTCAGGGGAGAAGGGACCTTGCAGTTGGGGCTGATGTGTAGGTGAAACAGAGGAAGGGAGATGTGAAAAGGTGAGAGGTTTTCTTGAAGTTCGGGTCTGGTCATTGCAAGTGGTACTTGCTTTACCTCCATGTTATAAACGCTCTCAGCTTCTCAATAAAAATGCTTATGAAGAAATGAAGACATGGGATAAAGACATGACAATTCACAATGTTAAATATAAGGTCAACTTTATGCCATAGGATAAAATGGAATTGCAATAGATAAAGTATAAAACCACACTTACAATAGAGCAACTTGCTCACTGGAAAGAAAGTAGGGATCTACCACACCTCTTCCCAAAGTAGGTATGAACCATATCTCTTCCCAAAGTAGTTATGAACCATATCTCTTCCCAAAGTGGGGATCTACCACACCTCTTCCCAAAGTAGGGATGTACCACACACCTTCCAAAACTAGGGCTCTCCCACAATTGCTTTTCAACATCTGTCCACTGGCTCACCAATCCTTACTTGGGTCTCTGCCATGCATATGCAATTGTTTGCACATCACCTCCTTTTGATACCACCTCCATATAAAAAATGTGCCTCTTTTTGTTTGTCAATTTGGATCTCACAATTCCCACAGAACAACAGGGAAGGAAGATATTGGCAGTGATTCCGTTCGCTGGTGGCTGGATAACAGTGAGGGAAAAATGCATAGAAGTGGGAGGGAGGTAGCAAGAGCCCTCTCCTAGGTATATAGGAGATCAAAAGTGCTATTGAATGCCATCATTTCAGGGGTGTCAGAGAATGAGGAGGTGAGGGTCAGAGTGGATACCACCTCAACTCAGCAAATCAGTTTGGATCATTGGTTAAAAATATGGGCTCAAGAGCAGATTATTGGGTCAATGGCACTTCCACAGTTTATTTAATCTCTAAGTCTCAGTTTCCCCATTGAGAAAATGGAGATGGTAATAGGAACTTCCTCAGAGAGTTATTGTGAAAATTAATTAAACAATCCATGTAAACTATTTAACTCTGCATGGCACATATGTGAACACTCAAACATATAAGTTATTTTAATTTGAGAATAGAAAATGATTGATCAAGGAAAATGTATCTTTGACGCAATTTAATATAGGAAAAGCCAGGGGCACCATACATAGAGAATGATTGTTTTAAGCTGGGGAGGGAAACTCCTGTATTTCTGGGACAGGATAGGATTTAGTGGGTTTTTCCCCCAATCATACACAGCACTTCTCTTTGAATTCTTGTCTTAGGGGCTTCTGGGGAAACCTACACTGAGATGCCACACATATCTCTAGTTGCCAAATGCTGTCTCTGGCTACACTTCATTTAAAGATGTGTAAACAGACGAGAACAACAACAACAAGAAGGTTATTAAAAAATAAAGCAAATTTTGGTATGAACTGAACATGACTTTTCAAAACCAATGGCAGAGACTAGTGTATGCACTTTGACACAGCTCACAGTCATTTTGAATGAAAAAATATCTACTAAGGAGAGACATACTGGTTCATTAAATAGATATTCCTAATTTTAAAATGTCTTCTAAGCAGAGGCAACTGGGAAACCTACAAAGAAAGAAATATCAGATTGGATTTTTATTTTTCCTCTGCAATATTTAGTATCAATTGATAGTGTTCTTTATTATTAAAAATTTTTATACATAGCTAAGTTTTTGTATCTTAAGGCCACAAAAAGTATATTTTCAGATATACCAGGATTCCAAAGATAAATTGTCATAAAAATTACAGAAAAAATATCCCAGTTAAGGAAGAAGTGGATCAAAATTAAGAACTCGAGAATTGTGAAGACATAACTTAAAAAGATAGTGGTGATATGAAACCATTCATATAGTTGACATGAGACCATTCAATATAGTTGATAAATAATTATTTTTTAATTAAACTCTTTATATTTGTTTTATAAATCCAATTATAAAATTGAATGAAAATGTTAAAAATTATTATTGAAAGAGAAAAGATATAATGTAAAAAACTACTAAATAAACATAACTGCTGCTCAAAATTTCAGACTGTATTAACAAATACTGAAATTTAGGGAATGAGTAAAAGAGAGCTTTATTTGTAGGCTTACTCCTTTTAAAGGAGTCAAACGTGAAATTTTATTTCTGTTACCTTTTAAAATTGATAATATATAACTCACAAATCCTAGAAAAAGTAAAAGTAAATGATTATATTCATATATAGAAAACAGAAGTTAAAGGAAATGGAAAAGAGCATAAAAACAGAAAGTATGATGCCCATGTTGACTTCCTTGACTGCAGTAGAAATTCCCCAAGGCAGGATCTTGTTGGTCTTATTTACCAGCATTACCAGAATCATGCCTGATATAATAGACACTCCAGTTATTTGTTGCCTGAACAAAGACTACACATACCATCTGTAAAATAAACATAAATGTGATAATCTTACCTAGTAAAGACAAAGTCTTTTAGAAAATTTACTTGAGATTATTACACTTTCTTTAGGCTTTGACAGATAATGTTTAAACACATAAAAGTAGAGCTATCAAGGAATTGATTAATAAATTGATGAGATTGAATTAATAAAGATAAAATTTTACATTATATAAAGAGGGCTATACCTCCCTTTCAAACGAATATGCCCTCAAGATACCAAAGAGTGCTAAAAGCCACAATATACAAAATAATTAAATGCCGATATTGGAATAGACAGATCAATGGCTTATATGTTTATTTGGAAACATAGTACTAAGCTTATGATAAAGTTACTATAACAAATTAATGAGGAATCAATTCATTAACGTTACATAACTCTTTGTAAAATGGACTATTTGGAGAAGAAGTCAAATTAGGTCTTTGCCTTACAATCTACAGGCAATTAGATTTAAAAAAGAAACCAGAGGCAAAGAAAAACCTAGAAGAAAGTATGCATGAATATTTGTTCCCTGTATAGGTAAGGACTTTGCATGCCTTCAAGAAAATGAAGAATTACACGTAAAATACTGATAGAATTATCCTTTAATAATTCAAGGTGACCTGGATATTATAAATCAATATGAAAATCTAATAAATGACAAACTGAGTTTTGTGTTTGTTGTATATATAATTTGTAATGCATATATTTGTAATATGCTATCTGTAATATTATATTTATACATTATATTTTATTCATATTACAAATATAATTTAAAAACTATACTTACCTTTAATTACCTTAAATGTAATGATCTCTTATGAATGATTAAGATAAATTTTACATCCTGATTTTTAAAAATAGATGAGTCATGAACAATTTACACAAGACATATAAATATGAAAATAAATATGCAAAGGTATTCAAACTCACGTGATTGTTCAAATTAAGGCAAATATAAAAATATATAGTATTTTTATTCATCAAATTAGAAAAACTATCTTTTAACATTTAATCACTGATGCTGATATGCATTCAGTGAAATCAATGCTCTTAGGCATTGCTCTAGCAAAGTAAATGAATCATTCCTAGAAAACGATTTGACATCAGGTTTCGAAAGCTTTTAGGAAGTTCATGTTGCTTCAACCAGTAACTCTACCTTAATTAAAGCTGCAGACAAATACTCATGAAGAATGTTCATCATATAATTTTTAAGTAAGTATACATAATTTATATATTCAGAAAAAAAGATATTTCTCTCAAAAGGAAAAAAGAAAATGATTAAGAAAAAATGGAGAACTGTATTAAACATAGAGTGACTATTCCATGTTGGGAAAAGAAACTTGTGTTTCCCTAGAGTAGAAATGAGTTGACCAGTTCTGGTGTCAAGTTAATGTGTTTGTGAGACACCACAAACAAAATGTATTTGAATATGCCTGAGTCCCATAAAACAAGTAGGCTTTCACTCACAGACTCAAAGTGAGGCTAAAAGCAGTATGTAGTCTGGAACTGGAAGTGATATTTGATTAGTTATTAAGAGCATAACCCCAGCAATCAGAGTCTTTTGAAAACTGGAGACATGGGTGAGTAAGCAGCAGGAGCTCCTGATGAATCAAGCTGCAAAAATCCTCAACAAAATATGAGCAAACTGAATCCAATACTGCATTAAAAGGATCACACACCCTGATCAAGTGGGATTTGTTCCAGGGATGCAAGTGTGGCTCAACATATGCAAATCAACAAATGTGATACACCATATTAAAAAATGAATGATAAAAATCAAATGATCATCTCAATAGATGTAGAAAAATTATTTGGCAAAATTCAACGTCTTTTCATGATAAAAACTCTCAACAAAGGACTATACCTCAACATAATAAAGACTATGTATGACAATCCCACAGTAAACATAATACTCAATGGGAAAAATCTGAAAGGTTTTCCCCTGCAATCATAAACAAGACAAGTATGTCCACTCCCATCACTTTTATTCAACATAGTACTGTAAGTCCTAGCCAGAGCAGTTAGACAATAATAAGAAATAAAAGGCATCCAGTTTGGAAAGAAAGAAGTAAAATTGTCTCTATTTGCAGATGACATGATATTACATATAGAAAATTCTAAAGACTCCACAAAAGTTGTTAGAACTAATAAATTAATTCAGTCAAGTTGCAGGGTACAAATCAATAAACAAAAAATTAGTGTCTCTATACACTAATAACAAACTATCAGAAAGAGAAGTTACAAAAAAAATCCCACTTACAATTGCATCAGAGAGAACAAAATACCTAGAGATAAATTTAAACAAGGAGGTGAAAGACCTGTACTCTGAAAAATAGAAGACATTGATGAAAGAAATCAAAGAAGCCACAACTAAATGGAAACAAATTTTTTGTTCATGGATCAGAAGAATTAATATTGTTAGCATATCCATACTACCCAAAGTAATCTATCAATTAAATGAACTTCCTATCAAAATTTCGATGACTTCCTTCACAGAAATAGAAAAAAAATCCAAAAATTTGTATGGAATCATGAAAGACCCTGAATAGTCAAAGCAACCTTGAGAAAGAAGAACAAAGCTGAAGGCATCAAACTTCTAATTTCAAGCTATATTACAAAGATATAGAATCAAAACAGTGTGGTACTGGCATAAAACAGACACATAGATTAATGGAACATAATAGAGAACCCAGGAATAAACATATGCATATATGTCCAATTAATTTATGACAAAGGAGCAAGAATATACAATGGGGAAAGGATAGTCTCTTTAATAAATAGTGCTGGGAAAATTGGACAGCCACATAAAAAAGAATGAAACTGGACCCCTATCTTACACTATACACAGAAATTAACTCAAAACATATTAAAGATTTCAGCATGAGACCTGAAACTGTAACACTCCCAGAAGAAAACACAGGGGCTGTTTGACATTGGTCTTGGAAATGATTTTTGCTGCAAAGACAACAAAAGCAAAAATAAACAAGTGGGGCTACATCAAATTAAAAAGCTTCTGCACCCGCACAGCAAAGGACACCATCAACAAAATAAAAAGGTAGTCCATGGAATGGGAGAAAATATTTGCAAAGCATGTAACTGATAAGAGGTTAAAATCCAAAATATATAAGGAACTCATATGACTCAATAGCAAAAAAACAAAACAAAACAAAAAACCTCAAATAACACAATTTTTTAAAAAGGCAGAGGAACTGAATTGAAAATTTTTTCCAAAGAAGACGTACAAATGGCTAACAGGTACATGAAAATGTACTCAACATCATTAATCATAGGGGAAATGATAATCAAAACCAGGATTTATCACTTCATCTCTGTTAAGATGTCACATATATATAAAAGAGAGGTAAGTGCTGGTGAGGACATGGAGAAAAGGCAACCCTTTTGCACTGTTGGTGGGAATGTAAACTGATACAGTCACTATGGAGAACAGTATGGGGGTTCTTCAAGAAATTAAAAATAGAACTGCCATATGATCCAACAATCTCACTTCTGAGTATATATCCAAAGGAAAAAAAATCACTGTCTTGAAGAGATATCTGTACTCCCACGTTCATTGCACCGTTATTCACTATAGTCAACATACGGAAACAATCCGAGTGTCTGTCGATTGACAAATGGATAAACATGCACTTGTGCCTTGGAGACAGACAGACATGGGTTCAAATGCTGGTTCTACAACTTAATAACAGATATCTTAGGTGAGTTATCTGACCACTAACTCTCAGTTTCTTCGATTGTATAATGTGGATTGTGTGTGTTTGTGTTGTATGTGTGCAATAAATTCCCAATCAGATTCTACTAAATGATGAGAGTTGGCATGAAACTTTAAATCTATTTACCATCTCTGACTTGGCAGAAAATCATTACAAAATCACAATCATCATTTAGTAAGTCAAAATGCTTTTTTGAAAGGACACTAACATCACTAAAAGAGATTTGTATCTCTTTTATATGTAGGAGACCCAAATAGAACTGAGTATTTCTATACTACCCAAAGCTTAGCAAAATGATATCTCTATTTTAGAATCCCTCCACTTTCTAATGTTTGATCCCAAATTCATCCTGCTTGCTGATTTATGTTAAGCCCTGTGGTTTTCTAAAATTCTGTTTCTTTTATGATTGCACAATATTGTACTCCAAAACCTAACGCGTTAGGTACAATGACCATGGAAATGATAAAGCACAGTTTCTAAAGAATGTGGCATATATGTACGTGGTCTTTTCTTTTTCAACTAGAAGGAACTGTTTTAGAATAGAAAATAGGAATACATTTTAAAACCCATAAAGTAGGAAGACATAGTATTCTAAGGAACAATAATTAAAGCTAAGGAGATTATAATGCAGCCAAGAATGGTTATATCACTTATTTGTGCACTGAAATTGAAATAATGCTATTCAAAATTCTATTGAAAATATGATTGCTAATATCAGAGATGGCATAAATGAAGCTAAATTTTAATGAGGAAAGAAAATGGAATGACTCTCCAAGCCTGTGTAATTTGTTCAGCTCAGAGCTAAATATATAATCTAAAAATGTATAGAAACTGATATGCTCATCATTCCATAGCAGTAAAATGTGAGTGGATTACCAGAAAAGATTCATTACCGCTGAAAGATGATGATTCTTTGAAGCAAGAAGAGAGACAGTAGATGGCATTTCTTCACAAAGGGCTAGTTTATTTTGAGGGTGAATTTCACACGTGTTGGAATGTTATACACATTCCTGATGGCTTACAAGTATTTGTGTTTACAGACTATAATGAGCAGCTAACTGAAGATCAGGCTTTCACTAAGGTTTAAATCCATCTTATGTCCTGCTGGGAACCTTGAAAATTATAATATATCTTTGTTTTTTCGTTTAAATGAAATGCCAGAGAAATTACACTATTCAAAAAAATAGAGTGCAGAAGGAAGAAATGAAATTCTAATTAATGAAGAAGATTTCGCTGAGTTTTTTGGTTACTAAAGTGGTAGTTAATACTTTTCCTGTTTGTAACACAGCCTATGTTAACCACTGCCTATCCTACAGGTCTGAAGGGGGAGCAAATGTGCCCCCAATCAAGGAATCGTCCCTGTCTACTTGCTTGTGATTTTCAGAAATAGTATCACTAGCTCAAGGGCTTTGCCATGAGGCTTATGTCTTAACTGATAGAAACATTGCTTACTTAGGAAGTTGTGAAGAGGTGGATTCCTGGCTTCCACTGCTCCTTTCAGGTAATTTCCTTCTGCCAGCACCTTCAGAAGGAGATAAGAGAGGAATTTCTGATCTAGTAAAAGAGTTCCTCAACCTCCCTGCTTCTCACTTATCCCCCAAAAGGTCCACTGCAATCCCATGTGTATGGGTGAATGTATGTATAAATATACGTATATGTGTGTATGTCTGTAAGTACATGTGTTTGCATATACATATTCACCATTTATTAATTCATGCAGCCATACATTCACTAAATTGACTACATATTTACTATGTGCTGTTGTTTAATTGCTAGGAGTACAAAGCAGAGGAAGACTTGAAGTCACCGTGTTTGAATCAGGTAAACTTGAATTAAAATATTTACTCTGCCTATTGTCTGTGTAACCCTACGAAAGTGTCCTAAACATTTCTTTATCCAGTGGTGATAAAGTAACTCCTAGAGTTAATGTCAGAAATAAATAGTTTCTTTGTGACCAAAGGACATAGCACTTAGAGTAAGTACTCAATAAATGACAGCAACATAGTAATAATTACATTTTTAATCTAATGAAAAACAATTTCTTCCTTCTCTTTAAACACCAGTTTCTCTCTCCCTAATGGATCATTTGCACTAAAATACAAACATTTTGCTGTTTCATTTATTTAGAAAAAATCTTCCTTACCCCACTTCTCCATCCACTTAGAGCCCCATTTCTCCTCCTCTTTACAGCAAAATCCCGTAAGTTGTCGTTCTGTTCAATCCCTCCCCTCCCATTCTCCTTTGAAACCAATGAAATCAGGTCTTCTCCCTCTCAACTGCATCAAAACTACTTTTTGTGAAGGCCACCAATGGCTTCTATTTTGCCAAACTAAGCTCAGTAGTCAATCCTTATCTCAACTGATTCTCAGCATCATCTACCTAAGTTAATGTCTCCTTCCTTTATGAAACATTCTCTTTACCTTGCTTCCAGGGCGATCGTCTCCTGGTTTTTCTCCTGTCTCCCCAGGAGTTCCTTCTCTGTCTTCTCTGTGGATTCCTCATCCTCTCCCCAAACCCTTCCAGTGCTCATGCTTAGTCCTTGGGTCATTTTTATCTCTCTACATTTACTCCCCTGGAGAGCTCTTCTAGTTTCATAGCTTTCTATGTCAAAGACTTACAGATTTATGTCTCCAACCTAGACCTTCCCCCTGAATTCCAAGCTTGCTTTAATCGCTTTTTCTTACTTGCTATCTTTAGTTCGATGTCCAACTGACATCTTGAAATGAGCGGTTTTGATCTTTCCTCAAAACTTGCTTCTCCTGAAGTCTTTCTTGATCATAGTCAATGGCAACTCCATCTTTCCCATTGTTCACATCAAGAACCACACTATCATCCTTGATTCTCTTTTCCTTCTCCTGTTATGTATATTATCTCACCTGTCATATCTACTGCCATTGCCTTAAGAATAGATCCCAGATCTGACCTCTTCTCACCACCCTGGCAAACCATTGGCATCTATTGAATGAGTCAGCTGCCTCATAACTAGACTTCCTGCCCTTGCCTCTGCATAACCTGGCAGCTAGAGTAGTCCTTTTAAATCCATGTCAGCTCCTGAGGCTTCTTTGTTGAAAATCCTCCAATTATCTCCTATGTCACTTTCATTAAAAACCAATAGCCCACAGGGCTGGCCTTACAAGGCTTCTCTCCTCTCCTTGCCCTCCATGCCCCGACCACACCAGCCTCCACGGTGCTGCCCCTCAGTCTTACCCCAGGCTCCAGGATTTTCTGTCTGTGCTTCCCTTTTCCCCCAGATACCCACTGGGCTCACTCCCTCACCTTCTTCAGGTCTTTGCTCAAATGTTCTCTTCTTCTGAGGGCTTCACTGAGACTCCTCTGTTGAGGATTGAACCTTGACCCCGCTCCAGCACTGCCCATTCTTCTTTCTCATTGTCTTTCTCTACAGCGCTTATCACCATCTGATATACTACTTACTTTATCTATATCTATAACAACTGGAATTTATTTTAATAATTAATAGGTGTGGCTCCCATTTAATATTTATGAATATTTCACCTGAATGGTTTCTTGTTACACTGCATGTTCCTTGCAGACCCGTGTATCTCACCTATGTCAGTGGGGGACCCAGGGAAGGGTGAATGCAGCCTGTGCTGGATACTAGGGAATTGTCTGGAGAGACACTGCAAGCAATAATCATAGCGACCGAAAGCTGGTCAGCTTTTTATTACCACCATGTATGTCATGTACAACGTCAGTAATAATGTGCTTTTCCTTGCTGGGGCACGCCTCTCCGTGGCCCCAGCCCCTTAGAATGCCCCTGTTTTGAATTCCTGTCTCTCAGCACAGTACTCTTGTTATTGAGTGCCAGAGGGATTTTTCTGGAAATTGTGAACTATATTGAAGTCTCACTGAGTGCCTGATCTCTGGCAACTTATTTGATATCCTTTCTTTTTTGTATCCAATTTATCTGAAATTGCCCTCTTTTCTTTCAGCTCCTCCATTGAATTTCACCAACCCAAAGTTCATCTCCAGGGACCACACTTGATTTTGCCCCTCCTACTTTGCTTCTGTCAACTTCTCCAACAGTTGACACACCGGTGCTTCAAAACTTTGTGTTCATGCTTCCCCCCCACCCCATATCTATACCAAACCTCTGCCCTGGGGGAACTTTTTTTCTTTTGTTACTAATGTGAAGCCTATTTATTGGTGAGGACTGTTTTACCTTAGAATCTGCCATTGTGCACAGCAGCTGAGTGTCAGATCTTTAGGATATTGGACAAAATAGACCAAATTTTCGTTACATGCCAGGCAGTCTTCTAAGCCCTTTGCAAACCAACAAACACGCAAATAATGAACACTCATAACTAAACCCCATGAGAAAAGTTGTTTTATTATCTTCACAGATGGGGCCCTGAGAAGCAGAGTGACCACTGGCCAGGTGTCACTGTAGTTAAATGGTGGAGCCAGGGTTTGAACCCCAAGTCATTTCAGAGTCTGAGCCAGGAACACATCTGTGCCTGTGCACTACATATGTTATCCGATGCCATTCTCAAGAAGCTCCGTGCAGTAAGATTTATTATTCTCATTTTATGGATGAAGAAACTGTGGCTTGGAGAGACAAAGTAATGTGTCTCAATTCACACAGTAGGTCAGTGGTGGGGTTGGAATATGAACTCAGATCCATGTGACATGAATCCATGCCCTTCTCATGCCATCTTTCTCACTGTCAAGTTCTGTGACATCTACAGAGAGCCCTGGGATGCTTCGAAATCACACGGGGAGTTGCCATCACAGCGAGAAACCACTAAAAGAAGGAGGGGCAGCCCCAAAACTAAGTTCCTCAACTTTCTGATAGTAACTTGGGGCCCACAGGGGTCTGGGGGCACCCTGGTACTGCTGTTGTCCAAGGTCCCAGGTCCCTGCATCCGTCCCTCTCCTTTGACCATCAACGGTCTCCACTGTGTGGGACAGACAACCTTGGGGGGAGGCTCATGACACTACAGGTGGCCTAGAGAATGTCATGTAGAATATTAGCCATCCCTTCATTTTAAACCTTTTTGATTAAAAATAAAAACTCACAAACTAAGTGTCTTTTCTTTTAGAACATCATTTGCTTTTATTACACATTTGATTAATGATATGAATTGGCCAAAAAACATTTTCCTCCCTGAGTTTCCTACTCTGTGGAAAGAGAGCATGTTACTAGAAAGAAAAAAAGAAATTTAAACACTTTGTATTTGAATTTCTTGATCTCATCACTTGGATCACTGGCTCAGATACACAATTTTGCATATTTGTTTCTTTCTGTAATGTTTGTCTTCCATAGTCTCCTGGTTAAAATTCTGAAAATGAACATAACTCCCATTTTCCTGGCTGTAAATCATTAGTTTCAGACTTACTTTATTAAACAAAAAAACAAGGAATTAAAAAACATATTCTAGAAAAACATGGTTAATAACAGAAAAAAATACCAAGGAGAGTAAAATTCATGAGGTGGTGACTCTTATCCCTTGCTCTTTGACTGAAGTTTTCATTTTTCAATCAATTGTTTCTGTATCTGCTAGGCATCACCTTGGACAATTTTCCTTGTGTTTATGGGAGTGCTTATAAAATTGCTTTGGATGAAAATGCAGGAAGCCAATACTTGAAAACTTTTCTGGGCTTTTTTTTCATGTACCACTTAGATAGGAGAAGAGCTGAAGAGATCAAGGATAAAAGTAAAAGTGTGAATGACACAGGCAAGAACTGTTTTTCAAAAAGGGTTTAAAACTGAGGCAAAAAAAGGTCTGTTGGTTTATGCATTTTCCTATTCTTGCTACAATCATTGTCTCAGGAATGAATTCATATTCTGCATCATTTTCGGTTACCTTTATAGTCTTTCTCACAGGAATGAAGAATGAAAATTTTAATGCCTCATATATTCTATGAATTACTGTAGATGGCTAGACTGCACTACTTTGATCTTTCCTATATTCTGTGGTTTGATTGGATCGTGATGTGAATGGAAAGCAGCACAAAACAAATCAGTTTCTGAGGGAAAGACCTTAACAAGAAATGGAGAAAAGGTACCTCAGCCCACTTCAGAATATTACACATGTGGCAGTAAGGGTCCAGATAACTGCTCCTGTGTCCAACTCAAAATGATCACAGTCTTTCGGGTTACACATTCTAACCTGAGAATTCATTACGAAAAATGGCGATCGAGCTTTGGAACAAATAACCATTTAATATCATTTAGATTTATGTGTTTGCTTCCCAGGAGTCCTAGCATTGTGCCTGGCACGTTGCAGGTTGACAGGACATGTGGAATGAACAAATGAAGGAATGACTGAATTCAACAGTAATATGCAAAGATAAATGGGACTGCATAGGTAAATTTTTCTACTCCGATGCATGTTTCTCTAACGCAAATTAGCTCATCCTCGGTTAGTAAATAGGAGAATCATGTTACTATAATGTGGAAATTGTGTTGGTTCATAAGCAATTTTTCCGAGCATTTTAATGATTTGTGTCACCAAATCATACCAGCTGATCTCCAAGTACAGAGCACAGGGGAACTCAGCAAGTGCATAGGGCATGGTTCCTGGAATCCAGGGAGCTTTTTGCCCTTGTGTCCAAACCAAAAGCCTCAACCCATCTGCACACCCCTTTCAATCAGTCTACCACTACCTTTAATTAAAGGTAAAGTCTTATAGCTACTGCCATATTATTTTAAATTGGGAATTCAATGTGTCTTTTTTCTGAATTAGAATTTAATTAGGATTATTTTGGTTTAGTTAATGCTCTGGTTACCAGATTACATAGCTTTCCGCAACTGCCTATGGCCTTATTTCCCCTGCCCTCAAAACCTTATCATCTTTAGTGTGTAATTTTGCAGAACCTAAGATTTTTTTCCCCTTCAGGAAGGCATGTGTTTCATTAGAGTGGAAAAGCCAATATTGGTTAAACAGGAGAGAGTTGAGGAAAAAAGTTAACCTATGTAGAGGGGAAAAAATGGTTTGATGTCTCTGATTATCTTGGCAAGAAAAATCTTACAGTATCAGAGCTGTGGCTGATTTTGCAGATTGGATATTCCTGCCTATTCCTTATACCAGTGAAAGCACATTACCCAGAAGATGTAAGTAAATTGCCAAAGATCTTACACTTGATATTGACAGACCGAACTCGGTTACCATGCTGGGACACCCATCTAAGAACTTCTCACACTCATGGAAACTTGACTGTCATCCTGATGCTGCCCACAACTTCAGAATGAGTCTTACATCATGTTAATGCTCTAGTTTCCTCATGGGTAAAGCAAGGATTTCTTTCCTTGTCATTAGCTTGTGTTAGAGTAGATAACTCTGCCTCTCAGTTTGCCAGGGCAGTTTCAGTTTGTACCTGTTTTCTTGGTTGCTAATTATTAATAGTCTTCACTCTTCCTGTAAGTGACTTGGTTTGGAAGATAACTTATAAGACTACCCTAGTTATGAGGCACCATCAGGAATTCAAAAGTCATTTGTGCCTTCCCCTACTTTGTGTGTTCAAATCCTACCCATTCTTCACCACCCTGTTTAAATTCAGGTTTTTTTGTAGTCCTTCCAGGCTTGCATAGCAAGAAGGCAATTTCTATCTTTAAATTTCTTAGTAATTTATTGGTAAGTTCCTAATTCTGTATCATTTTTGGATCCTGTGTTCCCTAGTTTGTTTCATCGTTTATGTCAGTGTTTCTCAGAGGGGACACTCCTGGCATTTTGGGTGGGACTAGCCTTGGGTGTGCAGAATCATCTCTAATACTGCAGGGTGCTTAGCAGTCCTGGAAGTGAACAGGGCCCCTCATTAATGTGGCAGTTCAATCTGTCTCCACACATTCCAACACACCCGATCCCCTCTAAGGGGTAGAATGCCTATCTTCCAACCCCAGTTGTAAATCACAGTTAAGATTGAAGGCTCAAAGAGGCAAGATCTAGGCTTAATTTGGTTTTGCATCCTTCCTGCACTCCAGTACACACACACACACACACACACAAACACTCCTTGATGGAAATGTGATGAGTCAGTAGAATGAATGATCTAAAAGGGCTATGGAAGGCATCTAATATAATTTCACAATACTGAAGGAAAATGGAAATGCTGAGGTTGAGCTGAGAAGATGTTTAAAACTCTTTAGCAAAACTTACCTCTCTCTATACTCTTACATCTTCAGTAGGGTAGATGCAAATATCTAAGGACAGGTGTGGTCCCTGGAAGATGATGGGACAGTTCTCACCACTTCCACCCCAAACACTGAAGGTGATGGATTAGTCAGAGACTCTCATGCTAATCAGAACTTTTGAAAAACTTACTTGCTTATCAGTTTTACTACTACTTTTCTTCCTACTCCTATTCCCCCTACTCCTGTTAATAGCAGTTGTAATAGCTAACATACCTTTAATGCTTTTGTGTGTGCCTGAGACCTTTGCAGTTTTTTGAAATGAATTATGTAATTGAATCCTTACAAGACAGCAATAAAGTAGGTGCTATAGTTGTCATTAATCTCCCCTTTTATTGGTGGAGAAACCGAAGCACAGAGAGGGTAAATAACCTGCCCAAGTTTAGGCAGGAAGTGGTGGAGCCGGGATCTGGACCCAGGTGGTTTGACTTCAGAGCCAGCCACCGTTAGTCAGAAAAAATGCTCTCTCTGTATCACCAGACCTCCTTCATCCGGAGATGTGTAATCTGGTCACAATGTTTGCTGATTCTGAAAAACATCTCATGACCCTCTTGTATTTATGATGCAGCATAATGATGTGCCATAATCATAACCATGTATTTCCTGCCACTTATTTATTTTTGTTTGAGCTTAGAGAGGTGAATGTAGTGTACTGGTACACACACCTGAGCAGGGATTTACTATACATGGTCCACAGGGAGGCAGTGGGTGAAGTGGGGAAGAATATTGGCTCTCCATGCCAGACTTCTTGGGTTCAAATCCTGGCTCCACTGCTGACTAGCTGTGTGACCTATAGCGAAACTCTGTCTCAATTGCCAGATCCCTAAAATAGAGATAGTATTAGTATATACCTCAGAGGATTGTTGTGAGGGTTAATGAAATAATATATTGAAACCCCTAGAACTCAACCTGGCGCAGAGTTGTAGCCATTTTAATGACGATGTTCTTGAAGACAGAGCAGGAAATCCAGTTGTCTTCAGTCTGTGTTGTAGATCAAGAAATCTAAATATATAGCAAATTTGTCTTTGATTAGGACTCTTGAAGTGAGCTGGAAGCAGCAAGACCCAGGTTCCAGCAATGGATTGGGAATGCAATGACCATATCTCTGATCTCCAATCCCCATTAGTTTGTGGTATTGGACAAATGGTTTACTTCTCTCTCCCTGGTTGCCTCTGCAAACTGAAAGAAAAAAAAGGAAGTTTATCTTCTTCAAAAGCCTGAAAAAAAATTCATGTAAATGTTAAGCATGTTATGCTGAGGGAGAGACTAGTCTTTTCTTCAGGGCTGGCTGTACAGTTTTCATCCCCAGATAGTACAACCTCTGGTGACCATGCCACTTCAGTCGTCTTGAGAAATAAACACAAGGAACGCTTTGAGAAATATAATTTTGAGAACCACCCCCCCCAAAATCTCTCCATTACAGAGGGAAGTGTAAAGCTCTCTATTTTCCCTCTTGTGACATTCAACTATTACAGGCAAGAATTCCATTTTATTGGCTTCTTGTAATCAAGATGATGTGATCTTTACAGGATTAATATCTCATTCTTTTGCTAACTAATTTACTCTAATAATGCAGGAAGATGCTTTACAGTGTGAAAAACACCTTGGGGTATTGGGATTGGATATAATAGCTAGAATGAAGCCATTATAGTTGGAGGAGTAAAGCCATTATATAGGAGTAAAATCTTAAATAAAAATTTGTAACCATGGGATACGGAAAATTTCTTTTTTTAATGTTAGAGTTTTGCTTTTATTAGTCCTTTGTTAAAAGAGCTGCTCTGTTTTTACAGTAAATTTTCGAGGGCCTCTACCTTTGCTTAGCCTTTTGTCATCTTTCATTCTATTATTCTTGTTATTCATTTTATACAAAGCCAAATTAGGTGGTCCCATCACAATGTTGATATTCATTCACATGTAGCTGAAAGAAAAGACTCCCAGGCCTCCTATCTGCCTTGCCTGCTCCATTAGATTGTGAGCTCACCCAAGGGAGAGACTTTCTTCCGAATCTCTCTATTCCTAGGAACTAATCAAGTAGCGACACACAGTAAATGCTCATTCAATGAGTGGTAAATAAACAGTGATTTTCCTCTGCACCAGAACAACTCAGAATTTATATTTCATAAGACCCAGGTAGGATAAATCATTCACTGTAGACTCACCAGTTCTGCAGGGTAGCAATTGCTGCCGTGGCCAGCCTACTAACTCTGACTTCAGTTATTCCTTAAGCACTTTTAAGAATGTTCCACCTCCTTCGTAGTTTCACCACTGAATGTCTTCATCATAAAATGACGAACAGTGAGATTTGGATTCTATCTACTCAGAATCTCATCTAGATTCAGACCCCACCTGCTCAACCATTGGTCTCCACAACCAATGTTCCAACCACATGCTGAGAGATCTTGGGCCCTTCTCTTCTTCCTCCATACTCTGTCTTTGTGGTCTCAATTATATCCACTTCTTATTCTAAAAAGCATCTTCATGTGTATCCCTCCCTAATTCATGTCTTCTCTTCAGACCTACCCTCTGAACTTCTCCTTTCATATTGAACTGCATGTTTGAGCTATTTCTTTTACCTACAGCTTCCTACCAACTCTCTCTGCTTTCACTATTGCGTCTTTCCATTTCATTCTGCACGCTGAACAAAAAAAGATTTTTTAAAAATCATTTTTTATGCTTAAACCCCTAAATGGCTTTCTAGCACACTTGGAATAACGGCTACACTTTGTGCCATGGCAGACAAAAAACTTTATGATCAGGTCCCTGCTTCTCTCTGTAGTACCTATCATAACTTTCAATTATTTTATTTGTAATTTTATTCATTTTTAAAAATCTATCTCCCTCTCTGGAACATCAGATATTTGAGGGCAGAGACAATATCAGCTCCATTTTTTATTGTATTCCCAGCACCTAATATTCTGTCTGATACATGAAAAGTACATGGAAAGTATTTGGGGAATAAATAAGAAGAACTTTCTATAACATCTTGCCCACACATTCTCCACCTGAATCATTATGCTCAATTGCATTCTACTCATTCTTTTCTCCCTGCAAATTATGACATTTTATATTTTACTAAGAATATTAGGTATAAATCTTTCAGTATTTCCTTCTCTTTGGCTATTTCTAGTTACTGTTTTGACTGTTTCCATCTCCACACCCTTGCTACCCACCTTGAACCAAGCAATATTCCTCTTGTTCTTGCCAGACTTCCACATGGGTTCTTGAACTTGCCTTCTTACCTCACTCATCAGGGCTTGGCCCCATCTATCAATTATTCTCTCCCCAGCATCTTCAATCTCTTCTTCTCCACACCGGCTTCTTCTCTTTTCAACATATTTAGGCATCCTCTATCTTTTGACGTTCCCTTTGGCTAACATCTCATTCCTTGTGTCTTTTTATTATCAAATCTTTTGATGTGCTGCCATATCCATTCCCTCTAATTCTTTAGTGCTTATTCTTTCTTCACGCCCCTGTAAGCTAAATATACTTTTTCCTCCGTTAAATTTTCTCCATGTCCCAGTACTTTCCTAACTGTCAAATCCAATTCAAGAAAATGTGTTCGCTGTTTACAACAACCTTCTTTCTGAAACTCTCCTATTCTGCACCCCAGAATTCCAGACAGATCTTGTTCTTTTCTAGCTCTCTGATCAGCAATTTTCTATCCTCTTCATGGGATTGCTATCATTTTTACTGCCCTGTAAGTGCATATTTCTTCATAATTAAATCTTCTCCATTTGATTTTCGCTTTGTAGAGTCTCCCAAGAAAAACTCATTTACATCTAACATAGATTAAATTTATCTTTCTTCCAGCTTAGTTTTCCCCTGGGTTCCTGCTTTTGTTTATGTCATCATGGGCCTCCACTCAAACCTTCAATAAGTCTGTTTACTGCAATCACCTTACTTCCTATGAGGTCCCAGCCCCTACCATATTACTTAGCACAAGCGGGCACTCAAAATGAATATTTGAACTAAATGAGAACATCCTATAATCTCACCTCCAGTACAGCAAGTCTTTAAATGTTCATCATCTTCACAACCAGTATCTTATCCAATTGATTCTTCACCTGCCTTGAAATATGTTCCCATTTTTGTTGTCTAGACAAGTACAGGAGTGGCAAGCTGATTTTATCTTTTGAGCCCACCCGTAGGATGGTGATTGCTACCTAAAGTATTAAGAAGGATTTTTGAGGTCTCATGAAGACTCGGTAGGAAAGAGCGTGAGGACTGTTGAGAGATAGCTCTGGGAAGAAGGCACGTAGAGAGGTAAGTGGTGTGTGCTAACTAGGTTAATCCCTTGCCTACAAGATAAAGATCATATTTATTAGCCTAAGAAATCAAAGCCTGAATTTTTGGCTCATGGCTGGTGGCTCATACTTGCTTTCAATAACATCTCTACTTATTTATAGTTCCCAATATTTTTCTTCAGCAAACTCATTGTTCTTCAAACAAATCTCCCAGCTTTTCATGCTGCGGAATGCTCATATATTACCCCAACTTAGAACTTCCTTTAATATCCTTACCTCCTCTCTCTCTTCTCAGTTTAAATCCATCATTTTCTGTAAAGCTTTCTCAGAAGAGTTTAATCCAGAGCAGTGTCTTCTGAAGTTCTATGATAATGATTATCTGAGCTGTTCATGGGGCATTTAAGCACACGGTATCTTGGGATATTGCCTGTATTTTTATGTGAACTATTAAGTGCCTCTTGTATCAGTTTCCAATTTCTGTGTTATATCTTTAATTAAACTTTAAGGGCTTCTATATACCTGGCACATAAGAAGCCTGCTTACACATGCTACTATGTGTAGTAATCTCCAAGGCTAGAGGGACTGTTTACCTAACAAATTGCCTTTCACGTAGTAAGTGCTCATGACATCTTGTTGGTTTAAATTCCAAATGCTAATAGATATTTCTAGGTTCATCGTGTGTTTTACTTTGTGCCCTATGCAGTATTTACATCATCTCATTTAGTCCTTGTAAAAATCTTATGAGCTGTGTTATAATATCCAAGCTTTGCAGAAGCTATGAGGTTTGGAAATATTGAAGTTAAAAAACTTATCCAATGTAAGTTACACAGATAGTAATTGCTGGAGCCATGGTTCAAATGAAAGTCAGAAGTACTAAGAGTATCACTGGAAAAAGGAGTGGAAAAGCATGCTTTATTCTTAAAGAAAACCCTGTTACTCAGAGGAGCTATCTCAAAGTGTTAACTGTCTGTGGTCATTGGCTATTGTGACAAAATGGCCCTGGAAGTTCTGCACCTGAGAGCTGTACAACCAGCATTCTCAAATGCTAATAAATCTTCTAGCAAAATGAACCCATGGTTTTCTTATATAGCTTTAGTTGAGAATCTCTACCTCTAGAACGCAAGCTGTGGAAACCAGGAAATGGATTGAGACTTAACTATTACAAGAGAAAACATTCTATTTGCCTATTATCCTGAGCGCAAGGAGGGCTAAACAGCTCCAGCACTCTTAATACACTTGGCTCAGATAGATGTTTGGGGGACGCCCCAGATCAACTTGTAACTTTTGGAATTCCAAGTCAATTGGAATTGGATTCCAAGTCAATTGGAATCGCTGAAAAGACCACAGACAACTGGGGATATTCAAAATGACCTCTATCTTTGTAGATAACTATAGGCTGTCTAAGCTGAGACTGAAAACCTCTAGAAGACCTTGTAGAGCAGATATAGGCATGGACAGTACAAGAGGGTCAATATATCCATTCAAGTGGCTGCAGGATGCCCCTAACTGCCTTAGAAAGGTGTAATTTAACTGCAGCCATCATAGTTCCCCACTTGGGGGCACCAAAATGATGCCTCTGTTTTCTTTATTCCTCATGGCAAGAATTATTTTACAATGAGATGAAGAGAATTCCGTTTGCAATTATTTTAGTATGAGGGCAAGTTGGTAATGGTTTATATTTATCATTCACTCACACAGCCTGCTTTTAATGCTTGCAATCTCTCTGTTAATGAACTAGAAATTGGCTGCTTCCAAGAAGTGGTAATGTCCTTCTGATGGATAGTGCATTGGGCTAGGAGTCAGCCGACCCAGGTGCCAGAACAGAATGAGAGTCAGAAGTGACTTCGGAGGTTATAATCCGACCTCCAACTAATTCACAAATAACCTCTCCAATGCCCCTGACAAGTGATCATCCACTTCCAGTTCAGGAGGACCACTGGGTAATTGCGTGATTAGGTGAAGCACTTAGCAAATACATTATAGAATCATAGAATGATTGAGCAGGAGAGGACCTTGGAGGTGGGCTTGTCAGTCCCTTCACTCTGAGATGAGGGCCAGTGAGGTTAAGTGACTTACCTCTGAAGGTTAGCAGTACAGCGAGAACTAAATGTCTTGATGCCCAAGTCAGAAGAATCACTCCACCATAACAATTTCTCTTAATTTAGTTAAATGGAGGTAGAGGCAACTATTTCCTAGATGTCAGAGCTTCAGGAAAAATCATTGCAAATTGAGAATACTATCATTTGAATATTCTGATTACAGAATTGAGGCAGAACCTAGAGGGGGAAGAAGGGAGATGGCAATGGTTATGGGGCCAGTTAGAAGTTAATTCAATCAAGTAGCACATCCTGGATTCAAATGGTATTATGTGCAAGAATAATACCCTTTTCTTGAGGCTCACTTTCAGGAAGGTTGATTATAGCAACCTCCAGATTTGAAGAAGAAATATTTATCTTCCCAACAACCTTGACTTGACCTCAGGATTAGAAGAGTTCACTGGTTAATCTAAATTTACTCATTCACATTTCACTTTTTAATCCATTTTGTCAGGTTTATCGCTAAAATATAAGTAACTTTTAAAATGCATCCATCTCTGCCTCAAACTCTGTTACTTTCAGCCACAGCTCCTTATTTGAACAGCTTGAGCACTAATTTGAATCACACTTTACTTGTGGGGTGCTCAGAAATTGTGTGATACCTTAGGGAGTTGCCTGACAGAGATTTTTAAGATGTTTTAAAATGAAGTACATCTAAATTCTTTAAATTACATATGGTTTAATCTAGAAAAGGACAATTGAAGCCTTCATTAAAATAGATTTATTCCAATTTCATATGTGGAAATAAATTTGTCTGAGATAACTTGGTGTATGCCTATCCAGATTGTAGCATTTCCCCACTTTCTAAATTAAATGTTGCTGTATGTGAATCTTGGCTCCACAGTGGCATATATTAAAAGGCTTAGTCATCATTATTGTAAACATCCCAGAATTGAGTCAGGTTTTGCTGGAACTTAGAAGTAACTTCTTTTTTTTCTTCTCTTTTTCGTTTTCACTTCTTATATTTCCCTGCACTTCTCCTTTACATTTGCTTGCTATTTTTTCTTTCATCTCTTTCAGCCTTTGTCAAGAATCTAAAACTGTCTTCCTCTGTTTAAAAACCTAGTATTCTCTGTCTTGAGTCAAAGGGGCAGTTCTGGGCCTTTATGTAGTAGGAAGAAAGGAGACTTTCTTACTATATAGGAAGCAATTTATTTTTACTATATCAGTTCATATTTTTTAAATCTTATAAGGTAATGTTAAAAGATCCATTTAAATATTAGGAGAAAAGCTCAGAGATTTAGTATCTTAACAAGGCCACATAAATAGTCAGTGGCAGAGCTGGAACTTCAACCAGGGCGTCTCCTACTCCAAAGCCTGTGCACGTGGCACTCCATCATGCCTCTCACAAGTACTTGACTTAAGTCAAAACCAAAGCATTTCTTTAAAAAAAAAAAAAAAAGAAACAAAATAAAGCAAAGCAAACAACAACAAAAAGCACATCTGTCTTTTAATTTGCCGTAAAGAAAGCAAAAATTATATATATTTTATTTATCTGGGGCCACTTGGCTTTTCCTTTTTCATGAGGTAGCCCCATTTCTTGAATCATCCAGAAACACTCTTACTGCTTCTTGGCTTCTACTTTTGATATTAAGACAGCATGGTAATTGGTAACAACAACAACGAACAAAGCATACCATTTGCACTGTGATGATTTCATGTGAGTAAAGACAAAATCAAGATTCAATCTATGTACATGATGAATTCACTCTGAGAATCACTGTTCCATAGCCCAGAACTGTACCACTCACGCAGCCAACCATCTTCTCTTGTACTTATTATAAGTACAAACTGGGGCCCAGGGAGATTTTCCAGATGTCCCGCACACACCCATTGCCATTACTATAAGATTATCTGGGGAAAATAATTCTAAGTATACATCATATTGATAATGGGCCAACACATTTCCTTTGCATGTGTGTTCTGGTACATATTTAATTCTACCTTATATCATTCATTTGTTCAGCAAATGCTCTTCAGAACTAGAACCAACTTTGAATCTTGAAGCAAGGATTCAAGTTCAGGCAAATTATAAAGTCATCTTCTCACCTGCAAAAACATGAGACGTAATAAAATAATGTCTGAAATTACTTAGTACTATGCTTAGCACATAGTTAATTCTAGTTAATGAGAGCTGTTTTGACTTTTTTCTCTTTGTCTATTCTAGGTCATAAGCAGACTGAAAGCAAGGCACATGGATGAAGTACCTCTGTATCCTCTGTGGCACTCAACACAGCAGGCACTGAACGACTCATGGTTTTCCGCTGTGCCATGTGTGTGGAAAGGATCAAGCACACGGATTCTATGATCCAACTCCTTGCAGCCTGTAATAAATATCTATCAACATTGAATAGTTTATTGAGAATTACATAATTATTTAATTCTATCCAATATATTCAGCCACTTTATACAAACCAACTACCTTATCTTCTTTCTTTTTATAGCAAATTGGAGAATGTAAACATTTTTATAGAGGGATAAAAGGATATCTCATGACTTCTAGTCTGCTTGGCCCTTAAAGAAGAAAGAAAAGGAGGAGTTTCCCATGAAAGGCTCTGATATCTGACCTAATTTTGAGATAGGAAGGGCACCAAGTTGCTACTCCTCTGGGATCTCAGCTAGAAAAGGGCTTGGCTACAGCTCAAAATGCAATACAAAATAAAATAGGTAAATAAAGTATTTAAAGTTGGAGTCACTGTTATATTATTTAATGCTGTACAGAGTAAAGACAGGGACCTTCATTGCTGAAGGTATTGTTACTAAAGAATAATTATCCTGATCACCTGGAAGTTTCTGGAAGTTTCTGTGGGTATGCTGATTTTGAGTCCCCTCCTCTGCCAAAGTTCCTGTGGGGTATCTCCCCCCACGCCCCCCACCCCAAGCTGGAGGGGAAAAAGATGACGGCCGTCCAACCACTGTTCCCAACACCCAGTAAGTAGGTAAGCTGTCCTTTACCTATGGAGATACTGGCTGAGCTGGTTTGAATGCAGACATCATAGACTACAATATATGCCCTTTTAGTATTTTCCCATCAATCATTTGAGAACGATCAGGCTCTTTCATTTCCTATTGTACGAAACAGCAGACATTTTCTCTGCCTTGCATGTAACTATATTAGTGGGAGGGCATTCTCTAAAGAAATCATATTGAACTCTTTTTCTTTCTTTTAAAGAGATTTTACCGAAGTCATAAGAGGAGTAATTGGTAGGTTTTCTTTTTGCCTGTCTTAAGGGGAAAAAATGCTCTCTCCTGTTTTAAAGATCTATAAACAGCTCAGCTAATAGAAAGTGGGTGGGCAAAAAAAGTAAAATAAAATAATAAAAGCACTAACTTCTGAACTTTAGCAGAAGCCTATACGTTGGAATAAAGAAAATGATTCAGAGGAGCTCTTTGATAGTTTTTTCCACTACAACAAAGTACAGCCCTGCTTGTCAGCCCATCTGTATTTTCCCTTCATCTAATAAACTGGCTGGGCCAGAGCTGCAAAGGAACATTATAATATTGACAATGTTTCTGGAAAACCATGTGCTTTAGAATGAATTAACTTTTGCTGCACTGCTGAACATATGAAGAAAAATTGGCTTAGTAGGAAAAAAAATTGACTTTAACCCTTTTTTTTTTTTCTTCTGCTATTGGAGCCCGATGCAGCACTCAAAATGAATAGGATCCTTCAAAAGAGCTGGGGCATTTGTCCCTTATAAAGAAGCCCATCTTCACACACCCTTAGGCTATCATACATCTCTGAAGCTTCAAGAGATTTCTGGCAGATCTTGGAGTGACGTAAATGAAATTGCAGATAAAACTTACCAAATAAGCAAGTTATGGGAGCTGTGAAGAGGTTAACTTATTGGTAATAGTGCAAAAACATAGTAATTAATAATAAATAATGGAACAAACAATATGTCAAAATAGAAACATAATAACTTTGGGTTACTGTGCAAGTCGTTTAGTATGCATTATCTCTTGGGCCATGAAGATTAACCACTGCGTTTCTAGTTCTAGAAATGGAACTAGGAGAAAGTTCCTTTCTCTCTAAATGAGTGGCCTTTGCATAAAGATCACAAACACATGGGGTATAAGTAGAATGAAATCCAAGCCTAATGTCAGCTTCTGTCTTCCTTAGACCAGAGGGAAGAAATGGGGGAGTCACCAACCCAAGGAGCTGGTAGGGCTGCAGTTCCTGGCCATTCTAGGTGCATGTCCTGGGAGACATTGCAGTTTGGGCATCCAATAGGCCCTCCAAGAAAATGATCCTTCCTCATTCTCTTGGAGGAAGGGAGAGGTTACTTCTGTCCCTGGATCTACAGGTGGGAGAACAGCATGGACCAGAGGCATGCATAGTGCCTCACACTGCCCTGGAGAGATGGCCAAAGTATCCTTCCTATGGGGCCAATGGTTTAGAGAACACCAATGGAGGGTGGTCATGTATCCAGGCCACAATGCCCTGTTTCCAGTGAGTCACCAATCTTTTTGAAATGTGCAAGTTAAAGCAGGTCACACGCCTACATTTCAATCATGAATTGATACCTTTTTGCCAACCGCAGCATTATGACTGAGTTGTGTCACTGACTTCATGTCGAAGACTTGCAGACTTCAACTAATTTAGAGAACATAAGGCAGTAAAGGAAAGAAAGGCGCATTATGGCAGGCCTCTGCTCTAAAAGTGATTATCTCAAGGATCCCCCCCAAATACAGCTCTAAAACTGCAAATTATCTGTATTTCCTCAAGACTTCCCTGTCCCAGTGGAATAATCAGGGTGAAAAGTGATCATAAAACTAATATTCCATGGCCTGACTCCTACTAGCTGGGTCACCACTCTTGAAACCCTCCCTCTTTGTAAGATTGTCCACTAACCCTCTCTGTTTTTTCAGTTCCCACATGAACACCTTCTTGGGTAGCACCAAGATATTCACACATAGCTTAAAGAATCCATTTTTCCCTTTACCATACCTGTCACATCCTCTGGTCACCAGTCACTGATGCCAAGGCTTCAGTTCTCAGGGGCTCCAGCTGTGACTCTAATCTCTGTGCTGCATGCCTAGGTGAGTCACTAGACTCTCTTAACAGAGCCCAGCACACAGCCCTCCTCCTCTCTGCCCTCTGTCCCTGCGCTCCCCATCCCAGCTTTCCCTGTTGTCTTCCTACCCTTGTCTCCTCCACATTCTCAATGAACTATCCTTACTTGGGAGCTTTAGACAAACAACTCTCTCCATATTCCCCAGTGGCAACTGAAATGAACATTAATTATTAAAATGGGAAGAAATGATGAAATCAGTGTTTTTAAGAACAACAACAACAAAATTTAACATTTCTGGAAGGATCTCAGACTGAACTGTTGGTGATGTGAGGCTCTAGTTTCTGTTAGGGAAAATCTGTACTGAAGAAAACAAAAAGCTTTGTGGAAATAGTGGAAAGAATCAAAGTCTCTAATTACTTTAAGAAGATAAGGAAAAGAATATTTTATACTGTGTTATAGTAGTAAGATAAGTGTGTCACAAAGAAGTGCTTTGTAGCTAGACAGCCCCAGGCTCAAATCCATGTCCCTCATAGCAAGTTTACCAAGATATGGACTTTTGCAAGTTATGTAACTTCTCTAAGTGTCAGATCTTGGGTTTTTGTTTTGTGTTTTAAAGTCTACAGAGTAGGATCTAATATTAGTTTTTTGGGTTTTTCTTTGTTTTGTTGTTGTAGAGAAATGTTTAAAGATTGAGGTAACTTCCAAACGCAATGCCTGGCTCATGGTAAGTTACCAAGAAATGTTACTGTTTTTGCCTCCTTATTCTAATGGATATTCCACTCAGGTTCATCGGTTTCATGAGCTCTTTAAAAGCCACCGGATTTCAACTTTAGCCAGTGCTGTTTACGCCAACATACTCAGAGCTCCCTTTAGTGGGAATCTGATGAATTTTCCTCTTCAATTTCCATTCCTCACATGGAAAAGCAGCATCAGGAGGAAACAATTTTGATGTGTTTCTTAGGTTTGGTGAAACATTGGCTATTGCAAGCTTGATGTCCCACTAATAGTTTGAAATAATTTATAAAGGGGACCCAATGGAAAGGAAGTGTGTCTTCAAGTCCTGTGCAATTTTCTGACAGACAGCTGTGACTCTACTATGGTGTTTTGTGAAAAATGGTTTACCTTCAGAGAAGTAGAATAGTTTGCATATACTACATGCTGTAAAAGCCTCAGAGTTAGGTCATCATCCAAACTTTCAACTCTCTGAAGATTACTGGCTGTGATCCTTTGTGGCTTCCATATTGTATTGCATGAAAAAAGAGCTTCAAAACGGCAAAGGCTCTATTTTTTATTGGGAAAACAATCAAAGGCAATGAATTTTCTTCAACCTTTCTGAGCTTTATCCAATATAATGGAAAATTGCTCAACTCAATCCCTCTTCATTAGTTCTCCAAGACCTGAATAAAATGCTCCTTGGAAATTTATATTTGTAATGAAATATTGGATAGAATTCAATGAGGGCTTTAAGATCATCTAGTCTATTGTCCTCACTTTCCAGATGATGAAGCTGGGACTAGATGGAAGTGATGTACCCACTTGAGGTGGCCTGGTTAGTTAGTAGGAAGGTCTTACCCAAATTTACCACCTGAGACCACCTAATTATATGCGTTTTCCTCCCTACCATCTACATCATAAAACGTTTATTTCCTTATCTTCTCAAAGCAATTGGAGACTTTGATTCCTTCCACTATTTCCACAAAGTTATTTTCAGTACAGATTTTCCCTGTCAGAAAGTACAGCCTGAAATCCCCAACAGTTAGTTTGAGATACATTCGCACAAGTTAACTTCCTTTTTTGTTCTTCAAAACAATGATTTCCTCCCATTTAAATGGTTAATGCTCATTTCGATTGCCTTCAGAAAAACCAGAGAGAGTGATTTGTCTAATGCTACAGAGAAGGACTGTTTTTTAAGCTTTGCCACGTTGTGTCTTGGAGGACCCCTAAATTGTAGTCTCTATACATCAAATACTTCAAGTAGAGAATGCAACTACTAATCTCTCTATTTGGTCTATTTTGTGCTGCTAGATTTTATTCACTTAAGTAGATTAAATCAACTGGGGATTGGGTGGAGAGTGTAAACTCACTAAGCAAAGAGAGTTGTACACTAAAAGAAACATCATTGCTCAAGCCATAGATATGAGAAAATGAAAGGCAGGTTGTATTTTAGAAATAACCTTTTATAAATCGGGGAGTTGGTGTAGTTTTGGGGCTCTCTACAATCATTCTTTCATTCTTACTTATTGACTATAAGTTGGAATGCAAATTTTATTCATTTTAATTGATTATTATAATGGTCAATGAAAAGTTATAATTGTGTAGTAATCATGTAGCTATGGGATTCTAAGCACTTTTTAGATAAGTACCATCTTTTGTTTGTTTTACTAAGCAAGCATAACTCATAATTGTGTTTGATTAATTCTTATTTTCATTGAGGTCATTTCTTAATTGATAATTCAACCATTCTCACAATAGCAATTATATACTTTTTAAACTTAAAAAAAATGACAATTGGAGAAAGGCACACATTTCTAGGAGACACTGGAATGGTGTGCTGTCTTGGCAAATCACATCACTGGGTCGGTCCTCTTTTGAAGGTTGTTTCTCCAGCTTTTATTTTCTCTATTCCTTAGTCCTACAAATGCCTACAATACATGTCTAGCTTGTTATCTGGCCAATACTTCAGAATAAATACTGTATACTCAAAGCTAAATTTTTTTTTTTTTTTACTTTCAAAATTACTATTTTCCCCTCTGAGTTCCCTGTTTCTCTTAATGACACCATAATTCTCCCAGACACAGAAATGAAATGAAGTCATTACTATCCCCAGTACAGTAAAGCATCTAAGCCAGGCAGATTCTCTGGTTTCGAATCTTGACACTGCCAGTTCCTAAGATAAAGAATGTTACCAAGGTAGCAGCACATGATGTGTATATATTGTCCTATTGTGTTTGTGGGTATCAATTTTCTATTCTAAACTGTGAAATCCATAAGGACAATGAGTATATCTTATTAATATTTACATATCTTATAGTATAAACACGGCACAACGTTGTACACACGATAAAAGTTCAGTCGTATATGAATGAATGAGTAATTGAATGAAAATATAGGTGAATAGCAGAATTTAAAATTTGAAATGGATACGAAATTTTCCATTTACCCTTCTGTCAGTTGGATCATCTCTCCAAGTTACCAGGAACTCTATATTTAATGAAATCAGCCTAAGAAATTATTCTGAAATAGTGCTCATATTTAGACAAGATATTTTAAAAATATCTCAAGCCTAACTTTGGAAACTGGCAGACGTGATTTCCAAAGGTAATAAAATTATTACAGGAATTTGATCACACCAAGGATATAGTTACTTTCATGGACAGAAATTATTAGCATTGAAAACAGAATTCAATATCAAGAATATAGTTTTATACAAAAGTTTTATCATTGATAAAATTTGTTTACTTTGAATCTAGGAAAGCATCTGAATACCTTAGGGTGTGAAGTGGTCGGAATGAAAAATAAATGAATAATGGCTTATTATTCATATACATGAGGATTTTTAATATCTCCACCTGAATGCACTGATATCATGAGAAGGAGGAGAAATAGAGCTAATTACAAAAAGGGTATGTCACTCCTTTTCTTCACTTTTGGGAAAATATCTAAAAATTCAAACCTGACCCAGTTCTGTGTAGGTAAAAACTTTTATCTTCCTTTTGGTTCTTGTTATTACCATTTAAATAAACTATTTAATAAAATAATGTTTTTTGACTGTCTCCTTCTGCAAGGGAGTGTACTAGAAGCTGGTCATAAAAGAATGCCTATTTAATAGCAGAGGTTGTGTATTATATATACATGTATATAATATATACACTATGTAAATATATATGCATGTTAAAAATGTGTATGCATATGTACACATATATAACAGGAGCAATTGAAAAGCTAAAATAGTTACCAAAAAAATACTGTAGGAAAAAAATAATCATACTATACATACTATGATTGGTAAGCAGTGATAGTTATGATATTGGTACTAGAATCCAATAATAAGCAGAAATATATTCAACTAATCAGCATTAGTTTATCTGCCATATTCCAGGTGTTGTGAGGTAGGAAAAGATGAAAATTTTCCCTCCAGGAGTTTACAGCATAGGAGGAGAGATAATACATGAATGTAGGAAACTATCATATATGACTTCATGTCTCAGGAGAGGTATAGATTCCATGTTGGTCTAGGTGGGAGGAGCGCCAGTAGGGGGTGGCTCTCTGGTGTGAGATGATGAATTACGGAAACGAAAAAGCTTCGAAAAGTCATGCTTTGTAAGGGGTGCAGGACCACCTATGGAAAGTACAACCTGCATTTTATACCCCTGGAAGCTCTGGACCCAAACATAATGTCAGCGGAAAGAATGTCCAAATTTTTAATACAAATGAAAATGACAATTTCCATTCATAGGTACACCAGACAGATTGTAGGGCAGATCTGGGGGACTCTGGATTTCTTGCATGTGCTGTGGCTCTCGTCCCTTGCAACTGCACAGCTGCTCCCGGGGGGCAGATGTGAAGACAGTCCTCTTGCTGCGACTGCTGTCTTTGGCAGCAGCAATGGGCTCAGGGAATTATATCTCTTACTCAACTCACTAAACAGCAGTTTGGAGCAATAAGCTGTAGAATTTTAAAATGCTGATTTGAAATAGATTGCCCTTGACTTTCCACAGTGGAGACTGATTGGTCTTCGTGGCTGTATTTTGTTTGTTTTTGATCATTGCCTAATAATCCACAGATCCAAAATGTTCTGTGCTTTGTGAATAGAACTTGCAAATAATAATAGGTTAGATTTGGGGTGAAGGAAAAGTATAACAGGAGTAGAGAAGCTCACATAGAAGCTCCAATTTCTTTAATCTTCCTATTAATTTTGTGCTGGGCTGTTCTCATGGATTCGTATTTGCCCTAGACAGTTCATCATTTATGATAAAAATTCTCAATATTATCTCACTGTCTCATTACCTAATTAAAAATGTACTTTTTCCCCCCTTTTTTCTTTAAAAGGTCTTATCTGGGCTCTGAATAAATGTTCTTTTATCCCAAAGTTTGCCAGTGGTGAGGAGATACATACTGTTTGTGTGGTTTTCATTTAAATTACTTTGTTTTAAAATATACTGTGTTGTCTTCATCGTCCCTGAGCCAGAATACACGCTACTTCCCCAACATTTTCTCCATATATCCATTGGCATGTAATGAATCTGAAGTCTGTCCTGGTTACAGACTACAAATCTTTGTTGCAAATCTTTAAGTGTTTCTGAAATTTCAGGCAGTATTTTAAACCAAGCTTCCACATTGTAAAATTGGGGAACTTTAAAAGATCCTCATAGGAGATATAGGAGTGCTGATATATGCTGGGGGTGAAACCAAGATCTGATGCAGTACGAAGAATCACTGAGGTTCTTGTTTATACACACACACACACATGCACACACACACTTCCCATGTTTACTCTTGATTTGCTAAATCAGAATCTCTTAGTGAGAGCCTGGAAATATGTACATAGTTTTGTGTACTCTTCACCTGGCTTCCCCTACTAGTGACATCTTATGTAGCTATAAAACCATATTAAAACCAGGAAACTGACATTGGCACATTAACTAGACTACAGATCATATTCAGTTTTCACCATTTTAAAACCTGCATTCACTTGTGTGTGTCTCTGTGCGTATGCATGTGCACATGTGTGGTTCTATGCAGTAGCATTTTGCATTTTTGATAAGCCCTCCAAGTGAGTTATGATCAGACAAGTTTTATACACACCGATTTCGTGCAATTATTCACAAACAGAATTCAGAAGAATTTCCCTGGTGTCTTTTTTTTTTTTTTAAATTAATTTTTATTGGAGTATAGTTGCTTTACAATGTTGTGTTCGTTTCTACTGTACAGCAAAATGAATCAGCTAGACATATACATATATTCCCTCTTTTTTGGATTTCCTTCCCATTTAGGTCATCACAGTGCATTAAGTAGAGTTCCCTGTGCTATACAGTACGTTCTCATTAGGTGTCTATTTTACACATAGTATCAATAGAGTATATGTGTCAATCCCAATCTCCCAATTCCTCCCCTGCCACCACCGTTTCCCCTTGGTACCCATACATTTGTTCTCTGTGTCAGTGTCTCTATTTCTGCTTTGCAAATAAGATCACCTATACCATTTTTCTAGATTCCACATATACACGTTAATATAAAATATTTGTTTTTCTCTTCCTGATTTCACTCTGTATGACACTCCGTAGGTCCATCCATGTCTCTACAAATGACCCCCTGGTGTCTTTTTTTTTTTTTTGGCTGCGTTGGGTCTTCTTTGCTGCGCACGGGTTTTCTGTAGTTGCGGCGAGCAGGGGCTACTCTTCGTCGTGGTATGCGGGCTTTTCATTGCGGTGGCTTCTCCTGTTGTGGAGCATGGGCTCTAGGCGCGTGGTCTTCAGTAGTTGTGGCACGTGGGCTCTAGAGTGCAGGCTCAGTAGTTATGGCGCACGGGTTTAGTTGCTCCGCGGTATGTGGAATCTTCCCGGACTAGGGCTCGAACCTGTGTCCCCTGCATTGACGGGCGGATTCTTAACCACTGCACCACCAAGGAATTCTCCACACCCCCCCCCCCCCACCGTCTTTTTAAAACCATAGCCCCACCCCCCAAATACCACCCAGGTTCTCAATGAGGCGGACTGGATTAGACCAGGGATTAGCATCAAACATGAGCTGATTCTGATGCTGTTTTTCTACAAACCAAACTTTGAGAAACCCTGATTGTTATTTTAGCAGGTAGAACCAGGCTTCAGCGGAGAGACCTTTATTGAGAGGAAGCATGATGGAACAGCAATGGAACATGATTAGTTATTTAAGGGAACATGTGTACTAGGACCAGCTTTTTAATAATTACCTCTATCAAATGGGGCAATCCGGTTCACCACTCTGGTACTCAACTTCCCCATCTGTAAAATAAAGTGAATGGATTATATCATCTTTTATGTCCCTTGAAGCTCTAAAATATTCTAACTTCATGCTTGTAGTTCTTGGATTCTCTAGATTTGGCAAAAGTCTCATCTCTTTTTTTACAGGGCATGATGTAAGACACAGACATTCAACAAAGTTATATTGATGTGAAGGGATCAAGTTGATTTCATGAATCTAAGGAGATTATTAATGATATGAATGTTGTTGATATATTTTAATCCACAAGACGGGTTTCGTGCGTAAATAGAAAAAATAATAAATAAATTAACCATTGTATAATACACATATTCTACAAATATTTAATGAAAATAAATTGCTTTGAGTTTTTCCAATCAAATTAAGTACCTGTGAATTTCCAATTTTAGTTAATATTAAATTGAATTTTGATAAATATTCTACTCCCCTTCAGTTCAATATAAATTCTTTAAAGAGATTATCTATCTTCCCATTTATTTTGTTACACTTTTGACCTAATTGTTATGAACCACATTTTGTAAGCTTTCAGATGAAATCTCAATCATTCTAGCTAGTCAAGCAATTTAGGATGAGTTCGCTGAAAGCAGTTTTCTACAAAGATAGAATTAGACCAGCAGCTGGAACCACTTTTGCCACCCAGAAATATAATAGTTTATTTATTATCGCTTGTCTTTATTGTATCTATTCACAGCTGAAGTCATTAGGCACAATTTAAGATATTCTGTAATGAAAACCATTCTGTCTCTATAACTTTTGACAAAAACAATGATAAAAAAAAAAAAAAAAGAGTAAACACACAAAGGCCCAAAGGACACAACTCTATTATTTCTCTCAGTCCTAGGGAAAGTAGAAAGGGCAGCTGCCAATCGGAACCTCACAGTTGAGTTTCAAATTCTCCCCAGATTTGATGACTTTGGCCCTTTTAAGTACTTTGGCCCTTTTAACTATTCCTTCTTTGATTTCTGAAAAAACATTTTGTCTCAATTTCTGGCCTGTTGATAGGGAAAAGTTGCTGTAGGCATGCATGACTAAAAAGATAGCTTTGTCAGTTTCCAGTGGCTGGGCTTAGTCATACATTCTTGCACTTGAATACTCTTTGAAATTATTTTTCTATTGATGAAATCCCTTGAACGAGATACTGCAACTTTCATTGCCCTGTAGTTGAATATTTTATTTGCTTATTGGAGTAGGATTGTTTTAAATACTACAAATATAGGGTAAGAGGCAAACTAAGTGGTATAGGAATGAGGTATCAGCCTAGAAGCCAGAACAGCCGGGTCCAGTCCCAGCCTTGTCTCACATCAGTCACATTGCCTTGAGCAAGACGCTGATCTCTTTCTCAGCCTCAGCTTTCTTTTTGCCGCTTTGAGAATGGTATAAATATCTGTTGTGTTCATTCCACTGGATTACATAATAAGGTTATGAATGTTAAGGTAATTTGCAAATGCAGATTTTAGAGCTTAGTTTCGTCACCTCTGTAATGAGAAACCAGATGAAGAATACAAAATGGAAGATAATTAAATCCTATAATTTCTCTATCATCAGTGTATATTTTAAAAGATATAATGCTGTTTCAAGGCTAATATTTTATTGTGTATATGCTAAATATAATGTTTGACAAGACACACACAAACATATATGGAATTATTTTGGGGAGGAAAGGTGACAATAACTACCAGTAAGATGTGGGGGAGGACCTTTATTTTTTATTAAACTTTTGAGAATTCTTTTAGATGTACAGAAAGCTTGTGAAGTTAGGACAGAGAGGTCCCATATATCCCACTCCCTGTTCCCACTGTTATTAACATCTTACCTTATTATGGTACACTTGTCTCAATTAATGAACCAATACTGATGCATTTTTATTAACTAAAGTCCATTGTTTATTCAGATTTTCTTAATTTTTACCTAATGCCCCTTTTCTGTTCCAGGATCCCATCTAGGATACCATATTATATTTAGTTGTTATGTATCCTTGGGTCCTTCTGCCTGTGACAATTTCCCAGGCTTTCCTTGTTTTTGATGACCTCAGCAATCTGGGGGATTCCTGGTCAGGTACTTTGGATAATATCCATCAACTGGGATTATCTGACGTTTTTCTCATTTTCAGATTGGGGTTCTCGGTTTGGAAGAGGAAGATCACAGAGGTGAAGTGTCCTTCTCATCATATCTTATCAAGGGTGCCCACTAACAACATGACTGATCACTGTTGATGTTGACCTTGATCACCTGGCTGAGGTATGGATAACACACTTGATTCATGTTGACTGACATTATGGAAATAAGTGTTAGACACGTGGAATCTGAATTCTATTTTAATTTCATTTGCATCGAATAGAATGATTATTGGAGCCTGAAGTCTTCTCTTCAATGTGGAGCTGAGTCAGCAATCTAGGATTACTCTGCCTAAAGTCATAAAATAGGCTAATAAAACATGATAGGTGTAATTGGTAAATTATAAAGCAGTATATATGTTAGTTTTAAAATATTATTCTGGAAAGAATCCATCTGCATCAGTGTGCTAGGATAATAATAATTAGCTTTACAGGTTAATGGAAAACTAGTGTTATTTATGAAACACCATAAGGAACGATTCATTATTCCTCATGGTATTAATTTTGCAAATACCTGGAAAACCTCCTTTAATTATCAAAATTGTACAAGCCTTCTCCCTGAGCCAGGGCTAGATCCTTATTCTGCTTTTTTGTCAAATCTATTCTAATCTTCCAAATGCCCCATTTTGGGGCTCTCTTCACTATGTATCATCCATACTTTTCTGACCAGGGCTGCTTCCTTAACCAGTTTTTCTTACCACTATCACCAAGAGATATGCTATCAATTGCTCTCAGAATAAGTGGTTTCCATTTATTTGACTATGAAGTACTAATTAAATATGGTAACATTGACAATGTAACCTATATCCAAATCACAAGCATAGCAAAATTGTATGTGTAAAGGCTAAAAATTAAAAATCTTGAACATATTGACAGGGTAGATAGTTATATTCTTGAGCTTACTGGAAAAATTCCTTAGTGATGGCTTGACATTTGCGGGGCGGCGGGGGTGAAGAGACGTTAACATATGTTTGCCAAATTACCTTATTCACTCAACCTAAATACACTATTATGTACCCAGTTTGAAATAAGTAATATGTTTTCTTTTAATACTGAATAACCAGGACTAAAACTACGAACCAGTTAAAAATAATTATACCTATAAGATTATAGGACTATGGGATGACTGGATTCCACTGATGTTAACAATAGTTAAAAGTTCATAACAATACAGATAAAAATATAAATCTCTTACTAATTTCAAACTCCAGAGAATATAAAAAATTAATGCATAGATATTTTCTAATTGAGAACTTAAATGCATAGATATAAAATAAGTTCCATTTGTTTTACAGAAAATACCATAGAGCAATATTATTATGAAACACAGCTAGGCAAGGAGTGAGGGAAGGCTAAGAACCAATAAAATTAAAGTTACATGGATAGGTGTTCTTTATAGTAAGATTCTGATACTGAAGAATTTTTACATGTAGTATTCGTTCGGAGCCTTGTATTTACCATCGGTCTTCCAGTAAGAATTAATCATCCTGTATGCTTTACTATTTAGACCAAATTTAGTTTTTTAAAAAATAATAATTAAATACCAGTGCCTTAGACTAGGAGTGTTCTATCACTCACTATGTGAAATAATTATTTATTGAAATAATTTTAAAAGACACACTTGTTTTTCATTATTGAATTACTTGCTTTTCAGACTTACATTCCTGTTTCAGAGCTTGCTGCATGGTGTCGGACTGGAAGTGGATTCTCCCAATGCAACGGAAGAAGAACGCACTGGAAATAGTTACGTGGTACAGTTTCAGATGATGGAGCATGTTGGGCTTTTCTTTAGATTGCATGGTTTACGGTAATTTGTCTAGGACTTTGTACTTATTAAGTACTTCATCTGGCACTGTATCTCATGCCAATTTTCAAACTCGAGGGAGGAAATGCCCAGCCTTGAAGATTCTCTTATACCTGGCAAGTCACATGGTCCTATCTTCCAAACGCTGACTTTGCAGCCTTTCCCCCACTCGGACCTTTCCATTTCTTCACTGTGGCACCTGTTGTTACTTTCCTAGTTAAGACTTTAGTTGCCAAGAGTAGAGTAGAACCTTTACCAAGATTCACCAGTTATTAACTTTTTTTTTTTACTTGATATGAATAATTTATTGAATGAGAAACAAGAACAGGGAGATTTCAAACCCAAAACTGGTATAAAGTTCAGAGACATGGCATTACAGGATAGCTTCTAAAGTGAAAAGGAGGATGTTGCTTAGCCTTTACAATGATTGGTTATTACATTGGAGGTTTCCAGACTGCAGGAGGTTGGTTAAAAGTGATTATCTTATACCATTTGGGGAAGATGACTTAAGTTTTATGATTATCAAAGACACTGACAAGAAATAACCTAAATTACATTTCACTTACGTTCATGAAATGAACCACTTAGTTTTGCATAAGTGGCTTAAAGGGTTTTTGTCAGCTTGAGGGAGTTTTAAACCTGGCTTCATTTCATTTTATTTTAAAAGAATTATCAAAATAACTTAAGACAATCTAAAGGTCCAGTAATAGGAATTCATAATATAAATTACAGAATTTCCATATGATAGACGACTATGCAGTTATTTATTCATGTGGGGATATTAAACAACATGGAAAAATGTTACCATGATTCTATATATTGGAAATGTGAACACACCTGCCCTGACCACACCCCGTTGTGAGCAAAACAGCCTCACACACTCCTTTTGCAGCCAGGGAGGGGGGCCTTGCTTTACCACATGTTTCCTCCTTCCACTGTTGTTGATTGGCTCAGGAGAGTAACAGATCCCAGGGTAACCAATTAGTAGACCTGCCAGCAACCTATTATCTGTATGCGCTGGATGAAACACAGCAGGGCAAAGTTTGAAATTTGTACTAAAAACCCAGAAATCACGAGGCAATAAGAGTGAGAGCTCAGCTAAAAGGCAATAAGGTAGATTAAAGATTGAGAAACTGCTGTAAGAAGTAGTAAACTGAAACTATGAGGGAACAAAACTTAAGAATAAGTAGACAGAGCAATTGAAGGCGGGGCAAACAGACAGATGGAGGGCAGCCAACCATGCTGTCAATGCAGCTCTGCAGCAGGGACTCCAGCTCCTGCTGTGGGGTTCTTGGCAGATGCCTGGGCTCCAGATCCAAACTCCAGCCCTTTGCACAGGAACCTGCCCTAACCTGGCCCCTGTTCTTAGATTTCCAAGACAATTTCCTTGTCATTCTTTGCAAATCCTTTCAGGATGGCCTCAGTGGATCTCTGTCTTGCAACTGTTACGAGGGTGTGTAGATTATGAGCCCAATTTTTTTTTTTAATTCTTCAATTTTATTTTATTTATTTTTTTATACAGCGGGTTCTTATTAGTCATCAGTTTTATACACATCAGTGTATACATGTCATTCCCAATCACCCAATTCATCTCACACCCCCCACCCCCGCTGCTTTCCCCCCTTGGTGTCCGTACATTTGTTCTCTACATCTGTGTCTCAATTTCTGCCCTGCAAACCGGTTCATCTGTACCATTTTTCTAGGTTCCACATATATGCGTTAATATACTATATTTGTTTTTCTCTTTCTGACTTACTTCACTCTGTATGACAGTCTCTAGTTACATCCACGTCTCAACAGATGACCCAATTTCGTTCCTTTTTATGGCTGAGTAATATTCCATTGTCTATATGTACCACAACTTCTTTATCCATTTGTTTGTCGATGGGCATTTAGGTTGCTTCCATGACCTGGGTATTGTAAATAGTGCTGCAATGAACATTGGGGTGCATGTGTCTTTTTGAATTATGGTTTTCTCTGGGTATATGCCCAGTAGTGGGATTGCTGGATCATATGGTAATTCTATTTTTAGTTTTTTAAGGAACCTCCATACTGTTCTCCATAGTGGCTGTATCAATTTACATTCCCACCAACAGTGCAAGAGGGTTCCCTTTTCTCCACACCCTCTCCAGCATATGTTGTTTGTAGATTTTCTGATGAAGCCCATTTTAACTGGTGTGAGGTGATACCTCATTGTAGTTTTGATTTGCATTTCTCTAATAATTAGTGACGTTGAGCAGCTATTCATGTGCTTCTTGGCCATCTCTATGTCTTCTTTGGAGAAATGTCTATTTAGGCCTTCTGCCCATTTTTGGATTGGGTTGTTTGTTTTTTTGATATTGAGCTGCATAAGCTGTTTATATGTTATGGAGATTAATCCTTTGTCCGTAAGCCTTTGTCCGTTGATTCATTTGCAAATATTTTCTCCCATTCTGAGGGTTGTCTTTCGTCTTGTTTATGGTTTCCTTTGCTGTGCAAAAGCTTTTAAGTTTCATTAGGTCCCATTTGTTTATTTTTGTTTTTATTTCCATAACTCTAGGAGGTGGATCAAAAAAGATCTTGCTGTGATTTATGTCAAAGAGTGTTCCTCCTATGTTTTCCTCTAAGAGTTTTATAGTGTCCAGTCTTACATTTAGGTCTCTAATCCATTTTGAGTTTATTTTTGTGTATGGTGTTAGGGAATGTTCTAATTTCATGCTTTTACATGTAGCTGTCCAGTTTTCCCAGCACCACTAATTGAAGAGGCTGTCTTTTCTCCTTTGTATATCCTTGCCTCCTTTGTCAGATTAGTTGACCCTAGGTGTGTGGGTTTATCTCTGGGCTTTCTATCTTGTTCCATTGATCTATGTTTCTGTTTTTGTGCCAGTACCATATTGTCTTGATTACTGTAGCTTTGTGGTATAGTCTGAAGTTAGGGAGTCTGATTCCTCCAGCTCTGTTTTTTTCCCTCAAGACTGCTTTGGCTATTCGGGGTCTTTTGTGTCTCCATACAAATTTTAAGATTTTTTGCTCTAGTTTTTCCCTTTCTGTTTTCAAATTTTTCTTTGTCTTTAATTTTTGCCAATTTGATTACTATGTGTCTCGGCATGTTTCTCCTTGGGTTTTTCCTGTATGGGGCTTGCTGCACTTCCTTGACTTGGGTGGCTCTTTCCTTTCCCATATTAGGGAAGTTTTCGACTATGATCTCTTCAAATATTTTCTCTGGTCCTTTCTCTCTCTCTTCTCCTTCTGGGACCCCTATAATGTGAATGTTGTTGCATTTAATGTTGTCCCAGAGGTCTCTTAGGCTGTCTTCATTTCTTTTCATTCTTTTTTCTTTATTCTGTTCCACAGCAGTGAATTCCACCATTCTGTCTTCCAGGTCACTTATCCGTTCTTCTGCCTCAGTTATTCTGCTATTGATTCCTTCTAGTGTAGTTTTCATTTCAGTTATTGTATTGTTCATCTCTGTTTGTTTGTTCTTTAATTCTTCTAGGTCTTTGTTAAACATTTCTTGCATGTTCTTGATCTTTTCCTCCATTTTTTTCCCGAGGTCCTGGATCATCTTTACTGTCATTATTCTGAATTCTTTTTCTGGAAGTTTGCCTATCTCCACTTCATTTGGTTGTTTTTCTGGGGTTTTATCTTGTTCCTTCATCTGGTACATAGCCCTCTGCCTTTTCATCTTGTGTATCTTTCTGTGAATGTGGTTTTTGTTCCACAGGCTGCAGGACTGTAGTTCTTCTTGCTCTGCTGTGTGCCCTCTGTTGGATGAGGCTATCTAAGAGGCTTGTAGTTATTAACTTTTTGAAACATTTGCTTGTTCAACCTCTCTCTTTCTTTATACACACACACACACACACACACACACACACATTTTGGCTAAACTATTTAAGAGGTAGTTTACAAGCATCGTGATACTATACTCCTAAATATTTCAGATGTATCTATCAGCAAGTATAGTCTGCTGTATAACCACAATACAACTACCAAACTCAAGAAACTTAACATAGATACAATACTATTATTTAATATACAGCCTATTCAAGTTGTTCCATTTGTGTTAATAATATAGTTTATCATTATATTTCAATGTTTTATTGAAGTATAATTACATACTGTAAAATGCACAGATTTAAGTGTACAGTTTAATGTTTTGATAAATGTGTACCTTCATGTAACCAACACCCCAATCAAGATATAGAGTATTTCTGTAACTCAAGAAAGTTCTTTCTTGCCCCTTTGTAGTCAGCCCTCTTTCCTCTACATCTCTTAGAGGAAACCACTACAGTATTTTTTCCTTATAGATTACATTTGCATAAATTTCACATCCAGTGTGTATTCTTACGTGTTTAGTTTCTTTCTCTCTGGTCTTGGATTCTGATATCTGTAAATAAAGTTTTATTGGAACACAGCCATTCTCATTCAGTTGTACTGTCTATGATGCTTTCACACGGTAAAAACAGCACTGAGTAGTTGTGACAAGGCTTGCTTGTAGTTGCTACTTGGTGTACTACAAATTACTGCAATCCAATTATAACTTAACAGCATTTTGAATGTCATGCTCATTATTGTGACATAGCATTTAATTATTTATTTTTTTATTAACAGTGTCTACTCAACATGTCAAAATAAGGAAAGAAAAGTTGGGTTTGAATGTTGTACTTTTTTGAAAGAGTGGCGGGTGAATTATTTGTTATCAAATTAGATGGCAAAGCATTGTGTTTATTATGCAGTGACACTGTAGCTGTGCTAAACTAATACTATATACATCAATATTATTAGATTAGGCACTCTTTATAATAGTCCCACACACAGAAAAGCAATTTTCAGAAAAACTGGACATTTTAAAATGGAATATCTCATCGAAACAAACTTTCTTTAAAAAATTTAAAATATTGAAATAAGGCTGAAGTCAAAGTAAATGCTCATTTTGTTAACCAAGCGAGGAAAACCATTTACCAATGTTGAATTAATTTAATTGTGTTTGATTGCAGCAGATGAAGAAATGTGTCCAGAGAAAATAAGCTTGATTAAGGCTATTAGTCTTTTAGTGAGAACAGTTGCTGGAAGAGGTAAGGACATTGAGGACAACAGATGGAGTAAACATACTTTCCATATTCCTCCCACTGAATACAATACATCTAAAATCCCTGGATATTATATATTGAAAAACATAAGAAGACTCTGAAAAGTGGAGAGAAGAAGGCAGACTGGATAACGAGCTTAGGACCCAAAGAATGCTGAGTTCCCTGACCTTTTCTTTCTGACTCATCTATCCCACACTGGGACTGGAGAAGCTAGCACCCTAACAATGCCAGTGGGAACAGACAAAAAAAGAAACAAAACAAAACCAAGAAAAGCATGCTCTCTCTAGCCAAAAGGCCAGGAAAAGGGCTACCTAGCAAGACAGAAACTTTTAGATAATAACGGTTCTACTCCAACCAAGCACCACAGAAGAAGCTGTGGCCAAGTCTTACCCATCGTCAAAACTGGAGTGGAGAGTCTTGGTGTGTAACAAGGTACCCCAAACCACCTGCCATTGTTGTGTCAGAGGCTGAGGGGGGAAACAGGATCTTTGTCCATACTGAGTGGCAATGAGGAGCCTGTGGTGTTGGTGAAAATGACATGGGAGCCTGGAATTCATCAACACGTGGTGACCTGGTGTCAGAGAAAGCCTAGAGGAGGGTCACGTCTTTAACCACCTCTCAGAAAATATGAGACCAACCCTCCTCCCAGTGTCAGTGGGGACCCATCATTAACAAGGACCCTCCCCCTTCAAGTTGTAAACAGAATCCTAATGGAGAATCTGTATCTAATTCCACTTGGCAGTAACAAGGTGGAGTTGTTCCCCAACTGGAGTTATGTCAGGGGGAGCTTGCTAAAATACAAGGCTTATATAAGACCCAGAGTCTCACAGCATATGAAATGTCCAGATTTCAAAAGAAAATCACTTGCTATACTAATAACCTGGAAAATCTAAATTTGAATGAAGAAAGACATCATTAGATGTCAACACTGAAATAACACAGATGTTAGAATTATCTGACAAGGATTTTAAAGCAGCCTTCATTAAAAAGCTTCCACAGGTAATTGTGAACACCCTCAAAACAAATGAAAAATAGACATTATCAGCAAGAAACAGAAGATATAAAGAAGAATCAGGTGGAAATTCTAGAACTGAAAACTACAATAGCCAAAAAATAAAGTCAATGAATAGTCTAACAGAAGAAAAAGTGTATGTATTGATAGAACAATTGGAGAGAGAGAAAATAGACTGAAAATAAAAGTGAACAGAGCTTCGGGGACCTGTGGGCTATAACAAAAAATCTAACGTTCACGTCATCAGTGTTCCAGAAGGAGAGGAGAAAGAGAATTCAAAGAAATAATGGATTAAATTTCTCCAAATTTGGCAGAAGACATAAACTTACAGATTCAAGAAGCTGAGTGAACCCCAAAAAGGATAAATCTAAAGACACATCATAGTTAAACTTCTGAAAATTAAAGACAAAGAAGAAAATCTTGAAGGCAGTCAGAGAGGAACACAGCAAACAATTTGAATGATAGCAGATTTCTTATCAGAAACCATGGAGGCCAGAAAGAAGTAGCATAGCATTTTTCAAGTGCTGAAATAAGTCAACCCAGAATTCTATATCCAGAGAAAATATTTTCAGAAATGAAGAAGAAATTAAGACATTCTCAGATTGAAAGGAAAACTAAGAGAATTCATTGCTTGTAGACCTACTGTAAAAGAATGACTAAAAGAAGTCCTCTAAACAGAAAGGAAATGATAAAAGAAGGAATTTTGCAACACCAGGAAGGAAGAAAGAAGAAGAGAATGAACAAAAATGTGAGTAAATATAAGACTTTCCTTCTTCTCTTGCATTTTTATAATTATATTTAATGTTTGAAGCAAAAATTATAACTGTGTAATGTGGTCCTCTGTTTATGTAGAAGAAAAATTAAAGCTAATTATGTTATACATGGGGAAGGGTAAATGGACATAAAGGGAAGTAAGGTTTCTATACTCTACTCAAACACATAAAATGTCGACATTAGTAGACTGTAAGTTATGCTAATATAGTATAGTATGCAAAGTAACTACTAATACAGTTATGGAAATAGATACACTTAAAAACATGGATAAATCAAAATGGAATTCTAAGAAAGTTTAAGGAACTGACAAGAAGATAGGGAAAAAAAAGAAACAAATGAAAAACAGAGAGAGCAAACAGAAAAAAAATAAAATGGCATAATTAAGTCTCAACCTATCACTAATTACAGAAAATGTAAATAGTCTGAATATATTGAATTAAAAGATAGAGGTTGGCATAATAGATTTAAAAAACAAAAAGAAAGCATGATCTAACTATTTGCTGTCTATAGGAAACTTGCTTCAAATATAATGATATGTGTAGGTTGAAAGTGAAAGGATGAACTGAGATATACTACACAAACACTAATCAAAAGAAAGCAGGGGTGGCTATATTAATATCAGATTAAGTGGACTTCAAGGCAAAGAAAACCACTGGAGACAGAGAGTCAATCCACTAGGAAGACACAGGAATCCTAAATTTGTATGCACCAAAAAGCCAAGCTGCAAAACTTGTGAAGCGAAAACTGATAGAACTGAAAGGAGAGAGACAAATCCACAATTATAGCCGAAGACTTTAAAACCCCATCTCAACAACTGACAAAACAGCTAGACAGAAAATCATCAAGGATAGAACTCAACAGGACAATCAACCAAAAGGATCTAATCAATATTTATAAAGCACTCTACCTACCAACAGCAGAATATACATTATTTTCATGCATCCATGGAACATATGCCAAAATAAATATTTTCCTGTGCCATAAAACAAATCTTGACAAATTTAAAAGAATTGAAATCACATGGGGTGTTCTCTCTAACCACAATGGAATAACACTAGAAATCAAGAACAGGAAGAGATCAGCAGAATCCCCAAACACCTGGCAACTAAAACAGCACACATAAATAATCTGTTGGTCAAGGAAGAAGTCTTGAGACAAATAACAAATACATTGAACTTAGTGAAAATGAAAGCAAAACATCAAAAATTGTGGGGTGCTGCTAAAGCAGCGCTTAGATGAAAATCTGTAGCCCTAAATGCTTACAGACAAAAAAGGAAAAGTCCCAAATCAATAATCTAAGCTCTCACTTCAAGAACTTAGAAGATAAAGAGCAAAATAAACCCATAGTCGAGGAGAAAAAAAAAGAGCAAGAATCAATAAAATTGAAAACAGACACACAATAGAAAAGTCAATGAAACATAAGCTTTTATTTGAAAAGATCAATAAAATAGACAAAACTCCAGCAAGATTGACAAATAAAAAGACAGGAGAGAAATTTCTATTATCAGTTTGAAACAATGGATCACACTACAGAGTTTGCATACATCGAAAGAATAAGAGAATACTCTGAGCAACCCTAGACACATAAATTTGACAATTTAGATGAAATAGATTAATTTCGTGAAAAGTATATAAACTACTCCAACTCATCTAATGAACAGCCCAATAACGACTAATGAAATTAAATTTATACACACACATATATATGTATACACACATATTAATCAAATAGAATAAAAACCCAGAAATAGTTCCATATAAGTATGGCCAGGTTGTAGTGGAAGGAGAGGCTCTCTGGAAGCAGCTGGTGGTGAAAGGAGTGTGGCAGGCAAAGAGGATTCAGGCAATCCTGGTTTTCAATAACCACGGGAAGCCGTGGCTTGTCTGCTTCTACCAGCGTTTCCCAGAAGAAATTCAACAGCAGATTATTCGAGAGATCTTCCGTCTAGTTCTCAAATGGGATGACAACATCCGTAACTTCTTGGAGGGTGGAAGTTTGATTGGTGGGTCTGACTACAAACTGATTTATCAGCATTATGCTACCCTCTACTTTGTATTTTGTGGGGATTCATCAGAGAGTGAACTTGGGATCTTGGACCTCATCCAGGATCTTGTGGAGACTCTGGACAAGTCTTTCGAAAATGTTTGTGAATTGGATTTGATCTTCCATATGGATAAGGTGAGCTACATTCTTCAGGAGGTGGTGATGGGTAGGATGGTGTTGGAAATAAACATGAATGAAATCGTGGCTCAGACTGAAGCTCAGAACAGGCTGGAGAAATCTGAGGGTGGCCTTTCAGCAGCGCCCGCCTGGGCCGTGTCCACCTTGAAAAACATCAGCCTGCTGGAGATGCCTCGGATTATCAACACTGGCGATCTCAACATCAAGGTCCCCAACCTGTCGCAGTTTGTCTGAGGGTAGAAGACGGCTGAACTGAGTCCTTGGAACCAACAAAGCAGAGCCAGTCCTGCAGCAAAACCCGATGTGCGCCCTAGAGGAGTCCAGCCTCGGGCCCTGGCCCCTGCTGTCCTGCAGCGGGAAGGAGTCCTGTGTCCACTGCCAGCCTGTGCTTGCTTCTCACATGTGCGGCCTTGCCCCTCTCTCCTGCACGCGGCCACTGCAGATGTGAGGGGTCCTGGCTTCCTCAGTGGGGTGCAGGTGCCCAAGCCACTCGCCCCCTTTACCTGCCACGTGCAGCCACTCCCAGGGATTGCAGACTCTCGTGAGAACAGACCCTCACCACGAGGATGTTCTCCGACTAGAGTCTTCAACCTTAGCACTGCGAGGCTCCCTGAGGTCCTGTAGCATTGACTTCCCTGGTGAGGTGCCGTAGCTAGAAAAGGGCTGACCCTCTAGGTTTGGGGATGTGGTGAGTGGCAAACAAGGGCAGGATGTTATGAGGTCCAGAGTTGCCTACTGGCTCTGCTAGAGTTGGCACACCCAGGATCCTTTTGTATAGCCACGCTGTCTCATCACCACCTCCTGCGGCATACACGCTCCACTGCCACAGCCCTGGCTCTGCTCTCCCAGGTGTTTATGTGCAGGACACAGCACAAGTCACAGGCCTGTCGCTTGCCTGCCCCCCACGTTTCTGCCAACAGGGAGGGCACACCTCACAGCCAGAGGGGTCCCCCTCAAAGGGGAGGAGCCCCGTGTCTGCAGAAGGCAAAGCTGACAACATGTGGAGCATCTCAGAATCATGACTCTTCCAGGTTTTAAAATACATTCTCCTCCCGCGGAGCAGACGGGCCCGTTGCTGTGTTATGGATGAAGAGTCTTCTTTGTACAGGAAGCCCACTGCTGTCTACACCAGCTTCCGGAGCACGAGAGCCGGAGCTGGGGTCATGTGTGCTAGAGCCGGCACCGGGGGAGGCTGGCGACGCGGGCAGCGTGCCGGCTGAGACCGGTGGCGGTGCAGCGTCTTCTCCCCAGTGTGCGAGGGGGCCCTGCCTGAGCTCCCTCTGGGCACGCCCTGCTCCCCTCAGATGACAGTCCCCTAGAGCTAGCTGTGGAAACCTGTAAATGTTTACATGTGATAAGAGTCTTTCTTCCTGTGGTTAACTTAGAGCTGAAGCTCCTCCTCGGAGCAGTGCCTTTTACTCCTGCGCTGCCTCGGGGCCGGGTCTCAGGTAGGATGTTGAGCTGCCTTGAGATTAGGGAGCTCGCTGCACCATCATGGTAAAGTCTCCCGGCCTGGGAGCTTCTCGTGCCTGCCGGCCGGTGGCCCGAACTGTCTCGTCAGGCCTCCTGATGCTGTCGCAGAGCCCGTCTGAGATGGTGCCTGACAGGACCATGGTCAGGACCACGTCTTTTCCTGCTTTGAACCGTGCTTCTCGTGGTTGGTGCTCTTTCCTCCCTGTAGCCTCTTAACCTCAGTCTTTTGGAACATCTGCGATAACCACAGAGGTGGGCAGTGTTGATCAGAAGAGTTTACTTTTCTTTTTTTTTACAGACATTTCAGCATATTCACATCCCTCTCTTTCACATTTGCTGAAAGTGATATAGGAACAAAATGATATTTATTTTGTACCTACTGTAAGGTGGCAGGAGCGAGATCCTTCCACAATCCTTACGACAGACACTGTTATCTCCATTTTGCAAGTCAAGAAAGTAAGAATCAGAGAGGTCAAGTAACCGGCTTTAGATCACAAGGGCTAAGAACTGAGACTGCCTGTCTGCCTAAATCCACAGTTCTTTTTTTTTCACTGCTCAGAATGGCCTCTCCCAATTTTATTTTCTTTCTTATGGATAAGGAAACCTCAAAAAGGTTAGGTGGCTTCTCAGAAACTGTGATAAAAACCAGCTTGGTTTTTCTCAGAAACTGTGGTAAAAACCAGCTTGGTAGCCAGTGACAGCATCAAAGCGTGTAAGAGCTGGAGGGTCCTCCACATGCCTCCGCTGAGCTGGTGAGGAAGCAGAAGACCAGAGTGTTAAGTGTTATGTCAAGGGTCACAAAGCTAGAACGAAGTCATTTTTCTTTTTTAAAAATTTTTGTTGGAGTATAGTTGATTTACAATGTTGTGTTAGTTAAAGGTGTACAGTAAAGTGAATCAGTTACACGTATAAAAAAAAAAGTATGGCCAATGAATTTTTGACAAAATGTAAAAGAATTCAATGGAGAATGAACAGTCTTTTCAAAAAATGGTGTTAAGCAATTAGAAATTTATAACCAGACATTGAATCTTGGCATAATCTCACATCTTATATAAAAATTCAGTAAAAAAGGATCATAGATTTAAATATAAAATATACAATTATAAAAATTTTAGCTGATAACATAGGAGAAAATCTTTGAGAGAGAACAAGGGTTTGGTGAAGAATCCTTAGATGTGATACTAAAAGCATGATTGATAAAAAAAATAGAATTGATAAATTAGACTTCATCACGATTAGAAACTTTTGCTCTATAAAAGACTCCATGAAGATGATGAAAAGTTATAGATTGGAAGAAAATATATGAACACCACATATCCGAAAAAGGGCTCAAAAGCCAACAGTGAGAAGCACACAATCCATTTAGAACATAGGCGACATCCATTTCACTGAAAAGGATATAAAGACAAGCAAATGAAAAGATGTTCATCACTAGTCATCAGGGAAATGCAAATGAAGACCACAACGAGAAATCATTTTGTATCTATTAGAATGGCTAAAACTAAAAATAGTGATAATACCAAATGCTGGTAAGGATGTGAGGACACTCAATCTCTTGTAAATTGCTGGTGGGTATGTAAAACGATACACAACCACTCTGGAAAATATTTCGGCATTTTCCTAAAAAACTATACACTCACTGTATGTCAGCAAATTAATTCCTGAGCATTTATCACAGAGAAATAAAAATTTAAATCCACACAAAAACCTACACACAAGTCATAGCAGCTTTATTTGTAATAGCCAAAACCTGGAAACAACCAAAATGTCTCTCAATAGTTGAACAAAGTGAGATAGAGTTGTCCCATGTCCCAAGACCACCAAGGATACCAAAATCCACTAATGCTCAAGTCCCATATATAAAATGTGTAGTATTTGCATATAACCCATGCACATCCTCCTGTATATTTTTAACTCATCTCTAGATCTTACACTTAATACAGTGTAAATGCTATACAATTTAAATAGCTGTCAGCGTGTGGCAAATTCAAGTTTTGCTTTTTGGAAATTTCTGGAATTTTTATTTTGTTTTGCGTACTTCTGATCTGCAGTTGGTTGAATCCCTAGATTCAAAACCTGAAAATATAGAGGTCCAAATGTATAGCCATATGAATCTTCAACAATAAAAATGAACAAACTATTGATACACTCAGTAACTTGGATGTATCTCAGGGACGTTATGTGGTTGGGAAAAAAACTCAGTCTCAGCCGGTCCCATGCTGTATTTACAAAACATTTATTAAATCACAAAATTATAAGATGGAAAAGAGATTAATGATTGTCAGGAATTAGAGATGGTGGAGGTGTCTCTGCTAAGGGTTAGCACGTGGGACATCTTTGTGGTGATGTGATAGCTCTGTATCTTCATTGTGTGGTAGTGGTTGTGTGAATTTACCTGTGTAATAAGTTGACAGAAAGTTATGCACACATATTAAATTCATCTGTCTTTGCTGAAGTTTCTCAGTAATCTCTTGGATGAAGCTCATCCTCTATTGGGTTTCTCAGGTTAGGTTCATGAATAGAGTATTTCTTAAGATCCTGCAAATTTATAACTACTTTTCTATAGCCTTGACGTTTGAAGAATAGTTTGGCTGAATATAAAAGTCCTTGGTTCCATGTTTACTTTACTGAGTTTCTGAAAATGTTGCTCCATTCTTCTACTGCTTCATATGCAGCTGTCAAGAAGTCAGTGGTCAATAGACTGACTTTCCTCGGTAAATCACTATGACTTAGCTGGATATAAAATTCATTGATTCTCACTTTGTTGTGTAGAATTTCTTTAAAATGTTGGTTTACTGTTTTCTTGCTTTGGACATGGTTGCCAAGAAGTCTTGTCCACAGGATTTTCTTTCCTTTCTGAATGACTATATTTTTTTTCCTGGATCCCCTGAATATTTTTTCTCAATCTTTAATTTTGTTTTAAGTCTATAATAGATTTATAAGGATACGTCAGTTTTCTAAGATATGCCGTGGGGACTTTCAATGTATAGATGTAGGTCTCCTTTTATTTCCAGGAAGTTTTCTAGAATAATAGTTTAAAATATTAGATAATTCTATTGATTTCTTCTTTTTTCCATGAATAATTATATGAATGTATTCTATCTTCTTTGCTATATTCTATTGCTATCATGTCATCTGTGATTCTTTCCACTTTTTAAAATAACTTTTTCATTCTTTTGGCTTTTCTTCATGTCTCTTATTTAACTTTTCATTTAAATCTCTTCTGCTCTGGGCTGATTGTAATTTAGATTTAATTTCTTTTCACTTTGAATTCCCAATAGCCACTGCTATCATAGCACCACTCAGACATGTTTCAAGTATTTCCCATTAAGGATGGTACTCTCCTATTTGGAATGATTTTCCCTGTGTTCCATTATCTCTAGGCTTCATGCTGCCATTGCCTCTTTTCTACACAGTTTCCACTTGACTCTCACCACAACCCTTGTTTCTGAAGCTGTCTTATAAATTTGGATGTTTATCTTTCTATTTACAGGTAATTTGAAGGAAATTAGAGTTGTCTCATTAATTTGAAGGTAATATTTCCAAATCTGTTCCTACATGGCTAGGTAACTCCCAAATAGTCTGTTTCAGATCATTGCGGGAGTAGACTAGTTAAATATGTCTTTCATTATTATAATAAGGCAGTAATTTTGACAGTGTAACATTGGCACAGGGATAGACATATAAATAAATATGTTGAGACTAGGGACTCCAGAAATATATCACACACATAACTTACATTGATTTGTGACCAAGAACGCCAATTCATTCAACGGATAAAGAATATACTTTTTAACAAGTGATACTGGGACAAGAAAAAAAAGAACATTGACTCTTATGACATATGTGAAAATTAACAAAATGAATCATAGGCCTAAATGTAACAGTTAAAATGATAAAATTTCTAAAATAAAATATGGGAAAGATCTTCTCAGCCTTGAGATAGGCAAAGACTTTTTAAGATACAAAAGCATTAACCATTAAAGAAAAAAATGATAAATTTGACTTTATCAAAAAACTTGCTTGTTGAAAGATTTAATTAAGAAAACAAAAAGGGAAGCCACAGAATGGGAGAAAATACATGCAATACTTATTTGACCAAAGACTTGTAGCCTTACCTTATACAACGCAGTAGTAAAAAGAGGATAAACCCAACAGTACAGAGCAAAATATTTGAACAGTTGCTTCAAAAAAGATAAACTACAAATGGTCAATAAATGCATGAAAAGATGCTCAACATCATCAGCCATCAGAGAAATGCAAATCCAAAGCAAAATAAGTTCCACTACTCACAAACTAGAATGGCTAAAGTTAAAAAAACATTAGCAATAGAAAGTGTTGGCTTGTGGAACTTTTATGCATTTCCAGTGCAAATGTAAAATGATACCCTCACTTTGGGAAACTGGCAGTTTCTTTAATGTTAGCCATACATTTTCCATACGATCTAGCAATTCCACTTTCAGGTAATTACCAAAGAGGAATGAAAATATATGTCTATGTAAAAACTTGCACCTGAAAGTTTGTAGTAGCTTTATTCATAAAAGTCAAAAATTGTAAACATATCCATAAGCTGGTGAATAGATAAACACACAGTGGTAATATCCACGCTACAGGATATTACTAAGCAATAAAAAGGAACAAACTACTGATACATTTAACAATATGGGTGGATCTCAAAAATAGTATGCAAAGAGGAAAAGCCAGACACAAAAGTACATATTGAATGATTCTCTTTATATGAAAATCTAGAAATGACAAATCTAATGTATAGGGATGGAAAGCACATCAATGGTTGACTAAGGCCAGAGGTGGGCTGGATTAACTGGGAAAGAGCACAAAGGAATTATTCCGTATCTTATTGTGATGATGGTTGCATTTGTCAAACTCATTACACTGTTCACTTAAAATGGATTCATCTTTTAAGTGAGTTTTAAATGAGTTATGCTGCAATGGAGTTGATAAGTTAGTTATAAAAATGTTGAAAAGAAATCTTTCAATATTTAAAAATATTGGAAAGATAGAGTAGTATAGGAAATTGACCATTATAATGCTTTCAATTAGTGAGATCCCTTTTGCACAATATATTTTAAAAATATTAGTCCAAATAAAGTCCAAAAATAGTCACTTAACCTTAATATTAAAATCATATGCAGATATGTGTATATGTATATATATTTATCATCTATATTTCCTAAATATTTTATCAAATAGAGACTATTTGCTTCTTGGAAACCAGCCATAGCGTAAGACAATTTCCTCTGATCTTTTTGTAAACCTATCTTTTGTTGTTACAATGATTATTTTCATGCATGTATTACTGAAGTATTAGTCACAGTATGTCTGTTTTAAAATATGCTTCATTTTCTTTCTTCTCATGCTTTTCTAAGTGTTGGCTGACATCTGTCTTCTACATCAGAAAAGTGAAAAGTCAAAAACCTTTCACTTATTACAGTGTTCTGAAGCTTCATTTTCTTATAATTCAGGGATTTTGCAGACCTATTCCCCCCACCTTGAGGACTACAAACCATCCCATTCTAAGAGTAACTCATTTGAAAACATCACCAACCTTAACCATCGGTTTCCAACTTCTAAAATCTGACCAGCAATGATCTTTAGAAAAGCAGAAATTTCAGTTGATATATTCAATGACTATTTGTTTCATAAAATTCATGCTCCTTGTTCAGTAATCCTGAATCTTTATGTACACTTTCTGCAGAGTCAGAGTTGTGAAAGTAGATAGATGCATAAACAAGGTTGTTTCTTTCTAACCTAACTGCTAAATACATATATATTAGTTTGCTAAGGCTGCCATAACAAAATGCCACAGATTTAGTGGCTTAAACAAGAGACATTTATTTCCCACAGTTCCAGAGGCTAGAAGTCCAAGATCAAGGTGCCAGTAGGGTTGATTTCTCCTGAGGCCTCTCTCTTTGGCTTGTAGTTGTCTGCCTTTTCGCTGTGTCCTCGCATGGTGTTTCCTCTGTGTGTGTGTACATCCCTGGTATCTTCCTGTGTGTCCAGATTTCCTCTCCTTATGACACAGGTCAGAAACTAACAGCCTTATTTTAGCTTAATTACTACTTTAGAAGCCGTATCTCCAAACACGGTCACATTCTGAGGTAGTGGGGATTAAGACTTCAATGTATGAATTTCGGGGGGGGAAACAATTCAGTCCATAACATCACATGACTCATCATCCCCTTTCATGTGGTTCTTTAGCCCCATAAGATGTCAACAGATGCCCACAGTAAAAACTGTGCCACAGCAGAATATTCTGCTAGACCCTCAATGAACAGTGCTCTGAGTGAAATCACCTTCCTTCTCAAGTTTTGCTTGAATGCGGAATGTACGTTCATGTCAGAGAATACTCACTTTGGCAATTTAGAAACAAATCTTGTTGTGCAAAGTTTGACCCACTTTACTAACTTTGTGAATAATATCTGAGAGGAAATGACTATCACTTCACAAAAACTCATTATAGAGCTTGGACACAATCTTATTAAGTAGCTATTGTATTATGGTCTGATCAGAGTCATCACATCTGGAACTTTCAAAGGGAACTCCATCTCTGTTATAGCTGACTACAGAATATGTACCAAGTATTTTTTAAAAACATTCACCTTCTGCGACGTATGTTTTTGCGAGCATGTGGTTTACATTTGCGTTGAATTTCTCATCCATCTGTCCACAAGAATGGATACGTTTTATCGAGCATTTCCTGAGTTCACACTGGAAAAGTATTATTATCCCAAAACATTGACGACCAAAAGGAAAGAGATAAGGTTGCACTTTCGTCAGCAGATGAGTCCTTGTTTCAAAAACGAACACAGAGTTTCAGCTGATTCTTTTTTTTTTAATTAAGTTATTTGTTTGTTTTTATTTTTGGCTGTGTTGGGTCGTCGTTGCTGCCCGCGGGCTTTCTCTAGTTGTGGCGAGCGGGGGCTACTCTTCATTGCAGTGTGCGGGCTTCTCACTGTCTTGGCTTCTCTTGTTGCGGATCATGGGCTCTAGGCATGCAGGCTTCAGTAGTTGTGGCACGTGGGCTCAGTAGTTGTGGCTTGTGGGCACTAGAGCACAGGCTCAGTAGTTGTGGCGCACAGGCTTAGTTGCTCCATGACATGTGGGATCTTCCCGGGCCAGGGCTTGAACCCGTGTCCCCTGCATTGGCAGGAGGATTCTTAACCACTGTGCCACCAGGGAAGCCCTCAGCTGATTCTTATGAACATAGAAATCAAATTTGTGCTTTTTTGTGGTTCCATCTTCCTGCACGGTAAACTTTGAGTCACCATCAAAATAGGTAAAGACATCTAGAATGTAACTGATTTAACCACCATAAGTTGAAGTTGAGAAGAAATTGTCATTATCACTAGAATTACTGCCAGTGATTTATATATTCATATATTTTGATATATATGCTATATACCAAACATATTAAATAGGCATAGCTGTTTTAAGGTGGTTTATACAGCATTCCACAATTGCCAAGGACGCTTTGGTAATTCTGCACCGTTTCTTCTGTAGTGGAAGTGTATCGCAAGCTCTTTCCTTGGAATATATTGGCCTCTACCTTTTCCCAGCCTCGCCTTCTTTGTTTCCTGCAGCACTGTGGAGCAGTTGTCATAAGTGAAGTAGTGCCCACGTTCACAGAGGTCTAAACTGGTATTGTATACCCAAACTTAGTCTATAGGTGGGTTTTATTTGTCTCAAGCAGTCTCAATCTTTTAACTTTTCCTGTATAAAATCAGAAAACTTCACATAAAAATGTAGAAACTTTTGTGAGTTTGTTTTTTTCTAAAATTACTAGTATTGGTTGTATTTCAGGAAGTTGAGTCCTGGTTTAAAAACATATAGACACACATGTAAATATAACACCTAGCCATATAAAATTTTATAAAATTGGCAGTGATATTATTAATACTATTACAGTAAGGTGATGAATTTTGCATTAAAGGATAAAATCATTGAAAATATAGACAAAATGCGATGTCCTACTACCTAAAATAGATAAGAAACATTTATAATTCACCTAGCTTTATCAATGTGCTTCTGAAATCTTAGGTAATTCAAAAGTTAAAACAAAAATACAGTTTCATAAATTTCTGAAAGCTTTCCAAACTTTTCTTTCATTCGTTCATTCAATCTTTTCTCTAATCAATAATAAGAAATGATTTTATATTAGGTGAAAAAGACTATCCAAGCTGTGTTTTCTGAAATAACTTTGAGTAGCAGAGGAAGGTGTGGAGGTGTTATGTTGGATGAATGTCACTATGACTCGTAGAGAAAATGATACTTTGAAGGAACACAACATGTATTAGACATACTCAATATCCATATACATACATACATGCACATACTCATACCTCCAAATAACGAGTGTTTCCAGTAGAGATTCCCGCCCAACATTTTTTGGGAAATTTATGTTTTCTGAATCCTGAATCCTGAGGAAAATTAATGTCTAAACTGGGAAAATGGAGAAAAGAATTATAGTTTTCATGTGAAAATTAAAATTGAACAATCTATGGAGAGATGTTACTGGTTGGAAGGAATCCACAGATGCCAAGTAAAAAGCAGGAGCGAGAGATGCTAACACTGTGGAGTGGAAGGTCAAAGTTGACACTTCCCGGATCTGGCACAGGAGCAGGTGGGAGAGAGGGGGTCTATCTAGCAGCTTACTTGTAACTTGTAACTATGTTGTGACTGCGTTTGTGGCCCTCTCTGGCTAACAGTGAGTCATTGTGGTAAATTAAATATTAATAAGTTATGCACATACTTTACACAAACCTTGTTGGTGGTATTCCAAGAAATAACAAGTTTTGGAAGCCAAATGAGTCCTCCAATTGGAATTTTAACACATGCCCTTGATAGGAGATCCGAATGTTACATTATGCAGACACTACCTAATAATGCTTATTAGAGTTTTCCGTTACTTTAATATTTGCTACAGGTGACAGTTCTTTGTAAATGCCATCAAAATTAACATTTCTTACTGCCTAAACAATTGTTTAAAGATATCTATAATAATCAGGAAAGAGAATGAAGAATGTTGGAAGTATTTTATGACTAACCTAATGTTTCAGGAATTCCTGATACTTCTCAGGAATTCTGATTTTTTGTTTCCAAATTCTGAAGATTAATATCTGTTGGGAATTTTGAAACATTATCTTCCACTAACTTCAGGAGTTTTATGGAGTCAAAATTTCTAATTTTAAAGCATGTTTTCAGTCACTTATTTGGAGGCTCAGCTAATAGTCTAATTTGACATATATGGAAAATTTACGATTTTCTTTTCTGGGGCAAAACAGAGAAGTACTTTATACTCAACCTGTGTGTATGCCTGTGTAGGATATTAAATAGATAGTTTTTGGTAAAACAGAAACAATGGGCTAATAATTTTGAAAAAAATATAGTACATTTTCTATTTCCATATAAAATGAATTAATCTGCACTTAATACAATGCATTACTTATTCACATCTTATTTAATAATAAGTAAAGAACCTTAAAAATTTTACTTGACCTTCCTCTTCTATTCTGTTTACTTTGCCAAGGAAAGAAATGCTGTGAATATTGAGATTTGTATCAAAGATTTCTAAAATCACTCACAAGTATAGACTTAAAGGACTTTAAAAACCTGATTGTTCACACACTTGTAATGATGACTCATATCTTATAAAGCTGGTTTGAAAACCCACAGATCTTTCTGTACTTAAAAAATGTAAATGACTTTTTTGCCCATGGGGAGATTAATAAATTCACTAAGGTGAAAAAAAATGAATTCTGTCTTCCCCAGTAAGAAAATTGCTCAAAGATTAATTTAGCCTGTTTAATTCAGCTCTCAAATGTTTCTCAGAGCTCTAAAATATTTTTCTACCTTCCTTGCACCTGGGGCATCAATTTGATTATTTTTACTCTTGAATTCAATGTGTCTACTTTCTTCTATATCGAGCTATTTTCATTTTCATTCAGTTCATTTTACCCTTGGTTTCTTTTTTACTTTTCTAGACGATTATTGCTATTCGTATTTTGCTGATAATCTCCTTTTATATTATTTTGGGCTCAAAGCTGGAAGGAATATGTAATAGATATTCATGTTCCCCTCCTTTTTTCCAGTCTCAATCCTTTCTTTTCCTATAAATAAATACACATCATCAGTGTTGATAAACTTGTGGTTTGTTCAATACTAGACCCACTGCTTTTTCAAGGAAATAACATTTTAAGCTGAGGGAGGCCATAACAAACCTTAACAAACCTTTAGTAACAACCTCCAGGCTTCCAAGATCCTATAGTATTTACTAAAAGGGAAAACTGAGTCAAATTTCACATATTTTACGTGTGTCATTTTTATCAAAAAATACAGTTGACTGTGACATATTTTTTTCACCGCCTGTTTTAAACAGCACAGTGGTTGCTCTGTGGCCGTTATTACTCTTGAGGTCGATGCCTGGTGATTTACTTCTGATATAATCATCTTTATACTATAAAATGCAATGTGCTATATAAAAGTAAGATGATTCTCTTATTGTTTATTACATTTTATTCTCTTCCCCTCATATTACTCTGGCTAGATTTCCTTATAAAATATGCCAGATTTTATTGTTTAGTTTATACTTGATATCAAAATTCATTTGGTTTCTTTATGTCCTTCCTTTTTATACTTATATTTTGTAAATGATGAAAAATTTCACTTTGACTTGAAATAATAGACATTTTTTAAAACAACGAGACCTAGTATCTTTTCTGCTAAAGGAATCAATCTTAATGGAAATACTCTGATGAGAGTAGCACTAGAAAAGCATTGTTTTGCTAATAAAACTAGTATGGTGTCTTGTCATTTTGCTTTCATCATTTTGCTTGACTTCATCAATACTTCTAAAATTTTTAACTTTAAAGAATTTCTTAAAGCTGTGATAAAATTTTGCAAAATCAAGAACACTAAAGCTAAGGGCACTGTATATTATTCCTCGATGCTCCACTCAAGACATGAAAAATGTCCAATGGGACTTTTAACCCAGATCCGCGAACTTACAAAACTGCTATGAAATAGGGAAAGGACGGTGATTAAGTTCCAGTCCGTTGCATCATTGCTTCAAGTTGTTTCTACCCTGCATATTACGTGCTTGATTAATTCCTGGGGCAGGGGTGAGGGACAGATCATTAACGACTACAGAAGTACATGCAGGGAGGCAGGGTAGCTGGCACATTCACCTCTCCTAAGTGGCATCTGACTGCTTTCATAACTAGGGGGTAACACTCAGCACTGATGACACATGCTCAGGCCAGATGCTTCCGTTTATTGGGCACAAAAACTGATGTTGCCTCCCCTAATGAAAAATGAATTGAAAGAGCAAGAAGATACTGTTTCAATAAGACTAGGGAAAAGATGCAACTTATAAACTGTCCACAGACTACAGAATAAGTGAAATGTTATGACAAGGAAAAATATGTGTTGGTAACATAGCTTGACTCATATTTCAAGAGCAAAATTGAAACCATACTTCTGGAGGGTACAGATGGTGACAACTGGAAAGGCGCTCTGAAATGCTATTCTTTCAGGATGTGACATGCAGACCCTCCTCTGCCCAATCACTTTCATGTGTAGGATAAATATATCTCAGGAGGTAACAGCAATTTTGCTCCTAAGTTCTGGGTTGGAAGACTGAGAGGGGGAAAGGGTGAAGAAGAAGGTAACATATTAAAATAAAAGGAATACATTCTTTAAAACAACATGAATGTTACATTAATAAAACATTACACACACAATAGGGCCAAAACCCAATAATTGCATGAAGAGGTAAGTATGGTTAAGGTCTGGTTATTGGCTCACAGGGCAGAGTATATATGGCTAAATTAGTAGATTATTAATTATTACCACCTTAAAAAGTAGTAGATTATTTTGAATCAAAGTCAGTATAAGTTTTTGTCTTAATATCGTGGTTACATGAATTCCCAGAGAATTAAATATCTAAGCAAAAATGAGGGTAACAAATAATGTCTAATCTAGATTTCTCCTTTATTTTTGATTTTTAAATTTCCTTTTAATTTTTTGCTTTTTATTAAAGCTAGAAGTAATGGTTTTAAAAAAGTATAACACAGTAATCACTTTTCAGGCAAAAGTGCCTGAAAGCTGTGTGCAATGGTAATTTCTTATGATATATTTTTAGGTTAATGAATCTTGGATAAGAATTTAAATTCTCAGATGATGAGTGAAACTTGAATGGGCTCAGGGATACAGCTCAACTCATCACCCATGAATTTAGAGTTTTATATTGAGTGAGTTTTACACAATTTTAAAAATTGTTCTCTGAAGTGGGGCTGTGGAAGTTCTTCCTGATTCCACTGAGCCAGATAAACACAGTATCTCTTATTCACCCTGAACTAGGAGTGCTCCAGGAGGCTCATGTCAAATAGTGTCCAAGGACATGGTGAGGGCATGGATTTTCTGTGCTGCACACCCTGCACCCCTGCTGCTGGCATGTGGTGGCTCATACCACGTGCATAATGAGTGCATTGTTGAATGAATGAATGAATGAAACACTTTCTGCACTCTTTTTGTAAAACTTTCTTCTCCGTTTCACTGACTCCTGGCTTTCCATGTAACAGGAGAAGTTAGTCTGTCAGCTCCTTCTCAGTGCTCTGTGTGTGTGTGTGTGTGTGTGTGTGTGTGTGTGTGTGTGTGATGTACACACCCAGTAACACTTGTGTTTCCTCCTTGTTCACTTGCCCATTCAATACCTTTGTTATTTAAAGTTCAATTTTCTTCTTTTCAAGTTCTATACTCCCTAAGTAAGGAAGTCACCCAGAGGTACAGTTGTATCATTTCACATACCATGTATTCTTGTGACACTTGAATGCATATCTGCAAAACCTTTTCCAGGGCTCTACAACCACACCCCTACCTGCCAAATGGATAATTTCCCCTTAAAATTTCATGGATAAATCACACCATTTATGATTCAAACAAATATTCTCATTTTCCAAATTTGTTCTTCCTTTTATATTCCCTTTCATCCATTCTTTGGAGTCAAAACGGTTATCTTAGCACTCGAGATTATTTCTCTGCTCTTCACCCAATCAGACACCAAGTCCTGAAATCTATTTCCTTAATATTTTCCTATTCATCTGCTCCTTGTCTTTCTTTTTGACACTCTATTGGTCCATTCTTAATGACTTACAACTCATATTGGGATCCAATAGCATCCTTTCTACTCCCTACCTCCATCCTCACCCTCCTCCCTCCATCTTCTGCACTGTTAGAGGTTATCTTTTGAAAATCCAACCTGACCACGTCACTCTTCTACTCAAATCTCTTTATTTTGCTCTAAGATTTCAAAGTAATATTTAAACTCTTCAGTTTAGTATATAAGGCCTTCCACAAACTGGCCTGTCCCTACTTTTCCAGCTTCACCTTTCACCATTTTGCCCTAGGCTTCTGTAATATGTACCTAGCTACCTGTAATTAAGAAGTTCTCTCTCATTCACACTTCCATGTTTTCATTCTTCATGTTACTTCTGCCTGAGATACTTCTGCCTTGCACCCCTTATCTTCCTCTGCCTTTACCTGCCTACCATTTCTTCTCTTAAAATATGTTCACCCACTGGAAACTCCTCCTCAGCTGTACTTTGATCTGTATGATTTACATGTTCCCCTTTTATTCTCCTGTCATTCTAAAAGCATCACACTTGTCACATTGAATGATCATTTCCTCACCATTAGCTCTTTGAAGACGAGTAACTCCCTATTCAACTTTGTGTGCCCAGAATATATCACAGTGCCTGTCACATAGTAGACACGCATTAATGTTTGCTGAATGGATAAGTTCAAGGCAGAAGTTCATAGGCAGAAGTCTGGGGTTTAATTATGGCTTGGACACAAAGAAAAACATGGTTCTGATAATGGATAATTTGGCTCTGACTTATTGTGAAATTTCACACATCTTTCCAGACATTTGGATTTCAATGATAAGACTAAAAGCATGCTATTAATATAGCCATGATAGTTAGAGTAGGGTTATGAGTTTGGATTTAATGTATCAAGTTTAGTGATTGTTTTCATTAGTCTTTAGGTTTTATGTTCATGTGAAACTTGAACTAAACCGAGCTGCTTGAGTTTCATTATGAAACTAAAGCTTGTATCTCCTCATATTAAAACCTCAGTTTAAAACTCAGCAGTTTCAGGGGATCATTTCATAAAAATGTCAATTCCTGCAGTTTTGGAATTGAGTGACAGCCAAAAGTTTTAGCAAAACATCTGAGCAGAATTACTCTCCAGTACTTCACAAATGGTGAATAAAACATAGCAAGACTGAAAAGTAGAGATCCCAGTTACATTATTTTTTATCTATAAATTAAATGTGTTTTGAACAAAAATTCTGATCTCAGGAAAATTTCTTATAACCTTAAAATATTCAAAGGGTCACCTAATATTTTTGACGCACCTCTCACGTTCTTATTCTTCACTCCCTTCAAATTTTCAGAGAACCTGAAATCCTGACCCTAGGTTTCTGGAATATTCTCATCTACTTGTGATTCTTTTCTTCAAAAGAAAACTGATTTGAAATTACTTGGAGCCATTTTACCATGTGAAAAGTAGGAAAACTGCTTAACCTCCTGGTGTCTTATTTCTCAATCATTGACACTCTGACGGAAGAGTTTATACACTGTTTATGGTGCAGTTTTATGTAGGTTATTTCAAGCAGAAAAGTGTATTGATTATTCAACAAAAAGCATGCATGCAAAAGGCAACTTTATCATTGGGCTAAATTCTTAATATCCAGAGTATTTCATCTGCCAAATTTCAATGTGAAATTTTTATAAGATTCTTATATTTGATCTCCCACTAAAACATGTCTACAGCTTTAATGTCATTTATAAGGTCTGTGTTACTGTTACTTATAATTTACATGAAAAGATTTTAAATTGAATTAATTTTATCTTCTGACACATTTTGACTTGTTCTAATTCTTTTTGATTACTCACTACTTTTTCATATTCCATAGCAAGCACTAATTTAATATAAGGTCAGTCTTCTTAATGGACATGTTTTACAGTCTTTCTCTATTATTACTTAGTCTCATTATTAACTTTTGTTGGCACCTGAAGCAGTGTTGATCAGCACAACAGTCTAGAAAAGAAGAAATATGAAAGTTTTCAAAGAAGCACAATGTGTGCTATATTACACTTAAAAATCACTGTCTGCATTCTACGCAATCTTTTATTTAAAAATACATGCATGATCATTTCCCTAAGAAGAACATACATGGGCATCTAAAGTAGATGTTGTCTAATTTTCATGAAATCACCTGCTTTAGTTGGGATACACAAATCATATCAATAATTTGAAAAGATAAAATGCAATATAAAGGAAGATTGATTTTCAACATAACAGTGTGAGATGCTCTATGGACCTAATCCCCATTAGAACTGATGAAACTTAATTTAAAAAACACAACTAACCCTTTAAAGCCTCTGAAAATGGTCTTCAGGGCATACAAATGAAGAAATATCTAATCAAGAAAATCTCTAAAAATTCCATCGAAAAATCAAGACCACTCCCTCCCTCACCTCTCCTATCAGTCAAGAACACAGGAATCCCTCTCTCTTCAGTTCCCAGTAGGAGGAGCTCCCAGTAGGAGAAGCATGACATCAACATTTCTCATCCTGTCTGTTCCTGAGGCTAAGTTCTGAGCAGGTGCTGTTGAGTGATGAGGAGCCAGCCTCTGCTCATTAGACAAAGGCTCTACCTTGAGCAGGGAGCTGCTGAGACTATTTGGACCAAGATTTTCCTTACCCAGGCTTGTAAAACAATGGCTCCATACTAGAAAAAGCAAGCCAAGAGGGCCTTAGGCTGCTGTCCATTACCCGCCACCAAGCACTCAGCTCCTAGAGTGGGAATATCACTCTGAGTGGAGGTTACCGTTTTCCCACCCCCAGCTTCAAATTCCTGGCTCAGAGATTTGTCTGGGCTGGGAATCAGGCTGTAAACAGAGAACACCTAAACGTTTTTCAAAGGAACTGATATCATTTGCAGCATAACATAGAGAAGTTCAAGCCTAAGGGTGCTCTCAAAAACATTGGGGGTTGTGTTAGGGGACAAGTGGAAGAAGAATCAAGATACAGGCTGAACTGTAAGCCAACTAGTTTGCGGGAGAGAGTTAGGGAAGGGGATGGTTGGGAGGAGCCCTCCTGGGGTGAGAACAAACACCAAACACTGAGCTTGGGAACTGTTCCTTCAAAGGAGCCCAAGTTTGATTGGATTAGTTTGTAGAATAATTTATGCCATAGAGCATTGTTGAAACTATAGAGCAATCAGCCTGCGATCAGTGTAGCCTAGTAGCTAGGTGTGGTCAGGGAAAGAGAACAAGGATCCTTGTTAAAGCCACTGTCATTCCAGAGTAAATGTGGGCATACCCAAAGCTGTGCCTTCTTCAGAACCAACATCACAGGCTTAACACTATGGAAGAAAAATAAACTTCACTGAAATAACCCAGTGAGTCACTGAACAAATAAACCAGCAAAAAAAAAAAAAAAAAAAAAAACAAGCCCCAAAGTGAGAGGGAACCAGTACCCAGATTTGCTAAATATATTATCAAAAATGTCCAGTTAATAAAAATATGAGACATGCAAATCAGTAAGAAAGTATGATCCATACACCAGAAAAAATATTCTGGCAGCATAAACTGCCTGTGAGAGTGACCAGATGTGGGATATGATAGAAAAGGCCCTCAAAAATTATGTTCTTTTTGAAATAATGGAAGATATGATGACAATACTGTATGAAATAGACAGTATCAATAAAGAAATAGTAAAGAACCAAATGAAAATTTTGGTGTTGAAAAATACAATAACTGAAATGAAGAATTCACTAGAGGGGCTCAATAGTAAATTTTATTTGTCAGAAGGAAGAATGATCAAACTTGAAGGTAGATTGATCAATGCATTCTGAAAAACAAAGAGGAAAAAGAATGAAGAAAAGTGAAAAAATCTTCATAGGAAAGTGGGATTCTGCTAAAAACATAAAAAATGCATAATGAGAGTACCTGAAAAAGAGATGAGAATAAGAAGAGCAGGAAATATTAGGACAAAGAACTACAAATTTACTAAAAAAAAATTAATGTGCACATTCAGAAACTTCAACAAATTGCAAGTAGGATAAACACAAAGAGATCCACAAACAGACACATCATAGTAAAAAAGAGACTGTCATACAGAGTGAAGTAAGTCAGAAAGAGAAAAACAAATACCCTATGCTAACACATATATATGGAATCTAAAAAAAAAGATGTTTTGAAGAACCTAGGGGCAGGACAGGAATAAAGACGCAGACATAGAGAATGGACTTGAGGACACGGGGAGGGGTAAGGGTAAGCTGGGACAAAGTGAGAGAGTGGCATGGACATATATACACTACCAAATGTAAAATAGATAGCTAGGGGGAAGAAGCTGCATAGCACAGGGAGATCAGCTCGGTGCTTTGTGACCACCTAGAGGGGTGGGATAGGGAGGGTGGGAGGGAGACACAAGAGGGAAGAGATATGGGGATGTATGTATACATATAGCTGATTCACTTTGTTATACAGCAGAAACTAATACACCATTGTAAAGCAATATACTCCAATAAAGATGTTAAAAAAAAAAAGATAAGGAGAAAATCTTGAAAGCAGTAAGAGAACAATGACTCGTCACTTACAAGGGAACTCCAATAGTGTAACAGCTGACTTCTCAGCAGAAAGGTAGTGGGATGACATATTCAAAGCACTCAAAGATAAAAACTGTCAACCAAGATTACTGTATTCAGCAGAGCTATCTTTCAAAAGTGAAGTGAAATAAAGACATCCCCAGATAAACCAAAACTGAGAGAATGTGTTACTTGCAGGCATGCCTTACCAGAAATACTGAAGAAAGTTCTTTAGACTGAAAGCAGTTGACCACAGATGATAATTTGAATCCACACAAAGAAATAAAAAGCACTGGTAAAGTAATTATGAAATTATAAAAGATAGTATAAGTGCATTTTTTCTCATTTCTTTTCTGATTTAAAAAATGTATAAAATAATATGTATATAATATATTCTTGGGCTCATAACATAGAGAAATGTAATATATTTGTAATATAGTTGCCAATAGCAGCACAAAAGAAGTGTGTGGGAACAAAGCTGTACTGGGCCAAGGAAATGACTACAGATGGAAAATTAATTATAACAGAGTATTGTTGAACTTGTAACTTTAAAGATGTAATCTGTGGACTACAGATGGTAAATTAATTATAACAGAGTATTTTTGAACTTGTAACTTTAATAGATGTAATCTGTGTAACAGTAATATTACAAAAATGGGGAGAATGGAATATAGGAGTAATATTTTAATATTATATATAATATTATAAACATATATGCCCCTAATAACAAAGCACCAAAATATATGAAGTGAAAACTGAGAGAAATAAAGGATGAAATAAGACAACTTAATGATAAGAGTTGGAGACTTCAGTATCCCACTTTCAATAATGTATAGAGCAACTACACAAAATATCAACAAGATCAATAAGGAAATAGAAACACAATAAAAATGCAACATACTTAAAGACATAAAACTTATAGGATCTAGCTAAAGCAGTGCCTATAGGGAATTTATAGCTGTAAATTACTATATTAAGAAAAAGGGAAGAAAGAAAATTAATATCCTTACTTTCCCCCTTAAAACACTGAGAAAAGAAGGGCAAAATAAGCTTAAAGTAAGCAAAAGGAAGGAAATAATGGATATTAGAGAGGGAGTTAATGAAAAAGAGAATAGAAAAGCAGAGATAATCAATAAAATGAAGAGCCAATTCTTTGAGAAGATTAACCAAATTGATACACCTTTAGTTAGACTGATTGAAGAGAGAGAGGGTGCATAGAGAGAGAACTCAAATTATTAGAATCAGAAATGAAAGAGGAGGCATTATTGCCAACCTTACAGAAATAAAAAGGATTGTAAAGGAAAACCACAAAAAACTCCTGTATGCCAATATCATGTTTTTCAATAAATTAGATCATTTAGATGAATGGACAAACTCCTAGAAATCCACAGACTTCCAAAACTGACTCAAAGAGAAATAGATAACCTAAATAAACCTATAAAAAGTTAGGAGACTGAAGTAGTAATCGAAAAACTACCCACAAAGAAAACCTTAGATGAGCTTTATTTATTTAAATAAGAATTCATTCCAATTCTCCTTGAACTGTTCCAAAAAATAGGACAGAAAGGAAAACTTCCCAACTCATTTTATGATGCCAATATTACCCTAATACTGAAACCAAAGTCATCACATGAAAATAACAGCTAATATCTCTTATGAAAATGGATACCAAAATCCTCAACAAAATACTATTAAACTGAATCTAGCAAAATATATATGTATGTGTGTATATATATATATATATAATTATACACTAGAACCAGTTGGGATTTATTTCAGGAATGCAAGCTTGATTTAACATCTCAAAATCAATTAATGTAATATAACATATCTGTAGAATAAAAAATCATATGATTATCTTAATAGACAAAAAAAAAAAGCATTCAACACAATCTAACACCATTTCTTGATAAAAACACGAACAAACTAGAAACAGAGGGGAACTTCCTCAAGCTGGTAAAGAGCATCTATGAAAAACCCACAGCTAACATCATACTTAATGATGAAATACTGGATACTTTCCCTCTAAAATCAGGAACAAGACAAGGACATCTATTCTCATTTCAAAATTGTACTGGAGATTCTAGCCAGGGCAAAGAAATAAAATGTATCTCAACTGTAAAGAAAGAAGTAAAACTATCTGTATTCACAGATGACAAAATCTTGTATATAAAAAATCCTACAGAATCCTCTAAAAAACAATGAGAACTAATAAGAGAGTTCATTGAAGTTCCAGGACAAAAGAGCAATTTACAAAAATCAATTGTATTTGTCTACACTTACAACGAAAAACTTGAAAATAGAATAGACATATATGGATCAATGAAATAGATTGAGAGTCTAGAAATAAAATCAGGTGTTTATGTCTAGCTGATTTTTGACAATGGTGCCAAGACCATTAAATGGAGAAACATTAGTCTTTTCAATAAATGGTGATGAAAGAACTGCAAAAGAATGAAGTTGGACACCCTATACAAAAATTAACTTGTAATAAATTAAAGACCTAATTGTAGAGTAAAAAATATAAAACTCTTAGGACAAGACATAGAAATAACTCTTCATGACTTGGATATAGCAAACGATTTTTATATATTACACCAAAAGCGTAAGCAACAAAATAAAAAATAGATAATTTGGACTTCATTAAAATGAAAAGCTTTTGTGTTTCAGAGAACATCATCAAGAGAGTAAAAAGGCAACCCACGGAATGGGATAAATTACTTGAAAATCATATATTTTTAAGGGACTCATATCCAGAAGCAGGAAAAGTTAATTACACTTCTCTAGAGCCAGTAAATTAATATCCATTGTAACAAAGTAACTTTGGGCTTTATCGTTTTAATGCTCTGATAATTTGAAGGAGCGGTAGTGTTGGTCAACATCAATAGTCTACTGTCTGGCAGTGTGTATGTTCTGATATAAATGAATGGGTCAGCAGTCTAGTTTATACATTAGCTACATATGACTTCATTGCCTGAAAATATAATGCATAGTCACAGAATGGGTCAAACATACATTTGCAGTATGCAGTCCTGTAATTTGGTGGCCCTGAGGTACTGTGCCAGAGCAAGTACCAACCTCTTTCTTGGCCATCATTGTTTAGGTGCAAAAAGGATCAAGGGGACACAGCCTCAGACTGAATTCCTTTGGTTAAGTGATACCACATTGTTTCAAAAAACATGTTTTTTAATGTATACAAACATATAATAATATTAACAACTATTTGTTGTGTATTAAATATGTGCCAGGAACCTACAAAAATTTACTCCATAAATGCCATAGAATCCTCACAAAAGTCTTCTAAGGTAGATATTATTATTAAGACTGACAAAGTCAAAACTATTATCATCTCCATTCTAATGATGAGGTAAGGAAATCTTAGGCAGAATAATTGGCTTAATATTACACAGTCTGTAAACTGGAGGCTGGGTTCTTAACTACTAGGGAATGCAATATTTTTTACATATATTTAACTCTCTCGTACATATATTTAACTCATATTCAAATCTACTTGCTCAGCAACAATAAATAAATGCAAACGTACCTACCTATGTACCTGTATAAATACAAAAATGTAAACAAAATAAAGTAAGAAAAAATATCAGTTTAAATAATTCTGCCAGCCAGTATACATAGTGACAATGGAAGGGGAGCAGAGACTGTGGTTTCCTCGGTAAGTCTATGTGTCCATGTGCTTCCTGTGAGACGAACACTCATCCTGCAGTGATTCTAGTGTTTCATGATATGTATTTATCTTACAAATCAACCTGAAAGGAAGCTGACGTCTTCGACTCACGCAAGTAAATCACAATCAAGGTTATTTGAACATGTCAGATTTTCACTCTGTGGACTATCTGAGACATATGTTGTGCTTATACATACACATGTATTTGCAATGTAGAAATATACAAGTTAGATGATGTAAATTATATTGCTTTGCATGTAGAGGTATCTCATGTCTATTGTGGCTAATGTCTTCCGGAGAAAAGAGCAATTAACAAAATCACAAACTTAAATTCTCTTTAATACTTATTATAAAAGATAATTATTTATCAGCTCAAGTAAGACTTTTTACATTGACTGCAGATGATAATAGGTGAATATTGATCTAGTCTGAATCTCTACTCTGGAATGCCAGGAAGTGAAATTTAAACACTATTACGTATTGACAGGCTCTAATGAATATAATGAAGGCAGAAGATCTTAGTTAAAATAAAGAAAAGCTTACGCTGACAAAACAAATAATTCCTCTTGGTTGTGAACAGAACTGATGTTTAATCTATAGCTACTGCCTATTTCATATTAGAAGTTTGCATTTTATTCCTGCAGTGGTTAAAATTAAAATAAATTATTTATATTAAAATTAATTGTACTTTAATGATAAAGATTTGCGTTTTGTGCTATAATAGCTATAGTGATTCCAGTAACAAGCAATGGCTTATAGTTGTTCTTTACTGTATTTTTAAACTGTTACTAAAAAATTTAAATATTAAACATTTTAGTAATCGGTAGGAGCTAAGAGACCAAAAAAAAATCTCATAAGGGAAGCATGAAATAGTAAATAGGAAAAGGGACAGAACTAATTATTTGTGAATTCTTAAACTGTGTAGAGACTGACCTTGTCTTATTTTATTCTTGACAAAATTCCTACCTGGCTATTGTTTACCTGATGCAAAACCCGATCCGCAAAGAAATGTAGGACCCTGTTCAAGTTCACATAGTTAGTCAGAGGCAGAGTCACACTTTGAATGCAAGTCTATCTGGCCCCAAAGCCTATGTTTTCTCTGCTACAACTAATTGCTTTTGAGAGGAATCCTTTATTTAACTCCATAAACTTAACATCATTAGGAGTTTTTTTTTTTTCTGAAGCAAGTATTTTTCTTTTTATATTGTTTTATTTATTTATTTACTTATTTTATTTTTTATTTTTTTTAAACACCTTTATTGGAGTATAATTGCTTTACAATGTTGTGTTAGTTTCTGCTTTATAGCAAAGTGAATCAGCTATACATATACATACATCCGCATATCTCCTCCCTCTTGCGTCTCCCTCCCACCCTCCCTATCCCACCCCTCTAGGTGGTCACAAAGCACCGAGCTGATCTCCCTGTGCTATGCGGCTGCTTCCCCCTAGCTATCTATTTTACATTTGGTAGTGTATATTAGTCCATGCAAGTATTTTAAGAAGGAGGAAAATATTATTAGGACAGTTTGAAATTTAAGAAAAAAATCATTCTGAGAAAACCTAATGGTAAAGATGTTTTAAAATCAAACACTTATTGTTTATATGTAGAAATAATGCTGCTCCTGCTGCTGTTAATACTGATGGTAACAAATTTTAAAGATAAATAAAAGATAGGGGTAGGAGATTAAGAGGTACAAACAATCATGTATAAGATAAATAAGCTACAAGGATATATTGTACAGCACAGAGAATATAGCCAATATTTTATAATAACTATTAGTGGAGTATAACCTTTAAAAATTGTGAGTCACTATGCTGTACATCTATAACATATAATGTTATACATCAACCATACCTCAATTTAAAAAATAAATTTAAAAAAATTTAAAAATAGGTAAAAGAGATACACTGAAAGACTAGGAGATGATGCTATATAAAAGGATTTAAAAATACATATGAGGCAAATGGTAGCCAAAAGAAAGCTGACGTAGATATATTAATGTCATACAAAATAGTCTTTAAGACAAAGGACATTACTAGGGATAAAGAAAGTAACTACATAGTTATACATAGTGCACCAAGATGATAGAAAAATTCTAAACTTGTATGCATTTAACAAAACAAATTCAAAATACACAAAACAATATTAATATCATGAAATACAAGGGAACACAGAGAAACGATTCCAGATTAAAAGAAACTAAAGACACGTGAAACTAATACAATGCATGACCATGGATTTAATCTTACGTCAAGAGAAAAAAACAATATTGTTACCAAGAACATCATTGGACAATTAGTGAAATTCAATGTGGATTTTATATTCTTTATTTCATGAATTTGATTAGATTACTGTGTGATGTAAAAGATTATTTTTGTTTCTAAGAAATACATGCTGAAATATTTAGGAGTAAAGAGGCATGATGTCTGTAATTAATTTTTAAATGGCTTACACATGCACACTGCAGGAGAGACAGAGGGACAGAGAGAGGAATAGATGAAGATAAATAATGTAAATATGGCAAAGTCCTTTTTAAAAAATTGTGTGTCTAGATTGCAGTGTCCTCCAAAAAGATATGTCCAAGTCCTCACATCCAATACCTGTGATTGTGACCTTATTTGGAAATAAAATCTTTGTAGATGTAGATGTGATTTAGTTAAGGACTTTGCTATGAGACAATTCTGGATTTAGGGTGGGCCCTAAATGGCTAGTGTTCTTATAAGAGAAAAGAGAAGGAGATGAAGCACAAAGACACAGGGGAGAAGGTCATGTGAAGATTCATCTGGTGATGAGACAGATTTTTTTTTTTTTCATTTAGCATATTTCCCTTGAGATCCACCTCAGATGTATATGTGTATGAATAGTTTTTTCCTATTTATTACTGAGTAGTATACTTTGTAAAGAGCATGAAAAGATAAGCTACAGACTGGAAGAAAATATTTTCCAAACATATTTACAACAAAGGACTTGCATAAAGAATATGTAAAGAACTGTCAAGACTCAACAGTAAAAGAAATTCAAAAAAGGCAAAAGACATAAACAGAAGTTTCATCAAAGTGGATCTATAGATGGTAAATAAACACATGAAAAGATGTTTGACATCGTTAACCATTAGGGAAATGTAAATTAAACCCACAATAAGATATCACTACATACCTATTAGAATCACTTATGCAAGTAGAGCCAGCCTAGATGAACTGCTCTCATCCCCATTGCCTCACTCTGGATATGTTATTGCTCCCACCTTACAAGTAACTATTGTCTAGTATTTTATTTACATTGTTATACCCTCAAAATAAGACATTATGGTTATTATTTTATACATTCAATATATTTTTACATTTGGCCAATTGTTTAGCAATTAGTTTATAATTTTGTTGTGTTTCTGTCCTGTTTGAGTTTTATTTCCTTCTTGAAGTACATCCTTTAGAATTCTCATTAGCGGGGGCTTGTTGGTGGTAAGCACTCTATTTCTATCTGGCTAAAATATCTTTATCATTCTCAAAAGAGATTTTTAGCTAGGTATAAAGTTTTATTTTGACTTTTTTTCCCTCAGAAGTTTGAAGTTATTATTTCACTGGCTCTCAATTTTTACTTTTCTCTTGAAGAGTCTATACTCAGTCTAAGTGACATTCTTTTTAAAAGTAAACAGTCTTTTAATTAGTGATGCTTTTCAGATCATCTTTTTATTTTGTTCTATAATTTCACTATGATTTATCCAGAGTGGTTTTCTTTTTCATGCTTGGAATTTCTTTGGAATTCTTGATGATTCTGTTCTTAATTTAAATATAAATGTTTTTCTTATTATCCATTTTTTCTAGAACTCCAGTTATTTTTATGCGATATATTATCAGTCTGTCCTCTGGGATGAAACCTCTTTTACATAGTGCTTATTTCATTTGTGCCATATTCTGGGAAAAATTTTTAGTTTTATTTTCTATTTCACAAATTCTTTTTTCAGGTAATTCTAATTTGAATATAATGTTAAACCAAATCATTGAGAATTTAATTTCAAAATTTATTGTTTTTTCTAGATGTTCAAATTTGCCTTTTTAAAAATAGTATCTTATTTTTATCCCATTTTATATGTTTTTATTTCCTTGGATGTATAAAACATGATTATTTGATATTATGTATACCATATTTCCATTTTCTAAAGTTTTGGGTATAAATTTCTGCTGTTCTTTTAAAATAACTCACTCTCCTGTATAGTGGCTCTTTCCAGAGGAGTTTTACTATTATGGTTATGAACTTATACTCATCAGAGTTTTATTGAAGTATATTATATAAAGCTTGGGTCAAGAAAGGATTTATATTTGCTTCTTCATTTGTCTCAGGTAGATTTGACAATTTTAGGATACTTTCTCAGTTTTAGGTAACTAAACCAAGCAGTTAACATAAAATTAAACCCCAATCCCATGAGAAGAAAAGTCTGGGGCTATGAATTATCAAGCGAGATTATTTCTTATATACACTTCGGGTCCGGAAAGACACATCTTCTATATTGAGTACCCTCTATGGATTCTTCAGCCCATCACTGCCTTAGTTAATGTGAAAGGCACACAATCACACACAGATTCCTACACATAAATATAACACAGGGTTATGTTTTAAGGAATTTATAACCTATTCAGAAGACAAGACTAATAATCCTTAAAAATTAAGTATTTATAACAAAGTGAGATAATCATTTATAGCATAAGTAATTTGTGTGATGTTCATAGTGATATGACTGACTGAAAAAAAGTGTAGTTAATACAGAGGCATTTAAATAATACTTTATAGACATTTGAATTAATATCTGTCTTAATCTGCTCAGGCTGCTATAACAAAACACCACACACTGAATGGCTTAAACAACAGACATTTATTTCTCACAGTTCTAGAGGATGGGAAGCCCAAGATCAAAGTACCAGCAGATTTGGTGTCTGATGAGGACCTGATTCCTGGCTTGTAGACACCTGCCTTCTTGCTGTGCACTTACTTGTGTGTGCTCTGGGGGGAGAGAGATCTCTCTTGCCTCTAAAGTCCTTATACAGGCACTAGTCTCATCATGATGGCATTACTTCATCTAAACTTAATTACCTCCCAGCCCACCTCCAAACACCATTACAATGGGAATTAGAGCTTCAATGTATGAATCTGGAGGGGGTGGGAGGGTACACAAACATTCAGTCAATGACATTATCTTAAGTTGAAAGATGAATGTAGTTAGAATAAACTGGCACAGAAAAAGAGAATTCCAGGAGAATGTATGTTAAGAGAGAAGAAATGAGTTTTTTGGTTTTTTTTTTAAGAGAAAAATAATGAACATGCTTTTTGACCAACTTTGGGATAAATATAACATAACTTTAACTAGAATTTTTTTCTTTTTTCTTTATTTTGGCTGCACCATGCAGCATGTGGAATCTTAGTTCCCCAACCAGGAATCTAACCCACGTCCCCTGCATTGGAAGCACAGAGTCTTAACCACTGGACCTCCACGGAAGTTCCCCCTAACTAGAATTTTTAAAGGTCAAGCATAGGAGTTTAGAGTTAATGTGACAGTTAATGAAAATGATAATATCTGATATTATTGAGCCTTTATCATGTTCTTAGCACTGTTTCAACCATTTTTATTCTAACAATAATTCTATGAGGCAGGAATTATTACTGTTTTTCAAAAGAGGGAACTGAGGCATGGAGAAGTTCTATAACTTGCCCAATTTGACAAATACAAATAGCAGAAACAGATTCTTTGCCTGCTGAAACAGAGGAATTAATTAGAATCATGTGTCAATTAACATACTATTTTAATGTCCACGATATACTGGAAAATCACTTGTCATATGTGGAACCAGGAAAATCACAACTTAAATGAAAAAAACAATCAATAGAAGCTAACATTGAGATGAATCAGATATTAAAAATATGTGACAACTTAGAGAAGCTATCATAAAAATTCATCAGCAAATGACTGGGAACTAAAACTAGGAAACCTTAGAGAAGAAATAGAAATTACAAAAAAACAACAGAATAGAAATTATAGAGCCAAAAATTACAGTAACTCGAAGAAAAATCTCGTTAGAAATGCTTGACAGTAGAGTGGAGATGACAGAAGATAGAATCAGTAAACTTGAGGACAGATCAGTAGAATTCACAATCTAAACAACAGAGGGAAACTAGACTGAAAAAGATGTGTATAGAGACTCAAGGATTTGTGAGATGAGAAAAAAAGATCTACTTTTCATAGCATCATAATTAAACTTCTGAAACCAAATACAAAGGAAAACTCAGAAAAGCCACCAGAGAGAAGTGACACATTGCTTATAGGAAACTTCAATTTGAATGGCAGTGGATTTCTCATCTAAAAGCATGGAGCAAAGAAGGAAGAGGCACATTTTTCAGGTGCTGAAAGAAAAAGACCATCAGATTGAATTCTATATTCAACGAAACTCTCCTCCAGAAAAGAAGAGGAAATAAAGATGTTCTCAGAGGTGGAAATTATGAGAATTACTCAAAATGGAGAGGAAAGGCAAGGAAAATATAGCAAGGTGTTGAGCCTATCGAGTCATTGAGAAACATTTCAGCAAATGGTTTTGGCTTTGTTAATTTTAAGATGTCCTATTTGGAGACTCTCAGAAGTGCTAAATTCAAACTCTTTTTGCTATAACACACTTTAAAAGTGACAGTAGTATTTTTTATCTTGTTAACAATCTATTTGAGAAGATTGGGATCTAGCATATTCACCTACATTTTAAAGGCAAGGAAATGCAGGTGCCATGTGGTTAAGGGACTTTTCAACAGGCACAAAGCTGGGTAATGAGATGACAGGAAAGAGAATATCTAGGTTGGGGCCCCTTCCTCTAGGCCACACTAACTTCCCCAAGCATCAACCACTCATTATGCCAAAACTTACATCAAATCTTCCCTAAAGCACATTTCCTTGGTTAGCCACAGAACCCACTCCTTGCTTTCTAGAGGTCAACTTCTCAAAAGTAACTAGGGAAGTATGTTCCAACATGATTATAGAGAGTGTTGTACTCCAGATAAGGAGGTTAGACATAATTTGATTGACAATATCATTGAAGGTAGTTGAATAAAGAAGTACTTTAGCCAGATGTATCTGTTCTAAAACATAAAGAAATTAGATTGGCAGAACTTAGTTATGGAACTACTGCAGTAATCCAATTGAGAACTGGAAAAGTCTAACTAGCTTGCGATTTTTAAGGATGGGAAGAAAGGGACAAATATTTATTGGGTACCTAATATAGACATTGGGCAATATAAAGTTATCTAAAACAGTATTGGCCATATAGGACAAATTTAATAGTGACTTTTGTTAAATATAAAATAAAAACTAGGTTTACCAATAAAACACAGTGGCAAAGTTTGTTGATACAACAGTGATTAAGGAATAGGAAACAAACCTCTGGTTTGATGGAACATCTCCCCATGAAAAGAAGGTATAAAAAAAGTATGAAAATTTTGTCTTTGCATTCTTCCAGAATTCAAACTGACTGAAGAGTTAATAGACTGATAAATTTCCTACCAAGATTAAATTTCCCCTGCATCAGTAAGACTTCTTTATAAAACAATTCTTCACATCTTCAAGCCCAAACTGGTCCCTGTTGGACACTCACCCATTGCTAAAATGATCAACAGCCCCCAATCAAATATATCCTGTCTCTGATGGCATTGTATAATAACATATATTATAAAGAGAACATAATACAATAAGAACTGAGCCTGTGGAACTGTGAAAAATAGAGTTTAGGAGATAGGGGAAATTCATTCAAACCAGCATTGCTATTTAAGCGGCCTCTGCCTTCACTTGGATAGTAATTGGTCCAAGTAATTGAAATGAAAATGAGAATTTTAATTCTTCAAAAGCTGTATATGAAAGAGGTAAGAGGTATTATATTAGTGGTTCTCATATTTTGGTGTGTACAAGTATCACCTGAGGGATTTGTTAAAATACAGTTTCTTAGGCTTCACCCCAATCCTTACCTGAAAGATTCTGACTTAAGTCTGGAAAGGGACACAGAAATTTACATTTTTATATGTATTGTACTCCAATCCCCCCCCAAAACTGGTTAATTATAAAGATTGCAAAGATCATCTGGAAAAACACTTTATGAAACACAGGATCGAAGTCTACACATCATCGTTTTGCAGAAGGAACAGAGACTCAGAAGCATTAGACACCTTGTCCAGCATCATTCAGTGAATTTGCCTGGTATATATTGATTTAACCACCACCTGGACACTGTGCTGTTTATCTTAGTCCGTAAAACATGGCAGTGGCGTTCCAATGTGCTAGTATCTCCTTCTTTATGATTTCTTTGTTGAGCTGTAGGCTCCTTGACATGGGTAAGGTGAAGCTGTGATCCGATCTTGCCCATGCCATGGTTTGGTATGAGTCAATGTGAGCCCAGGAAAGGAACATTAGGAGACAACTTTAAACTCTTTGTTTTCCTATATATACACTTTGTAAGCCCATGAAATTGCTATCCTTGGGGTTATGTCCCCTGCTCTCTCTAGTTGCTTAAACCTTAGCAAATTGGGTGATGATAGTCTGATAAGAACATATATATCAGGATCATGCCCTTTCCTTTCCAGGCACCCTCGCTTTTCTACCACTTCTCTTATTAGATTAAAATAACAAAAGCATTTGTTTGTAGCGAAAACACAGATGTCTCATGGCAAAAAAAAAAAGGTAGAATATTACATTTTTCAAAAGTCTGTTTCTTATTAAGCCAGACTTGATTGGTTTTAGACCCAAGAGACATAGGCCAGCGCTTATTTCCATGGCTTCCTTAAAGTTATATTCCCCCAGAATCTTTCCTTTTTCTATTTTCTCTAGGAAAAGTAACCAAAGGAACACATTTTCAACCTTGATGCTATCTCCTAAGAGGTTAGAAGAATCAGTTAACTTTTTCCTGTATTTGGACTGTCAGCTTCAATATTCTCCCCGATATTACTTTATTTTTTTAATCACAGGCTCCAAGCAATAGCAAATTTTTATTCATGCACATTATGACTGTGATTTTCTAGATAGAGTTTTGTACTTTGGAACTTGAATTGCAATGCAATTATCTTTCCTTTTTTACCCTTGCTTTCCAGGGAGATAACCCTACAAATTTTGATTTTCCAGACATAGTGTGGTCTTCTTTGAATTGCAAATTTTTCTTTCCTTTATATTTTTAAGCTGAAATTTTTATATGCATTCTTTATATTTATACATGGGCACATATATGACCATATGCATTTAAACATATATGTTTTAAAATTCAAATATAGATATAGGTAATAATGTCTTGCTTGGCATTACCTTGAAGGCTTGTCTAATTTTAACATTTTATGAACATGGAAACACAAGAAAACATCTCCCTCAGTTCTTTACAAGCTGTGACTTGTTAATTTACCATGTCAATCAATGGCATTTTCACAATTCAAATGAATATATTCTACCCTTTAAGATTAAAGTAAAATTTGAACGTTAGCCAGAATTTAAGACTAATTTTAGAAAGTGGTAAGGTAGAGAATAGTGGAATATTAGCTCTGATATTTCATAATATTAAACTAAAGATGTTAAAATCAGAAGGAGGCTTGGAAAACCCACCTAAACTAGTGATGCTTTGTAAGAATCTGATAAGAAGTATGGCTTTTCTTTCCCCTCCCCAAAATATATGCATGGTTACACACACACACACACACACACACACACACACACACAATTTTGGTAAAAGTTTCAGTGGGCTTCTTGTGTACCTATGATTTTGATTTAAAATACCTGAGTAACTTCAGGATTTATTAAAGATGCAGATAGAACTGATTTCATCATTACTGAATCTATCACATCTAGTATAGTGCTTGATATATAGTAAGCACTGAATGAATAAATGTTTGATGAATAAATGAATGAATGAATGAATAAATGAGTAGCTCCTTATTTTTTCATAAAGACAGATAATTATTTTCTTTTTTTTCTTTCCTCTCTTAACCCCACAGTTCTAATTGTTAGAACTGAATTGAAATTTGCCTCACTGTAAATTTGAACTCTCTGTAAATTTCTACTTATTGTAAAAACAAATATAACAAAGCATAAGTATGTTCTTGATTTAATTTAACTGTGGAAATTTTTGAATGCAGTTGCCAAGAATCCCTTCAATTTCCCAAACTAAATATATTCTTGAACTATTCCACATATTAGAGGGTTTTCAGAATCTCTCATCACCCTAATTATAGGTATAGTCCCCTGAACACTTTATATATCTCCTCCTTCCAGAGTGAGTCAGAAGGGGAGCAGTTCCCGGGATGGTGCTGTAGTCAATGAAGTAAGTCCATGACCATTTTTAATCTGAATACTTTAATTAAATTTAGTTTTCATAGACTGCTGTTCATAGAGATTTATGGAACAGTAATTTGAGAAAGCCCATTGTTTGGGACTTTCTTCCCTTTTCTGAAGGTAAATGGAGACCCAGAATATAAATCTATAGAGTACTTCTTTGAACTTGAGAAAATCAGTGTCTCTTCAGTCATGGTTGAGCTCCTAAACTAAATAGGTTTTGAACACCTAAAATTTTCTCAAAAATGGAAAGGATTTCAGTGGAAGGCCTATGAGAATTTGTCTCAAAAGTCTCAAGTCTTTTAATTCTTAAATAGATGATCCCCATCCTTAAAATTCTAAGATGGAAGCATACCTGAGACTATATAAATAACAAAGAAAGCTCTTCTGGACATATCAATTTACAAGATCCCATTTGACCAACTCAGTCCATAACAAACAAATTCTATTTGTGTTTATCTTTTGAGTTATTGAGTATCTAGAATGTGTAGATTCCTATCTTTTGTCAAATTTGGGAAGTTTTTGGCCACTATTTCTTCAAATATTCTTTCTGCCTCATTCTCTCTTTCCTTTCTCTCTGGGATTCCTATGATGCATATGTTGATAGACTTGATTGTGTCCCAGAAGTCCCTTAGTTTCTATTAATTTTTTAAAATTCTTTTTTCTTAGCTCTCCTCAAGCTGGATAACTTCAATTGACTTATCTTTAAATTTGCTAACTTTTTCTTCTGCCTGCTCCAGCTTGCTATTAAAACACTTTAGTGAGTTTATCATTTCAGTCATTGTACTTGCAGCTTCAGAATCTGTTTTTTCTAAATAATTTATATTTCTTTGTTGATATTCTCTATTTGTATTTGTCTAGCTCTGTAGCTATTTGTCCTTGATTTCATTTAACTCTTTGAGCATATTTAAAACAGTTGATTTAAGATCTTTGTCTAGTAAGTCAAATGTATGTGCTTCCTCAGGGACATTTTCTGTTAATTTCTTCTGTGAAAGGACCAGTTTTCTTGGTGGTGTTGTTGTTGGTGGTGGTGTGTTCTTTTGTTTTGTTTTGTTTTGTTTTGCATGTTCCATAGTTTTTGGTTGACAACTGGGCATTTTGAATATTGCAATTTGATAAATCTGGAAATCAGACTATTCACCTTCTTTAGAGTTTTTTTTCTTCTGTAACCGTAGTTGTGTGCTTGCTTGATAATTTTTCTAAAATGTTTTAAAAGCCTATAATCTTTGTCATGTGTGGAGAGAGAGAGAGGGAAAGAAGAAGGAGGAGGAAGAGAAGAAGAAGAAGAAGAGGAGGAAGGAGAAGAAGAAGAAAGAGAAGAAGAAGGCAAAAGAGAAGAAGAAGGAGAAGGAGAGAAGAAACCTCTCCTAGTCTTTGCAGATTGGCTCTGTGCTGAAGCTCTGTGCTGGGGGGTACTCCTTCAGTACTTGGCCAGCCTGTTTGCAACTCTGCCTTAGCCTTCACTTCCTGCTTGCACTGAGCCTCGAGATCAGGTGGAGGTAAAAGCTTAGAGTCTGCTCAGGGCTTTTCTGAGCATGCTTTTTGCCCAGGGCACATGTGTGGCTTTCTAAATTCACCAGCAAACACAGGCAATTTTAAATGCCCTTATTTCTCAAAGAAACTTTCTCCCCAGTTTTTCCTCCCAGGCTTTTAACCTGTTGTATGCCTCAATCATAATCTTTTGTGCTAGGCAGCTATGGCTGTTTGTTTGCTTAACAAGTTTTAAAGGAATGCCTGCTGCTTTTCTGCCCTGAGTGAGTCCCCTGTTAAGTGAAACAAAGACAAACCCTTGTATCAATTTCTCAGGTAGTCCCCAAACATGTTAGAACAGAAAAACACATCTTTGCAAATAGTCTGTTCTACCACCTCTGGAACCAGGGAACAGGGTCCCACATTGGTAATGCAGGGTGTTTTCTTCATGACCATCACTGAGCTGTGGAGGAGTAGAGCAAGAACAAATAAAAATGTCAACAAACTTTCCTACCTTTTTAAAGTTGCCTTTTTCTTTTCTTTTCTTTTCTTTTTTATTTTGGCATTAACTTGGTTACTCTTTCTGGGCTCTCTATTCTGTTCCATTGGTCCATATGTCTGTTTTTGTGCCAATACCATGCTGTTTTGGTTGCTGTAACTTTGTAATATTGTCTGAAGTCTGGGAGGATAACATCTCCTGCTTCTTTTTCTTCAGGATTGCTTTGGAAATTCTGGGTCTTTTATGGTTCCATATCAAGTTAAGGATTATTTGTTCTAGTTCTGTGAAAAATGTCATGGATAATTTGATAGGGATTGCTTCAAATCTGTAAATTGCTTTGGGCAGTATGGTCATTTTAACAATATTAATTCTTCCAATCCAAGAGCATGGGATATCTTTCCATTTCTTTGAATCATCTTCAATTTCCTTTATTAATGCTTTATAGTTCTCAGCATATAAGTCTTTCACCTCCTTGATCAGGTTTATACCTAAGTATTTAATTTTGGTGGGTGTGATTTTAAAAGATATTGTTTTTTTACATTCCCTTTCTGATATGACATTCTTGGTGTAAAGAAGTACAATTGATTTCTGTATATTAATCTTGTATCCTGCTACCTTGATGAATTCGTTTATCAATTCTAGTAGTTTTTGTGTGGAGTCTTTAGGGTTTTCTTTATATAGTATCATATCATCTGCATGATAATATAATTTTCTTAATCACTTCCTTGATCTTTCTGCATTGTCACTCAAAAGTACTTTTTTTTTCCTGTTTGTATCTAAAGTCCAATAATTTTATTGGAAGTTACCTTGGTGTTCCTCATGCTGACTCGATATTGTCATGTATGTACTATACTCCTTAACTATGTAGTTTCCATTCTTCAATTTTAGGAAAGTTACTTAAATTTTAATTTTTAGTATTTATTCTGTTTTTTCTTCAGTGTTTTATATTATCCAGAGGTTAGATATTTTTGGGCTTCTTTTCCATATTTGTCACTTTCTCTCCAATTCTCATATGTCTTGTAGGGGACCAGAATATCCCACCCCAAAATATGCCACTTTGGCTTAAAGATTATTTTGAGCTAGAAGTGAGACTCAACATATGCAGAAAAATGTTTTCTCAGGGTTTCTCTTATCTGACTAAAAGCAGAAAGTTCTGAGAAATTAGGACTGCCATAAGTCTCCTCTCTTGGAGAACTCTTATGGCCATGAAGAAGATGTAAAGATGGCACTGAGATGAACCTTCACAAACAAATCTTATGCCCCGGTTTTCCCTTTATATTTACCTTCAGATGATTTGTTGCCTTTGGAAATGTAAAACCTCTTTCCTTTGTCTTGTCATTTCTCTACAAAATTGATCATTCTTTGTTCAGATGTTATACAAACCCCAAGTTCTAATCACCCCTTTGAGTTACTCATCACTGAGCTCTCCCAAATATGCACAATGCTCATGTTAATAAACTTCTGTTTGATTTTCTCTGTTAATCTGTCTTTTGTCAGTCTTATTTGCATGGCCCCAGCCAGATAATCAAAGAGGTAGAAAAAAAAAGTTTTTTTTTTTCTCCCCACCATCTTTTAAATTGCTCTAAATATTTTTTTTTCTTTTTGTCTCCATTTCACTTATGACACCATCTTCTGTGTTTATTTCCCTTGTATTCCTTCTAATTTAGTCTTTTTTTCTTCCATTTTAAATTATTTAAAAAATTTTCTCACCTAATTTCTGAGTTTTTAAAATTCTGGTTCATGTTTTGTTTCATGTCTTGTATAATTTCATATTGTCTTTTAGCTCCTTTGAAATAGTAGATTACTACTTTTATACTTAATTTTTAGCCTAACTTTCTGGAATGCTTGCAGGTATATTATTCTGTTCCTTATTTTCTTTTCTCTAATTTTAACTTTGTGTGGAAATTTGACCTTAAACATTTCTGTTGCTCATTGATTTTTTAATAAACTTTTTTAGAGCAGTTCTAGGTTCACAGCAAACTTGAGAAAAAGATACAGATTTCTCATACTCCCTACCCCACAAATGTATAGCCTCCCCCATTATCAATATCCCTCACCAGAGTGGTACATTTGTTACAAGTGATGGACTTACATTGACACGTTATTGTCACCCAAAGTCCATAGTTCACATTAGGGTTTATCCTTGTTGTTATACTCTATGGGTTTGGACAAATGTATAATGACATGTATCCACCATTCCAGTATCATACAGAGTAGTTTGCCTTAAAAAATCCTCTGTGACCTGCCTGTTCTTCTCTCCTTCCCCCAACCTCTGGCAACCACTGATCCTTTTACTATCTCTATAGCTTTGTCTTTTTCAGAATGTCATATATTTGGAATCATACAGTATGTAGCCTTTTCCAGATCTTTTTTCACTTAGTAATACACATTTAAGTTTCCTCCATGTCTTTTCATGGCTTGATAGGTCATTTCTTTCTAGTGCTGAATAATATTCCACTGCCTGGATGTACCATAATTTATTTGTCCATTCACCTACTGAAGAACATCTTTATTTCAAAGTTTTGGCAATTGTGAATAAATTTACATAAACATGCATGTGCAGGTTTTTGTGTGGATATGTTTTCAAATTCTTTAGGCAAATATCAAGGAGCACAATTGCTAGAACTTATGGTAAGAATATATTTAGCTTTGTAAGAAACTGTCAAACTGTCTTCCAAAGTGCTGCACCATTTTGCATTCACACCAGCAGTGAATGAGAGCTCTTATTGCTCCACATCCTCACCAGCATTTGGTGTTGTCTGGATTTTGGTCTTTCTGACAGATGGGCAGTGGTATCTCATTGTTGTTTTAATTTGCATTTCTTTATGACATATAACGTTGAGCATCTTTTCTTGTGCTTATTTGCCATTCGTACACCTTCTTTGACGATGGATCTGTTAAGGTTTTGGCATTTTTTTTTTTTTTTTTTTTTTTTAAACATCTTTATTGAAGTATAATTGCTTTACAATGGTGTGCTAGCTTCTGCTTTACAACAAAGTGAATCAGTTACACATATACATATGTTGCCGTATCTCTTCCCTCTTGCGTCTCCCTCCCATCCTCCCTATCCCACCCCTCTAGGTGGTCACAAAGCACCGAGCTGATCTCCCTGTGCTATGCGGCTGCTCCCCACTAGCTATCTATTTTACGTTTGGTAGTGTATATATGTCCATGCCACTCTCTCACTTTGTCACATCTTACCCTTCCCCCTCCCCATATCCTCAAGTCCATTCTCTAGTAGGTCTGTGTCTTTATTCCCATCTTGCCACTAGGTTCTTCATGACCTCTTTTTTTTTTTTCCCTTAGATTCCATATATATGTGTTAGCATACTGTATTTGTTTTTCTCTTTCTGACTTACTTCACTCTGTATGACAGACTCTAACTCCATCCACCTCATTACAAACACCTCCATTTCATTTCTTTTTATGGCTGAGTAATATTCCATTGTATATATGTGCCACATCTTCTTTATCCATTCATCCGATGATGGACACCTAGGTTGCTTCCATGTCCTGGCTATTGTAAACAGAGCTGCAATGAATATTTTGGTACATGACTCTTTCTGAATTATGGTTTTCTCAGGGTATATGCCCAGTAGTGGGATTGCTGGGTCATATGGTAGTTCTATTTTTAGTTTTTTAAGGAACCTCCATACTGTTCTCCATAGTGGCTGTATCAATTTACATTCCCACCAACAGTGCAAGAGTGTTCCCTTTTCTCCACACCCTCTCCAGCATTTATTGTTTCTAGATTTTTTGATGATGGCCATTGTGACCGGTGTGAGATGATACCTCATTGTAGTTTTGATTTGCATTTCTCTAATGATTAATGATGTTGAGCATTCTTTCATGTGTCTGTTGGCAATCTGTATCTCTTCTTTGGAGAAATGTCTATTTAGGTCTTCTGCCCAGGTTTTGGCTTTTTTTCTTTTTCTTTTTTAGATTAGGTAGTTTGTTTTCTTATTGTTGAGTTTTAAGAATTCTTTGTATATTTTGGATACTTGTCCTTTATCAGATGTATTTTGTAAATATTTCCTCCTAGTCTGTGGCTTGTGTTTTCATTCTCTCGACAGTGTCTTTTGCAGAGCAGAAATTTTTAATTTTAAAGAAGTCCAGCTTATCAATGATTTCTTTCATGGACAGTGCCTTTGGTATTTTTTCTAAAAAGTCATCTCCAAACCCAAATTTATCTAAATATTCTCCTATGTTATTTTCTAATCGTTTTATCATTTTGCATTTTATATTTAGAGCTGTGATCCACTTTAAGCTAATTTTTGTAAAGGATGTAAGGTTCATATTTAAACTTTTTTTTTTTGTAAGAGGATGTTCAATTGTTCCAGCACCATTTGTTGAAAAGACTATCTTCACTCTATTGTATTGCATTTGCTCTTTCATCAAAGATTTATTGACTATATTTATGTTGGTCCATTTCTAGATTCTCTATCCTCTTTCATTAATCTCTTTGTTTATTCTTTCACCAACACTACATTGTCTTGATTATCGTAGCTTTATAGTAAATCCTGAAGTTAGATAGTGTCAGTCCTGCAACTTTGTTCTTCTTCAATATTGTATTGGTAATTGTGGGTCTTTTGTCTTTCCATATAAACTTTAGAATTGATTTGTCACTATTCACAAAATAACTTGCATTTGATAACTTGGATTTTGATTGGGATGGACTGAATCTATAGATCAAGTTGGGAAGAGCTGATATCTTGACAATATTAAGTATTTCTATCCATGAACATGGACTATATCTTCATTTATTTAGTTCTTTTTTGATTTCTTTCATCAGAGTTTTGTAGTTTTTCTCATGTAGATCTTGTATATATATTGTTAGATTTATACCTAAGTATCTCATTTTGGTGTTATTAATGTAAATAGTATTGTGTTTTTAATTTCAAATTCATTTGTTCATTGCTGGTATATAGGAAATCAATTGACCTTTGTATTTTAATCTTATATGCTGTACCCTTTCTAAAATTGTCTATTATTTCTAGGATTTTGTTGTTGTTGTTGATGAGTCTTTTGGATTTTCTATATAGACGATCAAATCATCTGTGAACAAACACAGTTTTATTTCTTTTTTTCCAGTCTACATACCTTATATTTCCTCTTCTTATAGGGTTAGTTAGGACTTTCAGTATGATGTTGAAAAACAGTGATAAAAGTGTGCATCTTTGCTTTGTTTCTGATCTTATTGGAAAAGCTTTGAGTTTCTCACCATTGATTGTGATGTTAGCTATAGGTTTTTTTGTAGATATTTTTATCATGTTGAGGATGTTTTCTATTCCTAGTTTTCTAAGTTTTTATCATGAATGGGTATTGCATTTTGTCAAATGCTTTTTCTGCATATGGATATGATCATATGATTTTTCTTTTTTTGCCTGTTGATGTGATGGATTACATTAGTTGATTTTCAAATGTTGAACCAGCCTTGCATACCTGAGATTAATCCTGCTTGGTCATGGCGTCTATTTTTTATATATTGTTGAATTCAATTTGCTAATATTTTGAAGATTTTTGCATTTATGTTCATAAGAGATATTGGCCTAGTTTTCTTAAGTGTCTGTGTCTGCTTTTGGAATTAGGGTAATTCTGGACTCATAGAATGTGTTAGGAAGCATTCCCTCTACTTCTGTCTTCTGAAAGAGAATAGAGAATTGGTATAATTTCTTTCTTATTGTGAAATGTGATATAAAATGGAGTCACTTACATCAAGGGGTTTTAAAATGGTGCTGGGAAGCCATTAAGGAATGGACCTTACACATGTCCTCACCTGGCGGAACCAGGAAATTGTGAAATGGGCCAAACCACAAATATTTCAAGGACTCTGTAAGAATGCCTGCAACTTAAAGTAATGGACTTTCACCTCCCTCTAGTAATAGCCTTAGCAATCAATCATGTTTAGCCAAGACTAGCCTCTGCCTCTAACTCCATTTAAAATTCTTTGTGATGCAAACCTCCCTTCTTTGCCTTTAAAAGCCCCTGACTTTTACTTCTAGTGGGACACTGTTTGGGTTGCTACCCAAATGCCCCAAATTAATTCTCTGATCCCAAATGAACGCTTTCTGCTTGATTATTGCCTCCTAGGTTTATTTAGGTTGACATTATACATTTGGTAGAATTCACCATAAACCCATCTGGGCCTGGTACTTTTTGTTTTGGAAGATTATTAATTATTGATTCAATTTCTGTAATGGATGTAGGCCTATTTCTTTTTGTGTGAGTTTGGCAGATTGTGTCTTTCAAGGAATTAGTCCATTTCATCAAGGTTGTCAAATTTGTGGGCCTAAAGTTGTTCATCGTATTCTTTTATTATTTTCTTAATTTCTATGAGCTCTATAGTGATGTCCTCTTTTTCATTTCTGATATCAGTAATTTGTGTCTTTTCTCTTTTTTTCTTAGTTAGCCTGGTTAGGGGCATATTGATTTGTTGATCTTTTCAAGGAACTAGCTTTTGGTTTCATTGACATTCTCTGTTGATTTTCTATTTTCAATATCATTAAATTTTGCTCTAATTGTTATTATTTCTTTTCTTCATACTTTGGACTTTATTTTCTCTTCTTTTCCTAGCTTCCTAAATGGAAACTTAGATTGATTTTAGATCTTTCTTCTTATCTAAAATATGCATTCAATGTCATAAATTTCTCTCTGAGCACTGTTTTCACTGAATTCCACAAATTTTGATAAGCTGTGTTTTCATTTTTGTTTAGTTCAGCATTTAAAAGAATTTTCTTGAGATTTCTTCTTTGACTCATTTTGTTATTTGGAAGTATGTTGTATAATCTTCTAGTATTTGGGGAATTCCTGCTATGTGTCTGTTATTGATTTCTAGTTTAATTCCATTGTGGTGTGAGAGCAGACATCATATGATTTCTATTCTTTCAAATTTGTTAGGATATGTTTTATGACTCAGTCTTGCCAATATTTGAATTTAGTTTTTGTAAACTTTTCAAAGGAGATTTTGTTCAGGTAACTTTTTAAAAAGATAAATATTTTGTTTTAGAACCCATTTAGTTTTGCTGAAAATTTATGAATATAATATGGAGAATTCCCATATGCTCTCCACTAGTTTCTACTATTATTGACATTTATGTTAATATGTTATATTTATCACAATTAGTGACACAACCTCAATACATTATTAACTGAAGTCCACACTTTATTTATATCTCTTCAATTTTTAACTTAATGTTATTTTACTGTTCTACATTACATTTAGTTGTTATGTCATGTTAAACTCCTCTTGGCTATGGCAGTTTCTCAGACTTTCCTTGTTTTTGATGACCTTGACAGTCTTGAGGAGTACTAGTCTGGTCTTTTGTAGAATGTCTACCAGTTGGGATTTGTCCTGTGTTTTTCTCGTTTTTAGACTGGGTGATGGATTTTGAGAGGAAGCTCATAAGGGTAAAGTGCCATTTCATCACATCATACCAAAGTTACAGTGTATCATCATGACTTACCATTGATAATGCTGACCTTGATCTCCTAGCTGAGATAGTTTTTATGCAGTTTCTCCACTGTAAAGATATTCTTTTCCATCCTTTCTGTATTACACATTTTAGAAGAAGTCACTACACTCAGCGTTTAAGGAGTTGGGAGTTATGCTCTACCCACTTGAGGGTGGAGTATGTACTCAAAGTGTTTGGAATTCTCCTGCATGGAAGATTTATCTGTTCTCCAGTTAACGTTCTTAATGTTGCAAAGTTCCCTGATTTATCTTTTAGTGTAATGTTAGAAAAAATAGCTGCTTGCCTTCTGAGATTTCCTGGCTCTGTTTCTTTTCCCCACTTTCATTTGGACTTTTTATTTTATCTCTGTTTTCCTCCATTCTGTTCAATTTTGACTCCACTCACAGCTATTTCTCCTTTGTTTATGTCTTTGAGCCATAAGGAGACATTACTGGTTTGTTTCCAGAGTTCACGTAGGCTTGCCTGTTTTATCCCCATCAGATCTCATTGCAGATTTTTTACACTTATCCAGTGGGCAGAACTCCTTCCAAAATCAGCTGTTCTCTATTGTTCTCAGATGGGCTTACTGCATGTTCCAGTGTATGCTTTTGTCTTTTTGGAGTTCTCTTGTTTCTTTTTTTGGTGTATGTGTATGTGTGTGTATGTTTGTGGTGTGGGTGTGTGCATAAAAATTCAGAGACCAAAAATCTATGCTCCCACTACTTTTACTACCCTACCCACTCCCCTCCTACCTTTTCTGATTGGTTATTTTTTAACAGCTTTATTGAGGTATAACTAATATACAAAGAAATGCACAGATTTAGTGTGTACAACTTGATGAGTTCGGACATATGCATATACATGTGGAACTATCATCACAATCAAGGTAATATCTATCAACTCCAAAAGTTTCCTGATGCCTCTTTTTTTTTTTTTTTTAAATTAGCTATTGATATCATCTTAAAGTAGGAAAGAACAAATACCTGGTATGACCACATCTGTAAAATCATCAAAAGATGTGTTTATCCTTTCTTAATTACCTCCCTACTTTGCTGAAGTTGACTTTACCCTAAACTTGGGTGTGATTTATCTATCCATGCACAATCACCTATACGTACGTACAAACAATATGTACAACACATATACTCTCAAACACATTTTCACATGAATTCCCACATACACACACCCCTTCAGGCACACTCACACACATACACAAACTACTTATACACACAGACCTACACATGCTCACAAACATCTACAAATGAAGAACACATACATGTAAATGTCATGAAATGTTTCATACATCAATTCATAGGACCATAAATCAAGTATATATTTTTTAATGCAATCCTTGTCCTTTACTGCCTACAAAAGTCAATACAGGGGCTTCCCTGGTGGCACAGTGGTTAAGAATCCTCCTGCCAATGCAGGGGACACGGGTTCGAGCCCTAGTCTGGGAAGATCCCACATGCCACGGAGCAACTAAGCCCGTGCGCCACAACTACTGGAGCCTGTGCTCCGCAACGAGAGAAGCCATCGCAATGAGAAGCCCTCGGCAACTAGAGGAAGCCAGTGCACAGCTACGGAAGATCCAACGCAGCAAAAATAAATAAATAAATATATAAATAAATTAAATAAAGCTATAAAAAAAAAAGTCGGTACAAAAGAATACCTTCAACATATGTTTATAGAATGAATGCAAGAATGAATAATTTACATTTTAGAAAAATTAATGATATCGCTGAAAACTACTTCACATATGAGTTAGCCAAAAACAAATAGAAAATTTAGAAAACAGTATCTCTCCCTAAACTACAGGCCAGTCCATCATCTAATCTCTTAGATCATTTAGGTGATCAAATTCTTCAACTATTTTTCTTCTAACTAAATAAAATCGCATCAGATAAAGTACTATTTCTTACAATTCTGAATTGAATTTTTATGCGACATACAGAGAAATTTAATCAATGATTATGGTTGGGGTTTAAATCCACTAATGTACTTTAATTTGCATGATAAACAAATACCTTTGTGAATTCTTCCTGAAAAGGTAATCACCTGCTGTATTTAAAGAGACTTCCATCTTTAGCTTAATTTAACTTAAAAAAGAAACATTTATGTTCTCATTAAATCTGTTCTACAGTTTTATTTCATTGATTTAAGGTTCTTTTAAAAATGCACATAAACTGCCTACACTAGTCGTTATTCTGATTTTTAAAAAGGCAGTCACAATTCAATCATTAAGAAGGGAAGCAAAGCTTCGGTCCATTAGCAGTTGTTTATAATAGCACATCCAATTGATTAAACTGTAGATTTTTTTGTAGGTCTTGTTTTATAAATTGAGCTAGTCAAGTAAACATAACATTTGGTAATAGTCCTCATGGCAACTGTCAAAATGACTTATTGTTTTTACAGTCCTGCATTCCTTCAGAATTAATAATACCTTTGTGCCCTTTACAACACTTATTATTGATGCCATGAAGTTCTCTATATTTAATGAGTAGATGTTTCATTATAGTACATAGTTCTGTTGACAGATAGAAAAATTTTCTAATTTGTTTCTCTTTTCCTCTTGATTGAAGGATGGTAAATATGCAATTAGCAGTTGAAGTAGAAGTAAAAGAAGAAAATATCAGCTGTCAAGTGTTTCTGTTGAAAGAGACAGGATGCTTTAAGCTAAGAATAGCGTGAGAAAAGATAAAAGCATCCTTGCCAATGAGGCTGAACGTTGCAAAATGTTTAAACATTTGATTTGTGTTTTTCCTTCTATGAAATAATTGTAATCCTTGTCTTGTATGAAACAGGAATTAATGAAAAGACACATTCTTTTTCTACAAAGATGACTAAGGTCAAGCTTTCATTCTTCTCCACCAAATACTCAGCTTTTGATTTCTATACTTAATTGCTTTTTAGTATTTTTCAGTAATGAAGGGGTCACTAGATTCTAAGAGGGAAAGAAAATGGAAAATACAACTATAGGAGTTTGTAATTTATAAAAGTGATACTGGCCAAAAAAACAGTATATGGTAGCAATTCTTGGTCAACACCAGTTAGAGTATTTATTACTCTTTTCAGTTTATCAATTTAACCTCAAAATGACAGAAAGGTTTTCATACCTTGGTATCTCAAATTATACTTTTCAATTCTTTATGATTTCTTTTTTGGTCTCATGATTTTGAAAACATTTCTATCTTTTATTTCATAAGACTAACAATTTTTCAACAGATTGCCAGATACAAAATGATTTGTGTGACTTATAAGTAACAAGCACAACCCCATTCATGAGGAAAAATTTTCAGATATTTTGGAATGTGCAAGTATATAAGATATTTGACAATTTGAAATGCAAATAATTACATTTCTAAATATCATTTTATTGTAGTTTATTATTTTATAATATATTATAAATAAATACTATGCACTAAGTATATTTAATAAATGATATAGATATATTTATACTAATATAAATTATTTTATATTATTTTAAAAAGATTTTCAATGGAGTAAATAACCTCCCCTATCTCTTTACCTCATTTATGGCTTATAAAGAACAATCCTTAATTTCGATGGACTCAAATGTTTACTTTTACCCCATTGAAGAGTAATTTCTTTCTTGTTTTGAAGAGACAAGGAAATTCTGCATTTCTTCTGTTAACTTTAGAGTCTTATCATTAGTGTCTAAGAATTTGACTGACTTGGAACTTTTATTTATGAGGTAGAGATCCAGCTTTACTTTTCTCCACATAGTGAGCCATTTTCCCTTGCAACTATCATGAAACAACCTCAGTGATTTGTAATGTCAGTTCTATTATTTACCAAGTCCGCATGAATAGATGAGTCTGTAGCTGGGCCCTTTATGCTGCTTTATGACTGTTGGCTTATTCAGCTTCCTATAACATATTAATTTATTGCCATGATATTGTTGTAGGTTTTATACTATAGTAGGGTGCTTCCTCTCTGTTTGCTTTTATGTTTACTTTTTAAAAAATTACCTTAGATACTCATAGGTATTTTTCACATGAATTTTAAAGTTGTGTTTTCAAGGTCCCCCCAAAAATCTGAGTGTGAATTGACTTAAATATGAGGGTTAATTTTGTGAGGGTGCAGTGGGAATTGATTTCTTTGCAATACTGAATTATCCCAATCAAGAATATGATATTTTCAGTATAATTTATTTACATGTTCTTCTATGTCATTAAATGAAGTTTAACATTTTTAGTATTCTCTGCTTTTTAAAATATTTGATTTATATTTTACTTCTCAAATTTTCTTTCTAATTGTTTTTAATGGAATTGAGAAAAACAATTGAAATTTTAAGGTGGCCTTCTATATGGCCAATCTTGCTGAGGTTTTCTTTAGTTTTGAAAGAGTCAAAAACTATCCAGGACTGAAAAGTGAAAATCAGCCTTAACTGAAAAAGCAAAAAGCAGCCCTCCCATTAATCAGGACGGGAGGATAGACACAGATAAAGTCAGTTACAAAGTTAACAACATTGTATCTACGAAGGTCATGCCACAATTGTAAAATGACATAAAGAACCCATTTTGAGTAATTACTGCTTTCTTCCCAATGATGCCCCTCATCCGTTTTGCTTGTTTCATTGAGTACAGGCGATTCCAAACTGCTTAGCCACCTTAATTTTAGAAAGCACAAAATCCCTAGTTCATCCCTGTATCTTTGAATGGCTCCTTAAAAACAGCAGCCAATCCAAAATTCATCCTTGCTTCCCTTAGACTTCCCTCATAGTCCTTCAGAGGGAGTCCAAGCCTAGAACAAGATGAATCCCTTCTACCCCTTGTTTAACAATATTCCATCTTCCTCTTGAATTTCTTCCCTGAATGCAAGCAAAAAACAACAGGAAAAAAAATATGAATTTTTATCAGACTACAGACTAATTAGGTTTTACAAATTGTAATAGCTTATCGGCTCATTCTGATCGGGTTTCTACGAAGAAGATGCTCAAATATTCTTCAAAACATAATTTTTTTGTTTTTTCCTTCATTCTTCTTATCACTTTTCTTTCCCAATGGATTGGCAAAGACCTAAACGCTACTGTGCTGAGCAAAAGCAAAGACAGTGATCATCCTCAACCAGCTCCCTGTCTTATCAGTGGTGAGAAGCCTTATCTAACTCCTTATCCTAAAGGTAGTCTTTAAATACGTCTGGGACCCTGTCTGAAAGGAGATAAAAATCTCATAGTTATTATTTTTTCTTCTTTGGTTAAACATGTTTGGTAAAAATTTTTGCAGCTGTCCTATATTAAGTGAAGGAATTCCTTTCTTTTCCTAGTTTTATCATGCATATCTTGTTTTTCTAAAATCATATATACAAATTAACAATTTCTTTTTCTTTATCTACTGAGATTTTCCGGTTATTTTTGAGCATTTTCTAATGGTAAACCATTCTTGCTTACCTAGAATAATCCAAATCGTACTATGATGTGGTATTTTTGAATACACTTTTTGTATTTCATTATACTTTTAATTTGCATTTCCCTGATAACTAATGATAATGAGCATTTTTTATGTGCTTTTTGGTCATTTATAGATCTTTTTTCAAATTGAGTGAAGAGTTAAATTTTACATTCTGGATACAAACCTTTAAATATATAGTCTACCAATCTGTGGCTTGCCTTTTAACTTTCTGATAGTGCCTTGAAGAGCAAAAGTTTTTAATTTTGATGCTGTCTCATTTATTAATATTTATCTATGGCTTGTGGTTTTTGTGTCTTATCTGAGAAATCTTAGCCTAACACAGGTCTAATGATTTTTCTCCTATTTTTACTTAAAGAAAATTTATAGTTTTGGTTTCACATTAAGTCTATGATGCATGTTGAATGAATTTTTATATTTGAGGTGAAGTAGGGGTTAAAGTTTATTATTTTTCTATAAAAATATTTAATTGTTTAAGCATCATTTGCAGAAAAGACTATCCTTTCCTCCTTTGAATCATCCTCATAACTTTCTCCAAAGCTAACCATTTTATGTGGGTCTACTTCTGGACTCTATTCTGTTCCATTGATCCATACATACATTCTTGTGACAATCCTGCACTGTTCTGATGTCTGAAGCCTTATAGTAAGTCTTAGTATAGTATAGTAATTTGCATATTTCATATTGTTCTTTTGCTATTATAAATTATATCAATGTTTTAATTTGCAATTGTTTGTTGCTAGTGCATGCAGATACATAATTGATCATTGTATATTGATCTTTTATCTTGGAAACTTCGCAAACTCAGTTAAGATACTAGCTTTTTTGTAAATTTTAAAAATTTTCTACTTTTATGATAATGTGGTCTACAAATATACTTTTCCTTATTCCTTTTCAATATTTTGACTTTAATTCTTTTTATTCCCTTAGTGAAGTGGGTAAGACTTCTAGTGTAGATTAGCAGACATTTGGTTCGATGCAAAATATCCATTGAGACATTTGATCCAAATGTCCTTGAAATCTGTTGTATTGGGTTATACTATGGCACTGATTTATGCACTAACAATGAAAAGGTGAGAAGACACACACACACACACACACACTTAAAACACTCGCATTTGAGCAGAAAAGAAATCTTGACATTAATCCTTCCTTGTTGATGATGAATTTAAAGATTGAATATATGCATGTGATTTAACTACCCCTACAAAATGCACAAATAAAAGAATGTTTGTTTCACTTATCATAATCACTGTGTCCAAAAATACCTTCTTTGGGTCTGAGACGTGAAAAGACAATGGAAATAACACCTGTAAGTGCTACACACACTTTGTTTAGACTTCTATTTGTGCCTTTGGAAGATGTAAATGAAACTTTTGAGTACATTGTAGAGAATGTAGAAGAAAAGTTAGATGACCTAATAGATTATGTTGAGAGAGTGCATGGAAGGTGTGGCAGAAGCAGAAGAAGACCTGAAGCTCTGAGATTTCCACCAGAAACTTGGAACATTTGTAAATCAGTACTGAATGGCAATCACAGGATGAATAATGCAGTGAAAGGTTGGAATAGCAAATTTAAAAGCTCGTAGTTGTGCATTATTCTTCAATTTGGAGATTTATTGAAGTGTTTTAAAAGATGAACAGCAAAGCATGAACAAATTATTACCCAGGGCCATGGTGGTCACACTCAAACACAGCCAACAACTTCATGACAATACTGACTAAATGAAATTTGTATAACCGAGATTGTTAATAGATACAATGAATATAAAGCCAATAATCAGGTCAATATATACTTGGGAGCAATTGCTCATCGACCTTAAGAGTAACCATACCGAACTTCATGATGAGGAAGAACAAGAATAAATCCGAAACCCCAAATTCATAACAAATTACAATAAAATAATGTAAATAAAACATTAACAAAGTTAAATGCTTGTATTAGTTAAGAAATCATGGACCATATGTCTCAATGGACGTTTGAACAGGACCAAATTTCAAAGATCTTTTTGGCATGGACCAAATGTCTTAATGGATGTTTTGGCCAGAACCAAACATCTCAATGGATGTTTTGGAAGGACCAAATTTCAAGGACCTTTTGGCATGGACCAAATGTCTCAATAAATGTTTTGTTCTTCTTTCTCAAGATTGTTTTTGCTATTCACCATCACTGTGGTTTCATACAAATTTTAGATTATTTGTTCTAGTTCTGTGAAATATGGCTTTGGAATTTTAATAGGGATTGCATTGAATCTGTAGATTGCTTTGGGTAATACGGACATTTTAACAATATTAATTCTTCCAACCCAGGAACATGTACTATCTTTCTGGTTATTTGTGCCTTCTTCAATTTCCTTTACCAGTGTCCTAGTTTTCATAGTACCGGTCTTTATCTCCTTGGTTAAATTTATTCCTAGCTATTGTATTCTTTTTGATGTCACAGATTTCTGATTTTATTTCCTGCGACTTTATTAAATTCATTTATTTGTTCTAACAGTTTTTTTTTAGTAGAGTCTTTAGGGTTCTTTCTATATAGTATCATGCCATCTGCAAATAGTGATAGTTTTAATTTATCTTTCATGATTTGGATGCATTTTCTTGCCTAACTGCAGTGGCTAGGCCTTCCAATACTACGTTGAATAAAAATGGCAAGAGGGAGCGTTCTTGTCTTACCTGATCTTAGAGGAAAAGCTTTCGATTTTCATCATCGAGTATGGTGTTAGCTGTGAATTTGTCATATATGGCCCTTATTATGTTGAGTTACATTCCCTCTCTACCCACTTTAAGGAGAGTTTCATCATAAATGGATGTTAAATGTTGTCAAATGCTTTTTTTTTTGCATCCATTGAAATGATCATATGATTTTCATCATTCATTTTGTCAATATGATGTTTCACATGGATTAATTTGCAGACATTGAACCATCCTTGCATCCCTGGACTAAATCCCACTTGATAATGGTGTGTGATTTTTTCATGTATTGTTGGATTTGGTTTACTAGTATTTTGTTGAGGATTTTTTAAAATAAATTTATTTATTTAATTTATTTATTTTTGGCTGCATTGGGTCTTCATTGTGGTGCGTGGGCTTCTCATTGTGGTGGCTTCTCTTGTTGTGGAGCAGGGGCTCTAGGCTCACGGGCTTCAGTTGTTGTGGCACATGGGCTCAGTAGTTGTGGCTTGTGGGCTCTAGAGTGCAGGCTCAGTAGCTGTGGCGCATGGGCTTATTTGCTCCGCGGCATGTGGGATCTTCCCGGAGCAGGGATTGAACCCATGTCGCCTGCGATGGCAGGTGGATTCTTAACTACTGTGCCACCAGGGAAGTCCCTTTGTTGAGGATTTTTGCATCTACTCTTCATCAAATATATTGGCCTCTAATTTTTTTTTTTTTCTTTGTGGTGTCCTTGTGTAGTTTTGGTATCAGGGTAACTCTGGCTTCATAAAATGTGTTTGAAAGATTTTCCTCTTCTTCAAATTTTTGGAAGAGTTTGAGAATAATAGGTATTAAATCTTATTTGAACGTTTTGTAGAATTCTCCAGTTACACCATCTGGTATCTGGGCTTTTGTTTGTAAGGAGATTTTTGATTACTATTTCAATCTCCTAACTAGTATTCAGTCTATTCAGATTTTTTATTTCTTCATGATACATCTTGGAAGATTGTATGTTTCTAGGAATTTGTCCATTTCTTCTAGGTGGTCCAATTTGTTGTCATATAATTGTTCATCTCTTACGATCATTTGTATTTCTGAAGTATCAGTTTAACTTCTCTTTTACCTCAGATTTTATTTGAATCTTTTCTCTTTTATTCTTGGTTAGTCCAGCTAAAGGTTTGCCAATTTTTTTTATCTTCTCAAAGAACTAGCTCTAAATTTCATTGATCTTTTCTTCTGGTTTTTTCTTTTTTTGTCTTTATTTTACTTACTTCCACTCTGATCTTTATTATATTCTCCCTTCTACTAATTTTGGGCTTTGTTTGTTCTTCCTTTTCTCATTCCTTTCGGTATAAAGTTAATTTGTTTATTTGGGATTCTTCTCATTTCTTGAAGTAGGCCTGTATTGCTATAAAATGCACTTTTGCTGCATTCTGTAGATTTTGGTATGTCATATTTCTGTTTTCATTTGTCTCTAGGTATTTTTTTAAATTTCTCATTTGATTTCTTTGATGATCCATTTGTTGTTCAGTACCATGTTGTTTTTGTGGGGTTTTTTTCTTTTTTCTTTTTTTTCTTGTAATTGACTTCTAGTTTCATACCATTGTGGTCAGAGAAGATGCCTGTTATGATTTTCTTCTTGAATTTATTGAGAATTGTTTTGTGACCTAACATGTGATTTATCCTAGATAATGTTCCATGTGCACTTGAGAAGAATGTGTATTCTGATGCTTTTAGATGGAATGTTCTGTATATTATCTATGGAGTACATCTGGTCTAGTGATTCCTTAAGTCCAAAGTTTCCTTACTGATTCTCTGCCTAGATAATCTGTCTATTGGTGTAAGTGGGGTGTTAAAGTCACCTACTATTATTGATTTGCTTTCAATTTTTCCCTTTAAGTCCTTTAATATATGCTTTGTATATCTTGGCCATACTCTGTTGGATGCATATAAATTTAAAACCGTTATTTTTTTTGTTGGATTGACGACTTTATCGTTATATAATGCCTTTCTTGCCTTTTATTACAGTCTTTGTGTTAAAGTTTATTTTGTCTGATATGAGCATAGCTACTACAGTTTTCATTTCCATTTGCATGGAATATCTTTTCCATCTCTTCACTTTCAGTCTGTGTGAGTCTTTTGTTCTGAAGTGAATCTTTTGTAGGCAGCAGCACACGATGGGTCATGTATTTTTTATCCATTTAGCCACTCTATGTCTTTTGATTGATGAATTTAGTCCACTGACATTTAAAGTAATTATTAATAATAAGTAAGTACTTATTGCCATTTTGTTATTTTCTGGGTTTTTTTGTAGTTCCTCTCTGTTTGTTTCTTCTCTTTCTCTCTTTTCTTGTGTTTTGGTGGTATTCTTTAGTGGTATGTTTAGATTCCTTTTTCATTTTCTTCTTTGTATTTACTATAAATTTTTTCCTTGTGGTTACTGTGAAGTTCACATATAATATCCTATAGAAATAGTTGCCTGTTTCAAGTTGGTAGCAACTTAAATTTGAACACATTCCGAAGTTTTACCTTTGTACTCTCTGCCTCCCACATTTTGTAATTTTGATGAAACTTTTTATATCCTTTTATTTTTACCTCCCTTAACTAATTACTATAATTTTAGTTAATTTTACTACTTTTTTTCTTTCAACTTTTATACCTGCCTTATAAGTGATTGATCCACCACCTTTATTATATATTTACCCTTATCAGTGAGGTTTTTACTTTCTTATGTTTTCTTATTACTAATTAGTGTCATTTCTTTTAAGCTTAAATAGTCCCTTTAACATTTCTCATAAGGCTGTTTTAGTGGTGATGAACTCATTTAACTTTTGCTCATCTGGAAAACTCTTGATATCGCCTTTAATTCTCAGTAATAACTTTACCGGGTAGTAAATTCTTGGTTTGATTTTTTTTTTCTTTCAGCAATTGAATATGTCTTTGCCACTTCTTTCTTGCCTGTAAAGTTTCTGCTAAAAAATCTGCTGATAGCCATATGGGGTTTCCTTTCTACGTAACTAGTTGTTTTTCCCTTGCTGCTTTTAGGATTCTCTCTTTATCCTTAACTTTTACCTTTTTAATTATGATGTGCTTTGGCTTATGTCTCTTTGGGTTCATCTTATTTGGCACTCTCTGGGCTTCCTGGACCTGGATGTCTGTTTCTTTTCCCAGATTAAGGAAATTTCAGCCACTATATCTTCAAGTATCTTTTCTGGCACTTTTTCTCTCTCTTTTCTTTCTGCAAATCCTATAATGTGAATGGTATTCCACTTGATGTTTTTCCTAAGGTCCTTTAAGATACCTTCACTTTTCAAAATTCTCTTTTTATTTATTTTTTGCTCTGTCTGGGTGAGTTCCATTGTTTTGTCTTCCAGCTTGCTGATTTGTTCTTCTACCTCATCCAGTCTGCTTTTGAATCCCTCTTGTGTATTTTTCAGTTCAGTTATAACTTCTATTTGGTAGTTTCTCATATTTTTTATCTCTTTATTGAAGTTCTCACTGTGTTGATCCATATCTCTCCTGAGTTTGGTGAGCATTTTTAAATAACCATTACTTTGAACTCTTTATCAGGTAGATTGTTTATCTCCATTTCATTTAGTAGTTTTTTTCCTGAGGCTTTGTCTGTTCTTTTGATTGGAACATATTCCTCTCTATCCTCATTTTGCCTAATTCTCTGTGTTTGTTTCGATGTGTTTGGTAAATCAGCGATCTCTCCCAGTCTTGAAGGACTGGCCTTATTTAGGAGATGTCCTGTGAGACTCTGAGGCACAATCCCACATGGCCATCAGAGCCAGGGACTTTAAGGGATGTCACCTATGGAAGCTATGTGAGCCTTCCTATTGTTGTGGTTCTGTGGATGCTGCAGGGCCCTGGTGAGCAGGGCTGGTCCCTGGACTGACTGCAAGCCCAACCACCACTTCTGCAGGGGTACTGGTGGGTAGAGCTGGCTCCTGGACCCACTTCAAGGCTTGTCCTCAACTGCTTCATGTGTTTTGGGCATGGTTCTCTCTCTCTCTCTGCTGGATGTGAGCCCTGGCCAAGGAATACAGGTAGACAGAGATCTCAGCAGGATACACCCACTGGTGCAAACAGGTTATGGGGAGAATTTCAAAATTGTGTCCAGCAGTATTGGCATTATCAAGGTAGACTGAGATGGCAAAAATATCTCCTACTAGTGTCTCAGTTCCTGGGGAGTGTCTCAACTTGTTTCTGCCTCTTGGACTGATGCTTCAAGATTACTAAGTGGGACCCTTTTACCTATGGTCCTTGTGCTTTTCAATATGGTGTTTTTGCACTAATTTTGGGGTCTAGTGAGTTTACATGTGAGCCTCTAGAGAGCAGATTTTTGTTTCTTGCAGTTCTATAGTTTTCCTGGACTTATTTCCTGTTGGCTTTCAAAGACATGTGTTTTGGGGACCCATCTTTCCTGTGTAGGATCTAAGGCTTGGAGTGGCTGATGTGAAGCTCACGTCTCTTGCTTCTTGGGGGGAAGACCCATACTTTTATGTTCCCTCCCAACTTTGGATTGTGTGGCTGGGGTATGGTTCTTTTCTTGGTGAGACCAATTTTCTGCCTCTGCTACACACTGGATGCTGTCATTTTACCCTTTATTTTGGAGGATCTGTTCATCCAGTTTTCAGGACACTTTCTGAGGGAATTATTCTATATGTAGTTGTAGATTTGTTGTGCCCTTGGGAGGAGATGAGTTAAGAATCTTCCTTTGCTACCACCTTGAACCCTCTCCTCTAGCTTGCATCATTTCTGATGAGGAGTCAGCTGTCATTTTTATCTTTGTTTCTGTGTATATAATACATTCTTCTTTGATCGATTTTAAGTTTTTCTCTTTAGTATAATTTGAGCTATGATTGGCATGACTTTATTTATATTTATTATGCTTTGAGATAGCTGAGCTTCTTGGATCTGTGTATTTATGGTTTTCACCAAATCTGAAAAATTTCAGCCACTATTTCTTGAAAAATTTTTCCTGTTACTCCTACTCTTATTCTAGATTTCCACATACACTGTATTAACTGCTTGATATTGTTCCACGGGTAAATGATTTTAATTATATTTTTCACTTTGTGCTTCTCTTTTATAGAGTTTATTGCTTTGTCTTTTAGTTCACTTACCTTTCCTTTGTAGTGTCTAATCTACTGCAGTGTCTAATTTTAGATATTTTGTTTTTCATTTTTAGAAGTTCCATTTTTGCCTTTTTTATACCTTCTTTTTCTCTCTTCATCCTGTTTATATTTTCTTTTACCTTCTTGATCATAAGGAGCAACTTTATAATAAGTGTGAATGTTATTTTCTGCTAACTCCATCATCTCTCTTATTTCTTTGTTATATTGGTTGACGTTAATCTCAGTTATGGATGGATCATATTACCCAGCTGTTCTGAATGCCTGGTAATTTTTGTTGTATTCTAGATGATCTCATTTACACTGGACATTTTTGTATTTCCTTAAAGAATATTCAGCCTTGTTCTGGCATGCAGTAACCTGTGATCTGTTTGAGTTTTTCAAGGATTTCTTTTATGTTTTGTTACTGTTAGTCAAGGCAAGTCTTCTTTCCCCTAGTGTTCAATTAGTTTTACTACTAAGGCAAGAACTTTAATGCATGAGAACTTTAATACCCCATTCTTATGAGGTCTGTTCACCATAGCTAGTGACAGCACAGACTATTCACAGCTTTGTGTAAAGCCCTGGAAATTGTTCAGCCTAATGCTTTCTGGTGATTCTATTATGATCTCTTGTATACACAGAGCAGTATTTAGTGGAAATCTCAAAGGGATTCCTCTGCAGACATGCAGAACTATTTCTCTGTGCAGTTCCCTCCTCTCAAGACTCCCCCTGCCCCAAGTATACAATTCTAGGCTCATTGGCTTGCTGAACTCCACCTGCTATCTCCTCAACACAGGGAGGCTATTGAGCTTTGTCTGGGTTTCCATCTTCTATGCTGCAGGCTGGGAACTACCTCTGGGAGGTGTATTTGGTGAGTCATAAGGCTCACCTCATTTTTCCCTTTTCTTAGAGATTATAGTCCTGGTCTGTTTTCATATATTTTGCCTTGTTCTGTAGTTTTTCAGGGAGAGCAGTTCCCATAGTAGTAATCCTTCATGGGCAAAAGTAGAATTTGCTATTTGTTTTTAACTTGTAAAATCTCTTATTATTGTGTCTTTGTTGATTTTAAAATAAGTAATTTTGCTAGCCTTATTAAATGAGATATCCAACTTTCCTATTTTTATATTTTCTGTAACAACTTGTATTTATGGTCATTAACAACTTATAAGTTACCTCTCAAGCTATGTGGGTTTGTTTTTTTTGTTTGTTTGTTTTTTGTTTTGTTTTTGCTTTAAATCACCATTTTAACTTTTATTTAGTTGATATTTGTACATTAAAGTTTCTGTTTTTCTAATCATTTGAAATAGTATATTATTCCGGAGATTTTAACATTTCATCTCATTTTCCAAATTCATTGATGCATAGTTTATAAATTTTGTAATCACTATTATATATCTAGTTGCTTTTCTTATTTTGAATTTTATTTGTAACTTCTTTCTGTTATATTTGTTATGTATTGCAAAAAGTGATATTTATTTTAGATGCTTTTTTCCCAAAGAACCATTTTTTAAAATATTGTTATCTTTTAAGTTTTACTGTGGCCATATTTCTCTATTTCATTGAGTCCTGCTATTATTTACATATTATTTATATCCTGCCTTCTTATTTTGGGTCTGTTGTGCTTTTTCTAATTTCTTTCCCCGTATTTCTTATTTTCTAATAAAAGTATTTTTAAATGCTTAAGAATAAAAAAAGAAAGCAAAAAAATTGAAAACAATTAGGAATAGGCAGTTTACACAAAGGTAAAACCACATGATTTAGAGATCTGTGTAGAAATACTAAACTTTCTAGAAATCAGAGAAATAATATGTCATTTTATTTCTATCAGGTTGCCAAATATTACAGAGTTGTATAATTCCCTGTATCGACCAAATTTGAGTCAGGGAAGCAATGGTACTCATATATTACTCATGTTTTAACTTGGTGAAAATATTTCAGAGGGGATTCTGGCAATGCAATTAATTAGTGAAGTTAAGCATGTATATTTCATAAAACTCCAGCAGTTCCTTTCTTGGATATATTCTCTAGAGAAAATCCACTAGAACACAAACTTCTTGCAGCCCAGGATTTTAGCTTCTTTTTTTTTTCATTGATGTATCCTACATGCCGAGGACAGTGCATGATACTTATTACATGTTTAATACATATTTGTTGAATGAAATAATTCTCACACAAGTGTTACAAATGGATATGGGTGAGAATATTCACTGCAGTATGATTCGCAGTAGCAAAGAACCCTTCATTGTATTCATTGTTAAGGGAACAGAGAAGCAAAATGTAATGATAATGTTCAAAGGAATACTATGCTACAGTAAGAAGTAGTAGGTTTACAATAATATGACTAGATTGATGTGAAGTGAAGAGTAAGCATCAGACGAGATCAAAGCAGTATATCAATTTAAATGTTTAAAAGTACACATAAAATAGAACTTCATATTTTGAAGTAGGCATTGATTTTAAAGATGTGAATTAAAGCAGTTAGAGTAGTAAGAGAATGGAAATAAGAGTGAAAATAGAAAGTTAAAGTTAAAAAAATAAAATAAAATGAAGCCACAAAGCACCCTGCACTGACCAATAGTGGGATGCTATAGTTTAATCTGCATTATGCCTTTGAAGTCCAAGAATAAAAAGTGTGTGCATATGTCATTTTAACTTGTTTTGTCTTTTTAAACATGCAATCCAATTTACTAACGACTTAGCTTTCCAAGAAGGCCTTAGATTACAAAATTGCTCCTTTGCTAAATGAATTAATTCTATGCCCCAAACCAGGTATTTCCTTGTGATTAATTTACAATGAACAATCTGGCTTGCTGGTTTGTGGCAGACAGACCACCTGTTTGCTTTGGTTTTACAAATCCAGCATTATAAACAATAGCTTCATTTTACAAAACAACCGAGGGACTAAGTAGCCATGGAAATAAAACACAAACACGATAGAAACTACAAATTGTTATGTAACTTGTTAAGTCAGATTGATATCTAGAAACTGGAAGTTTTTATAGTGGCAATTGTTTTTTGGCCTATTAGCACACATGTGAAATGACTGTGGCCTAGGCCCATTTTGCTACAAACAGATGTCATCTCCACTGCACAATTGGCACCTCTGTGGCTGAGCTGGAATGATGAATGTCATGCTCTCACAGCAAGGCACCATTTATCCATGTTAACATTACACCTAATGGCCATTGAAGAAAAAACATTTTTTTCTATGTTGAGAAAACTATGTTCTCAGTGGTCTTATTAGAAATGGGTAAAATGAGTAACGAATGGGAAAAATGAAGTAGAAAATGCCCAGTTGAATACTGCAGCATTTTAGGGAAAGAACACAGCTGTCTGTAAGGAGAGCAGAGACACACAGAGAGGAAGTGAATGGGGCCTCTTGTGCTCAAAATCCTCCAAGAGTTGAAGAAAAGAGACCAGAATGTAAAGCACAGGGGAAAAGGAAGATTACAAAAGAGCCTTTATCTAAAAGGTTCTATTCAAAGATGTAGTTTTCTTTTCAGGCAAGCACAACAGTTACAAGAAGTGGGTTTATCTCTTTACCTACATATTTCATGCTGTCCGTGTCATCATTTTAGAGAGTGACATTTTAAAAGAAGAACGCTCACTTTCTGTTGGCAATAATTAGGGGTGAATGAGTTTGGAAAATGACTGAAACATTTCTGTAGTTTAATCTAAGGATTTTGTTTGATTCCACCTATGATTTTTACTTTCTGATTATAAATATGTATTGTTTATATCCACGGAACTCTAAGAAGGATTTGAAGTGATTACGTCTTTGTAGACTATCTTCCAAGTTAATGTGTTATATTTTAAAAAATACTTTCTTATGATATTTGTCTTTGTCTGACTTACTTCACTTTGTATGATAATCTCTAGGTCCATCTATGTTGCTGCAAATGACATTATTTCATTCATATATCATATGATATCACTTATATGTGGAATCTAAAAAAGTGATACAAATGAACTTATTTACAAAACGGAAATAGACTCACAAACATGGAAAACAAACTTATGGTTACTTAAGGGGAAAGTGGGGTAGGGGAGGGATAAATTAGGAGTTTGGGATTAACATATACACATTACTATATATAAAATAGGTAACCAACATGGGCCTGCTATATAGCACAGGGAACTCTACTCAATAGCTTATAATAACCTATAATGGAAAAGAATCTGAAAAGAATATATATATATATATATATATATATATAGAATTGAATCACTTTGCTGCACACCTGAAACACTGTCAGTCAATTATACGTCAATTAAATAATTCATAAAAAACTTTCTTATGACTCTAATACTTTAATAAAACCTCAAACAAAAATCTTACACTAATAAAAATGAGTGAACCTTAGAAATCCTTTAGTCTAAACATGATATTTTCTTTTTTGTTCTTTTTAAGGTAATTTTAATTATAGAGTATATGAATGTATTACCCCAGTAAAAATTAAAACAAAAAAGGTAAGTCTGATAGATCTTTGTAAGAGAAAACTTTTGATGGCAAATCACTAAAAAGTTAACCCAACTGGCTTCAGCACCTGCGTGGATGTGTTGATTATGTGACGGAAGCAGAGTTCCAGTGGTGGCAGGACCCTGATTCTCTCTTTGTCTGTATGTTGGCTCGCCTCCCCCATCCCCACGAAGCTGGCTTTGTTCTCAGGCTCTGGTTCTAAAGTTGCAAGATGGTTGCCATGGCTTCAGCTTTCCTTTTTTTGGCTTCGCATTTTATAATAGCTTTTAAAAAGTTTCCAGACTTGAATTTCATTTGTTCTGAATTATAGTCTTGAGCCAATCACTGTTTGTATGGACCTGAAAAATACTGATTGCTTTGGGTCTTATTTACATGCTTCAGTCCAGGATGAAGTGTGTTCAGTTTCACCCAAGCATTTTGGCTGACACAGGAGGTTTCTCCACAAGCAAAATCAGTGGACCTTAAGGAGGGGAGCAGATACTGGGGGATAAAAATACTAGATGTTCATGATACTCCCCTGTGAAGACACCTTCCAAACGCCAATCCCCTAACCCCCTGAAGATAATCACTGTCACCAATTTTTTTCTGGCTATTCATCCACACATTTTTTTCTGTGAATTTACATAAAATATTTGTATATGAAGGGAAAGATGTAATTGAGGGTTTTTATTCTTACTTTTCGTCTGCATTTTTACATTAAATGAAGTAACATTTTCTTCAACTTGCTTTTTTGCATTTGATCTTGACGATCTAACCATGTTAGTAGGTGTGGATCAACCTCTATAGTATTCTAAGTACATACAGAGCTATCTCAAGAAAGCTAGGATCTATAGATCTACCCTGACAACCACTGTATACTTTTACATAATATACATTGTACTACTGTATGTTTAGGTATATTTAACTACAGTGTACTTAGCTATTATTCAATTAAGGATTTCTCTCTCTCCCTCTCCCCTCCACCCCTGCTTTTAGTATTAGCAACGCCAAATAATGAACATTCTTGTGCAAGTCTATTTGTACATATGATATTATTTATTTAGGGTAAATATTGTTCTCAGAAGTAGCATTATTATGTAATGTCATAGTTCCTTCAAAATGTCTGTACCAATTTATACTCATAGCATTTTACGACTACTTTTATAGCAGTGTATGAAACTGTTTGCTGACAATCTCAGCAATGCTTGCTATAATCGATCAACTTGTAATTTTTGCTAATCTAAAGGATGAAAAAATGGCATCAGATTTTTTGTTTTATTTTTGAATTGCCTTGTTGATTATTGAGGGCTATCATCTTTTATGGTTGTATTGGTCTTTTACTTTTTATTTTCTATAAATTGCCTGAGCATATGCTTTGCTAAGTCAATATTTTTTTGTTTAACTTATTTGTCAAATTTTCTTATGCATTCTGAATACCAATTCTTTGTCTTATTATCTAAGTGATAAATACTCATACCCAGTTCATTATTTGTGTTTTAAAATTTATCAATTTATTCCTTCATGACTTTCTTATTTTTAATTATTTTAAATTGCAATATAATTGATGTACAACATTGTATTAGTTGTAGGTGTACAACATAATGATTTGATATATGTATGTTTTGGAAATGATCACCACGATAGGTTTAGTTCACACCTAACACCACACATCATTACAAACTATCTTTTCTTCTTGTAATGAGAGTTTTTAAGATCTACTCTCTTAGCAACTTTCAAATATACAATAGAGTATTGTTAACTATATTCACCAAGCTGTGCATTGCATCCCAGGATTTATTTATCTTATAACTGGAACTTTGTACTTGGCCAGCTTCACCCATTTCACCTCTCCCTCTTCACCATCCATGCCCACCACCTCTGGCAACCACCAATCTGTTCTATCTTTGAGTTAGGTTTGTGTGTGTGTGTGTGTGTGTGTGTGTGTGTGTGTGTGTGTGTCTGTGTGTCTTTTTTTTTTTTTTAAATTCCACATATAAGTGAGATCATACAGTATTTATCTTTCTCTGTCTGACTTATTTCACTTAGCATAATGCCCTCAGGGTCCAAAAGCCTTCATGGATTTTTAAACTTTTGCTATGTGATCATAAGCATATGTTCATATTTTTCCTTTTATACCTGTAGAACTTTCTTACAATGTTACATTCTTACATTTGAGACATTAATTCATTTAGAATTTATATTTGGATAGTATGAATAAGGATCTATCTTCATTTCATTTTGTTTTTAATTTTCTCAACACCACTTAATTAAAAGTGTATCTTTTCCTTACCAATGTGAGATGCACACTAAATTCTTGTATATGCATGATTCTGGAGTCAAAATCTAGGGTCTAAAATTTTTTATCCTGCTGCTTGATAAAGTAAAATTTCTTGTTCCATTTTGTTAAAGTTGTCTCAGCTATTCTGATTGCATAAAAATTAAGAATCAACTTGTCAGTGGCCATAAGAAACATTTTTTTGTGCAGTGCGTTAGGTTAGATTGAATTTACAGACAAATAAAGGGAAACAGGCATTTTTACAGTATTCAGAGTTCCCAAGCATTAACACATTACAGCTCTCCATTTATTGTAGTTTTCTTTTTTGTTACTAAGTAAAGCTTAACAGATTTTTTTCCCCAAAAAGGTCTAAAAACATTTTTTCTAGGAACTTAGTAACTTCTTATTTTTGCTTTAATATAACTGCTATACCAAAAAACTATTAATTAAAAATTTATTGCTGTAAAATAGATGTAAAGAAAACTGCGCATACTTTAAGTACACAGCTTGATGAATTTTCACAAACTAAGCCTACCCAGGTAACCAGCATCCAGATTAAGAAACAGAATTATTATCATCACTTTAGAAGCCATACTTCCTTCTAGTCAATATCACATCCTTTATGAATAATCACTATGCTGGCTTCTTACAGTATAGATTAATTTGCCCTGTTTTTATAATTTACATAAATGGAAGCACATTGAGTATACCCTTATGTGTCTGACTTCTTTTACTAAGGATTATATATATGAATTTTATTCATAATGTTGCATGCAATTGTAGAGATTTCAATCCATATCCCTGCTGTGTAATATTCAACTTAATTAATATATGGCAATATATTTATCAATTCTACTGTTGATGGTATTTGGGTAATATATTTTTAGTCAATTGTTAATAGTGTTATGTTGAATGTTTTACTCAATGAATTTTGCTGAACATTTGTGTGCATTTATCTTGGATGTGTAACTAGGAGTAAACTTGCTGGGTCATAGAAAAATGCATACTTTTGGCTTCCATAAACATTGCCACAGTTTTCCAGAATGCTTGTTCCAATTCACACCGTCATCAGCAATGTAAGAGGATTCTGTTTATTTCACATCCTAGATGACAATTGGCATTTCCAACCTGGTCGTTTTGTAGCAGTCATCATTGTGGTTTTCATTTGCATTCACTTGATTTCTAATAAATTGAGCTTTTTATTCATATTTTTATTTCCATGTTGACAATCCCTTTTGTGAAATATCTGTTCAAGTCTTTTGCCATTTTAAAAATTGCTTTGTCTATCTTTTTCTTAGTGATTTAGAATTTCTTTATATTTTCTAAATATGATATATTGGATATATTTTGTCTGGGTTCTGTGGTTGCTCTTCACTCTCATAATAATGTCTTTGATGAACTGAAGGTCTTAATTTTAATCAAGTTCAATTAAACATTTTTCTTTTATTGTTACTACTTTTTGAGTTCTGTTTAAGAACACTTTGCCTATTCCAAGATCATATTTTCTCCTGTATTTTCCTCTGAAAACTTTATTGTTTCACCTTTCACATTTAGATCTTCAATCCATTTGGAATAGATTTTTTTCATACAGGGTGAGGTAGGGGGTCAAGATTCACTTTTTCCCAAATGAATATCCACTCCATCTGGCACCATTTATGAATAAGACTATACTTTCTCTTATTACATTGTTTTGTCATGTTTGCCATAAAAAACCAGTGGCTGAATATATGGGAGTCTGTTTCTAGACTATATTCTGTTGCAGGGATTCCTTTGTCTATCTTTGAGTTAATACCACATTGTCTTAATTAGTATAATTTCAGAATAGGTCTTGGTATTGAGTAATGTCAGTCCACCAGCTTTGTTCTACTTCTTCAAAAATGCCTTAGCCATTTTAGTCTTTTGCATTTCCATATGAATTTTAAAACCAGCTGGTCAATCAAAAGTATTGCTGAAATATTGACAGGAATTACCTTGAACCTACAGTTTAATTTGGAGAGAATTGACATCTTTATAACATTGAGTCCTTCAATTCACAAGTATGGTATATCCCTCCATTTATTTAGGTCCTTGAAATTTTCTCTGAAAAATGTTTTATAATTTTCCGTAAACAGATGTGCATATCTTTTATTAGATATTTCCAAGGTATTTTATGTTTCTGAGTGCCATCGTAAGTGGTATATTTTTCTTTTCTTTTTTCTTTTTGGTGGTTGGTATATAGAAATATAATTAATATTTGAACATTATTCTTGTATCCAGTAGCATTCTATTTATCAGTTCTAATAGTTTATCTACAGATTATTTTGAATTTTCTAGGTTAACAAACATGACTTCTGTGAATAATGGCATTTTATTTCTTTCTTTACAACACTTACACCTTTTATTTATTTCTTATTTCACCGGCTAGTGCTTCTGGCACAACACGGGATAGCTGTAAAGGTAAGCATACTTGTCTCATTCGAGGGAAGGTTTCAATAGTACATCATTGAGTATGATACTTGCTATAGATTTTAAAAGATATTATTTATCAATATTAAGAAATTTCTCTTTCATTCCTGCCTTGCTAAGACATTTTATCGTGAATAGGTGTTAAATTTTATGATATGCTGTTTATACATCTATCGAAATGATTACGTGTGATTTTTCTCCTGTTTTAATGTAGTAAGTTACATTGTTTTCTAACCTTGAATGATACTTGAATTCCTGAAATAAACATTCATTAGCTGAAACATATTGGACTTTGTATATATCACTGGATTCTTTTTTCTTATACCTGGCTAAAAGTTTTTGCATCTGTATTAGTTAAGATATTGGTCTGTAATTTTCCTTTATTTCTAATGTTCTGGTTAGGTTTTGGGACCGTCTTGCTATTCTCATAAAGATTGTTATGAAGTTTCCTTATTTTGCTGTTCACTGGAAGAATTTAAGGCATGTTATTTCTTCCTTAAATTCCTGGAATAAATCAACTGCTGAAGGCAAGTAGTCTTGACTTTTTTTTTTTTTTAATTGACAAGGATTTCAATAATAGATTCAACTTCCTTAGTATGCATAGAATTATTTAGATTTTTTGTTTCATCTATCATCTTGGTAAGTTATTTTCTTAGTGAAGATTTCATCTATTTCTTACAAATTATCAACTTTATTGGTATTCATAATATACTCGTATTTTCTTTACAAGTGTGGAGAATCTATATGTAATGTTTACTTTTCATTTGTGTTATTAATAATTGGTGTTTTCTCCTTTTTTGATCAATTTTGCTAAGGGTCTTTAAAAAAATCAATGTAATTGGTCTTTCACAAAAAATGACTTTTGGTTTTGTTTATTCTCTTTACTGTCTATTGTTTTTACTTTGTCTATACCATATATATTATATTCATGTTATTATATTTATTATTTCTTTTTCTATTTCCTTAGATTTGACTTGTTACTTTTCTAGCATTTTAACATTGAAGTTGGAAGCATTGCTCTTTAGCTTCTCTTTTTCATTAATATATATATTTAAGGCCAAGAGGTCTTGAAAATACTGCTTTAGCTGCATTCCATAAATTTTGATATGTGGCATCTTTGTCATTTTTTCATTTTGAGATATTTTATAATTTCCATTTTGACTTCCATTTTGACCTATGGTTTATTTAGAAATATAGCTTTAATTTTCAGACATGTGGAAATTTTCTACTAATCTTTTGTGATTGATTTCTAGTTTAATTAAGAATCTGATCAAAAGACAGAATCTAAAACTTTTTAATCTTTTCAAATTTCCTGAGGCTTTCTTTTTGCCCCAGCTTATGATACCTTGATAAATGTTTCTTATAAACTTGGGGAAAATGTCAACTACATTACTATTAGATACAGTTTTCTATGTAGGTTAATTAGGTCAATTTTGTTAAATGTGAGTGTTTTTTGTTGTTGTTTTTTGTTTTTGTTTTGGGGGGTTTTTTTTGGTGTGCCTACAGACAGGATTGTGATGTGCCTACAGACTTAGGATTGTGATGTCTTCTTGTTAGGATGACTCATTTATGAAATGTCTCTTTGTATCATAATCTCTAATAATGTTTGTTGCCTTCAAGTCTATTGTGTTTGATAATAATTGTCAAGAACTATTAAGGATTTGAGATTTTGCCCTTCTTGCAAGCTAGCAAGTTAGGCTGCCATATTTTTATGGATGTTGGTAGAAGACATGGGATTCCTGACTCAGAGATATAAGACTTTTACTCACAGCTCTAACAGTAACCAGAGTGTCATAATTTTATTGTGCAGTTTCCCTGAACCCCAGTTCCCACAAGGTGTTGAAGTCCACTGGACACCATTGGATCATAGTCTAGCCAAATCACCAGCACTCCCAACTTAGGCATTTAGGGGAAACTGAATCAAGAGCCCCAATGAACCAGCAGCTTTACTTCAGGAGGTAAATGGAGGAATACAATTTTTCCAAAAGAGATAGCCGCTTTTACCCTGTTCAGGCTTCACTGAGCTTCTTGAAATGTGAGCTGATAATCAGTTTTGAAAATTTTTGATGGTTAATAGATGTCTTATACTTCTCCTTATTCAATTTTCTATTAATCTCCTCGTTTTCAGTCTTGCCTTACACAGTTTCTCTTGCCTCCAACTCCTGAGCCTTTAAGGAATGGCTAGTTCAGTTGGCTTACTTCTCATTAGCGCTACCCTCTAGAGACACTTGATGTTCACTACTCTTTTTAAAATTTCTTAAATTTTATTTTATTTTATTTTTATTTGGCCACGCCGCATGGTTTGAGGGTTCCCTGACCAGGGATTGAATCCAGGCTGCGGCAGTGAAAGCGCCGAGTCCTAACCACTGGACCACCAGGGAATTCCTGAACTGCTCTTAATTCTTCTAGAATCTGTTTCTCCTTGTTTTCTACCTTCCAAAAATTTGTTGATACCCTTACGCACTGTTCTCTTGGTCTACTATGCCTATTTTATTCTTCTTTCTATTTTTCGAGGGATTTTTTATGGAGAAATCAGTGATAAATAATGTGTTTATTCTATAATACATAACCCCAATTCACCACTCCAATATTTTCAATTTTCTTATTTTATTTGGTTTAGATGTATCGCTTGTAATAATCAGTTAACAGGATATAGCATAAGTCCAGAATGAGCATTTCATAATTTAGGTGAGCTTAAACCATCACATTATTTTTTGTTCACATTTATTGTTACTGATATTGATATTGATATTGTTCATATTTATTGTTACTTCTCAAATGTTGAGTGATTTTTGTATTCTGTATTCAAGTATGCATTTGAGTATTTTTGCCTTTTATACATCCTACGTGGACAGTCAGCCTATGGGAGGTCTGGGAACTACTTGTAGGATTATGGTCCACACTGTTTTAGGGGGAGGGTGGTAGACAGGATATGCAACTAGATGACTACCTTGACTCTCTTCCTCAAACTCCCACAGTAAATATTCCTGCTTTGAGTAAGATGCCCCGTACCCTACTGCTTGGCCCTGAGGTTAGGGGATGGTATAGAGAAATCTCTATTTCTGGTTCCTCCCACTTTGTTATTCCAGTTGATCACCCTGCTTATGTCTCTGGAAGTCCTCTGCACATTGATTCTACCATTGCGGTCGTGCTCAAATTTGCTTTAACCTTCTGTTTTAGTACAGTGCTAGAACCTAGGATGTGCCCAGGTGTGCAGGTCATACTGTGAGGCATACCCAACTGTTCTGTTTTTCAGCCTCTTACAGATTTCACCCATGCTCTGAACCACTAAGATTATTCGTCTCAGTTGTAAGCAATGCCACATTTATATTATTTATAGGATTTGGCGCAGGACATGAGACTGCTGATGGTAGATGCGATCAGTCTGGCCTCTTAAAACCAGATCCCTTAAGCACTGCCACATTTAGAGACTTGATGGCTCAGTTATTCATTAATGAAAATTAGACTCTTCTGCTCAATCCTGCATTTTATATTGACCAGCACAGTTTGAGGTCCCTGTTCCAAAAGCTATTAAGGATTCAATTAAAATTCTCTCATACGGTATGAATAGTATATAACACCATACATCATTTGGACTCTCTGTGATCACACGGCTATCCTTCCCTTTAAGAATATTGCATCCCATCTTTAATTTCTAGGTTATATCAGACTGGTAACTGAAATCTAATGTCATCTGTAGTTGGTTACTCTATTTTGTTTAATCTACAGAATCTTCAAATTCTTACTTATTCCTGAAGAAAGTGCATTTTGAGAATGGTTTGGGAGATGGTTCTTATCTTCTGCTGCAAGCTGTTTTGGAGGATAATCTGATAATCCAGCTCTCTATTAATAAATTTAGGCCCTTTATTATAGATATGTCTTCATTAGTGGACTCAACTCTTCAATTTCCCAAACTTGTCTTATTTTCTAGAAAAATAAATCAATTCACTTTTCTCAGTTTTTTCCTTTTTAAAAGATAGTCTTACAAAGCTTCTTTTCTGTTATCTTCCTTCTCAAACCTTGGTCTCCAGAGCTTTTAAAAGGGTGACATTGAAAGATAGTGTGTGTGCAGACTAGAAACACATGCATCTCATGTCTAACTTTGACCAAAGTGTTGACAGTTTGTGGTAGACGCAGTTATATTAAATTTAGTCAGGTATAGATATGCCCTGAGTTGTAGAAGACGCAGCTGTATTTAATTTAAATATAACCTACAAAAGAGTGAAGAATTTTCTAATAGAATGACTGCTTATAAGAGGCTAAGAAGAGGCACTATTAGCGTTGACTGTTAGGGAAATATGGGGAAGAAACAAAAGAAGGTGCAGAGAAAAAATGAAATATAGAAAGCAGAAAATTCCTCTTGCAAAACCTGACGGCTTCAGAACAGCAACGCTCTTAGATTACGAATGAAAGTGATTTTAATCAAGAGCTTAAATTTGGAGATACAAGTTGTGTCTCTATATAGCTACATATAGATAGTATATGTAATCATATTATATATACTCAAATGTTTTTGTATCAACAAAGATAGAAAAATACGTTTCTTTATATGACCAGAAAAACATTTGGTGTTAAGAAAGGAAAGAAGAGAAAAATAGTACTGGTGGAGGTTAGAAATAGGTAGCAGAGCAATTCCTTCTGTACTTTCCCACGGAGGCATCTATATCACAGACTGTCAGCCCCATCCTCACTTCACTAGGACTCTTGTGTCTCTGGATCCCTTTTCTGCTCCACCTTTTTAGCTATGTGGATAGCAACATGTCTTGTGTGTGTGTGTGTGTGTGTGTGTGTGTGCTCACATAGATGCAGATACAAAATACAGATATACAATTTTTTTTTCTTTAGGACAGTCTCCTTTCTTTCTGGCCCTGTGCTGATGCTGTGTATTGAGGTCTCATTCAGAAAAGGTTAGGGAAGGTTAAAGTTCTTGGAGCTTCAACTAATTCCAGGCAGCTATCCTTAAGAAGATACAGGAATCATGCAAGGTTGGTAGGTAACAAATGTCATGGTCATTTGTCAGGTCCCAGACTTCCATAACAGAGCTACCAAGTTGCATTTGCCTTAGTTTCAATGTTTTGTTTTGTTTTTTAGTTTTTCTCACTTCCTAGTTATACAAAGCAAAGAAAGTGAAAAAAGGAAAGATACATATTTTTCTCTGCATATCACATCCTTTTCCAGACACATGAAAAGGCATAATTCTGGCAGCAATTTAGCCCCCAAACAGGAATGTACCTACATTTACACTTCATTGAAGTGTTAGGATGAAACAAATTCTAATTTAACAACATGAAATGAGGATTAGCTGCTGATATGATTAGGACAATCCAGCCTCAGCCCAACTGGAAAAATGCGTCCAGTGTTCTGACTTCTAAGTATTTTAACTTCTTCTGTCCCATTTATAACACTTCCTTCTCTCCTGAAGCAGTGTCTTATCCAGGCCTAGTCTCAACGGCCTTTCTGCTTCCTGCACCCGCTCACTTTCCCACAAAGAGATGCTTAGGAAACAATCAGGATTTCCAAAACTATATAAACCTTAGATCGCCAGTGTCCCTAAAGCATATATTCTGAAGAGCTTGATTTCTATGGGATTTTTTAATATTTTGTGCTTTTATCTTAATGATATTACAAAACACTTACACATATGTTCCGAAATATTTGAAAATGACTTTATAAAAGGAGAGTGATGTATGACTTAAGTGTTTCTGTTTGTGTTATTATCACCCTCTTGCTTGTGCCAAAGGAAGGCCATAGGATGTCATGGTGTTCTATAAAACTGAAAGTTTTTCAATGACTTGAGCAGAGAGAGTGGTGGGAGGATTCAACCATCACATGGCATACAAAATGCCAAACAGAAAACAACATGTTTTGTAGTAAAGACTGTGCTCACATTTTAAGTAGATTACTTGAACAGATACTCTTTTTGTACGCCCCAATTAAATATGAGAAGAGTGGTAAATATACAATGAACCATTGTTTGGTCACTAATTCTTTAAAGTTTTTCACTATTGCATTTCAGATTCAGTATTAAATTCATTAGCCCATAGGGTAGTTGACCAATGGTTAAAAACTACCTCATTTCTAAAACAACAATAATAATTGTGGTGACTTATGGGATTGTCCACGGGACTAAGATGCAAAAAAACCAAGATGACAGAAAATAAAGCATCAGATTTGTAAAATTAAACTCTGTTATTAACCCTAAAATAGGTGATAGATGTTCATCAGTAAAACATTATCCGCTACTTTAATTTTTTTTACTTTGGAGTATGTTGATTTATAGTTTTGTTTGTAGTGATAATAATTTTTAAAAATTAAAATAGGTAACACATATAAGCACTAGCTAATTTTTATCAATTTTTGTTTGTATGGGTTAATGTTGCATTTAAAAACAAATATATTACGTAAACACTGAGGATATATCAGAATTAATTTTATACAAAAGGGAACTATGTATTATACCAGCTATGTAGCTGATCTATGTGGCTTTGCCCCCAAATAAAGGTTAAGACTTCTCTTGAGAGAGGGTAAGGGTGCAAATACATGGTTAATAGACGATGAATGAAGAATGAAAAGTCGGAGAAAGAAGCTTTATTTCCTGTCTTCTAAAATCTGTACCTAATATCATGAAATTTGTTTAGTACTCACGAATATAAATTGACATCGTGTGGAATCTTATGTGATTCTTACAGAAGAGTTTCAGAAAATTACACATACAGTAAAAATTAACCAAAGCACCTCTTTTGGTACTGAATCAGATGTAGTTTTACAGTCTCCTATAATAAACCCTTGAGGTCAAAGACAACATCTATTTTTCTAATTTCTGAAATACTCCTTTCACATTTTAGTCACATGTGGAGATCCAGGTGGCATAATGGAACTAAGATGACTTTATAATGCTTCATTTTGGGAGAAATGTTAACTTACAAATGAGACAGGCTGGGACCTGTGACCCTAGGCTGCAGTCCTGCAATGCTTGCACCTGGACATACCTCTCCTTGAGCAACAAAGTACAAAGAAACTATATGGGACTAAAAATAACTGCATGCATGCACAGTTAGGGCAAATTCTGGACAAAAGATACAAAGAGACAAAAAAACCCACCTGCCACTTCTGAAGAGCCTGGAACAAAGGCATTGTACTGAGCATGCTCCCTGCACACAACACAACTTAAGGGCTGGGCAGAACCTAAGCCACGCCTCTGGCCCGACCCCCTGGACACACCCCTACCTTCATCCCATATAAGGAACAAGCTCGCCACCGCCTCACCCCCCGTGCCCCGGGGAGCGAGCAAGCAAGGGAACATGTTGTCTGTTCTCACTCCCTCCTGCTACAGCAGGAGCCCCAATAAAATCTTGCCTGAATTTCTTGTCTGGCCTCTAGTCAATTTATTTTGATTAGGGAAGGCCAAGAACCCTGGTCAGTATCACAAACACAAGTCAAAACACTTCCCGTGAAGCCTTTACATTTAGGTGAGAAAATAGATGCATACGATGAGACTTTTAATTTTTTTTTAAACCAGAAATTGATTTGTTTTTCTGTTTAAGTGAATGAAAGACCCTTTTTTGGAAAATGCCTGGGGAGAGATTTCCAAATTATGTGAAAAAGTAGTCTAGATAAATTTTCAAAATAAATGAATAATAAAATATAAATATGTCCAGTTTTTGTCATAGGGTAGATTTTTAATGGGTCATAAGTATGTCAAAATTATATTATAGAAACTCTCAGTAAAGAGAGTTTATAATCCTGTTTTAGTCATTAGGAGGTAATTTAATGTACTGAAATTTCCTTTCTGAAATCAAATTTCAGTTATAATCCAAACTTAGTGTAAGTTGTTTAAAAAAAAAAATCTGCTGAGTTTTTTGTTCATTTGATGAAAGCTGACTTGACTTTAGCCAAACATTGCTTGAGCTCAGAACTTTTCCATTTATTATTCTGGAAAATTATTGGACATATGCGATGATAGGGTTTCAGGAAAAATTATCATTAACTTTTTCTAAAACAGTTCTTTATTACCAAATAATGGACACACTAAATTACTTGGAAAACAAATTATTTTTAATAGAAATGAACTTTAATTCACATTCCCGCAAAGTAAGAAAGTTTCCTTTGAAACGAAACAACTCTCTGAGGAATGTAGTTCCATAGGAGATAGTTCAAGGTGTAAATATAATCTAATAGCTGCAGATCTGGATCATTTAAAAATTGGGTGAAAATCACTGATGCCTCAGAACTCAGTAACAGTTATCGGTAATGGAGGCATTTCAGATTAGGAAAGGGAAGAAATAAGGTAGAATTGGAGATGCGAAAGGAAGGAAGCAAGGGAAAAATACTTCATAATGAGTTTGTGATTTTGGTTTCACTGTAACTGGACTTGCTCGGAGTTAGAACTAAACGTTGTGGCTAGTTATGGATTAAGAGTTGATCACATTTCTCTTGATTAAAACAAAAAAAGTGTTTCTTCAGGAGAGTCCAGCCCATCAGAATGAAGCTCACATCGCCAGTCACAGCCACGAAGGACTTGGGAGCCATAAACAATTCTCTTTCTTTAATTAAAATGGTGAGAAAAGGGGAAAATGGCACACCATTTCCTGCCCACCACAGGTGTACATTGTTTCATTCCTGGGCTGTTCAACATACATGACATTTTAATCGGTGTAATCCTTTCAGAGACTTGGAGTTTAACAAAACCCTTCAGTAGAGAGAATTATTTTATTTGGGGAAACAAGAGCAATGCATACAAAAGTACTGATTTTATTCTCATTTCTATAGAAAAGAAGAAAAATCAATTTCCTCGCCAATATCATAGTTAACACACCCACATGGATTTTTGCTCCCATCTGTTTTCAGAGAGGCCAAAGAAAATCACACTTGTAATAGTAGAAACACAAACTGAAATTGCATTGGTAGACTTGGAAAATAGCACTCCCTCCATTTTTCAAATATCTTTATGAGTTATAGATACAAGTTTTTCTTCTCATCAAGACAGGAGAAGTAGTCTGCAGCACTCTAGATAAATACGTCTTCTTACATTCTTTATACATGAAGAGTCAAAAATCCTTCCTAAACTTTTAAATTAAATCAGGTATGCATTGAAGCACTCACACAGAGCCTGTCACAAAGTAAAGATTCAATAAATGCATGTTGTAATATGTTGAGTCTAAATTTATTTTTCTTTTAAATTTTGTACATTTATGTGAATATACAGTTTTGATAATTACTCTATATCTTTGAATAGCATGTCTATATTGCTTATATAAAATTCTTTATTTTTCAGTATTTAACATTATTTAGGAACTTTCTATTCCATTATAGGAAAATGTAAATTTTGCCTTCTTTCATTCTGGTGACTCTATTATACACACAAACTCTTCCCATTAGCTATTCTCTCTGTCTCTCTCTCTCCATAATGACTTATATAATAAATATAATATGTAATATATGGTACATAAATATATAAATATGAATATATGTACATAGTTGGTTAAATCATTATTTCATTTTTATATTATTGGGCCTGTGTAGAGGATAGTCTCAGTGGAATGACATAGTATATATATATATATAATGATTACTTTCCCTTTCCTATATAATTTTTATTTGCCTGGGGAAAATAATAACATTGTTTTTATATTATGTTAATTTTCTGTGCATCATTCATCCAATCCCAAGTCCAGCAATTGTCTAAATTTTTTCTCTGTATGCTTATATGTGTCAAGTATTTTTATCAATCTCTTCCTGAACCTTCTATCTTGACCCAGTATGGACTGGATTCTCCCTTTGCTTGTTATACAGCAATTATGTTGTATTATCCCTTCACCATTGTCCTGGATACCTTCTTTGTTTTATTCTTTTTTTTTTTTTTAACGTCTTTATTGGAGTATAATCGCTTTACAATGTGTGTTAGTTTCTGCTGTACAACAGAGTGAATCAGCTATATGTATACATATATCTCCATAGCCCCTCCCTCTTGTTTTATTCTTACATTGAACCCCTTGGTTCCTAAAGTCCACGTCTCCCCTCATCTTTCCTTTTAAAGAGCACATCCCTCCCAATATCTCCCAGAGGAAGAATGCACGGAAAGTAATGTTTTTGCGATTTTTGCATGTTTAATAATGGCTTTATTTACTTCTCATAGGATTAAGGGTTTGACTTGGTATAGAATTCTAGATTAAAGTTTATTTCACTGAGAATTTTTAAGATGTTTATATAGTTTTCAGTGTTACTGTGGAGAAATTGGAAGCCATGGCAATTCCTAGTATTTTTGTGTAGCCTGGTATTGTTAATAGAAAGTTGTAGGAAATTTCCTTGTCCCAAGTGTTCTGAAATTCATACTGACATGTCTTGATATGAGTCTATTTTCATCTGTTGAGCTGGAAACACAGTTGCACACAGTGCAGATTTTTAATCCAAAAACTGATGTTCTTTGATTAGGAAAAAATTTGTTGAATTATTTCCCCATCATGTTTTATTTTTTTTTCACTTATTGATACTCATTATTTGGATGTTGGAATTCCGAGACAGGACAGGGAGTCTAATTTTATTCATTATTTTATTTTTAATATTGTTTTAAATTTTAAAACAGTTTTTGATTTACAGGAAAAATACAAAGATAGTACAGAGATTTCTCATATATGCTACACTCAGACTTCTCTATTATTAACATTTTACACTAGTAAATTAGTAACAAATAGTATATTTATTACAATTAATGGATAAATATTATACGTTATTATTAACTAAAAATCCATAGTTTATTCAAATTTCTTAGTTTTAACCCAATATCCCTTTTCTCTTCCAGGATTCCATCCATGATACCACTTTATATTTAGTGCTCAAGTCTCCTTAGGCTACTTTTGATTGTGACAATTTTTCAGACTTTCCTTGTTTTTGATGACCTTGACTATTTTGAAAAATACTAATCAGGTATTTTGTAGTATGTCTGTCAGCTGGAATTTGTCTGATGTTTTTCTCATGATAAGAATGTGGTTATGGATTTGGTGGAGAAAACCATGAAGATAACGCACCATTTTCAGCATATCACATCAAGGGTACATACTATCAAAGGCTTATCATTGTTGACATTAACCTTGGTCATCGGTCTGAGGTAGTTTGGTCATATTTCTCCACTATAAAGTCACTCTAGACCTCCTTTCCATCTTGTGATTTTTGGAAGAAAGTCACATGTATAGAGCACTTGGGAAATGGGAGTTATGCTGTACTTCTTTATGAGTGGAGTATCTACATAAATTACTTGACACTTCCTGATTTCAAACTGTGCTACAAAGCTCTAGTAATCAAAACAACAGATACATAGACCAGTGGAACAGAATCAAGAGCCCACAATAAACCCAAGCATATATGGTCAACTAATATTTGACAAGGCAGCCAAGAATACTCAACAGAGAGAAAGTCTCCTCAATACATGGTGCTGGTAAAATTGGATATTCACAAGTAAGAAAATGAAACTAGACCCCTATCTTACACCACTCAGGAAAATTAACTTGAAATGAATTAAAAGCTTAAATGTAAGACCTAAAACCATGAAACTCCTTGAAGAAACTATAGGAAAAAAATCTCCTTGACATGAGTGTTGGCAGTGATTGTTTAAAATATGATGCCTAAAGCACAAACAATGAAAGCAAAAATAAACAAGTGGGATTACATCGAACTGAAAATCTTCTGCGCAGCAAAAGAAAACATCAAAAAAGTGAGAAGACCACCTACAGACTGGGGAAAAAAATTTCAAGCCATATATCTCATAAGGGGTTAATATCTAAAACATAAAGAACTCGTACAACTCGATGACCAAATTAAATAACCCAATTTAAAAATGAGCAAAGGACTTGAATAGACATTTTTCCAAAGAAGATATATGAATGACCAACAGGTACATGAAAAGATGCTCAACACCACTAGTCATTAGGGAAATGCACATCAAAACCACAGTGAAATACCACCTCATGCCTGTTAGAATGGCCATCATTAAAAAGATAAGCTTTAACAAATACAGATGAAGATGTAGAGAAAAGGGAATCCTTGTGCAATGTCATTAATCAAGATTGAACTGGAGGAGGAGGAAGGCTGAAGTGGTTGAGTTTGGCAGAAAAACTAGTTAATTTTAGAATATGGTAATTATCAAAAGAGGAATGAATAAGTAATAGCTAGAAAAACAGTTTGAAGCTCAGGAGATGATCAAAAGAAATACTTAGTTTTGCTCTCATTTAGTTCTTGAGCATTTGTAGTCAGTACCAAAATCAATGGTTTTCCATAAAGCCATTAAATAAGATGTTTTGGAGTTTACTCTCCATCGTCCCAGGTTCTATCTTCCTTGGAATTCTAGGTGTTAAATGGCATGAGTCTTATTTAGCTTCATTTCCTCCAGGAACTTGCAGAAGGTTTGGCACAAGTAGCTGCTCCATAAATATTTGACTGAATTGAGGTATAATATTAACTTGAAAACATTTTTTCTCTCCAAGAGAACAGCCATTATGTTAACTGAAGATGGTGACAAACCATGTGAGGCATTCTGGGAAACTGGTCAATGTCAACTAAGTATGTGAACTTTAAAGTGATCCCTAATCAGATGAGAGTTTGTTATTGCTGCAACATTGCTGGCAGATCACAGTGTTTGCATGTTAAAGTAGCATTGTAGGGAAGAGAAACAGTTTTTTTCTCTAGGTTTTGTTTTGTTTTGTTTGTTTGTTTTGTTTTGGCCTTGTACTATGTTCTATCAGGATAATGACAATACCCCACACAAACTGTTTATCTTCACATCTTAAGGTATTATATTATAACTAAATTGTCTTCATTACATCCTAGTAGGTGCAGCTCAGTTGCTAAATGTCAACTATAAAACTAGCACCTGCAGGAATATGACATGAAAAATAGGATGATTTATTCATATGAAAAATGCTTTTCCATTCACAGTAAAAATAAGCTATAGTCAAATAATCTGAAACTCTAATATTGTTTTTGATATTACTCATAAATGATATTACATTATTATATTCATATGTATTAATGAATAAAAAGTTGACTGTTTAGAGCTATTTAATCAATAACATACTAAAACCCTTGGGGTTTGAAATTATCCTTGGTAAAGTTGAGAAAAATTGGAAGATTAAACTCTTAATCAATAAGCTTATTTCCCATTTCTTGTGAAAGATATTGTGCAGTCATTTCATAATAAAACTTATTTTAAATCATTTCATAAAAAATGTCCAAACCAACACAAGTATTCTCTCACACGGAATAAAGAATTCTATTAAATGAATCCAAATATTTTCTTTGTTTGCCTTAGAAATGGCTGTCAATGGAGTTTATGTAAGTGATGAATAATAGCAACCTGAAGCCCATCCAATAAACCACATTCCCACTCCCCAAACCTGGTAAAAAGATACGGTATTGAATTTGTTATAAAGTGGCACTATAGATATGGAGATTAGATTTTACACCTTAGCCAAGACCACGAATGTCCACTTGTTTATAATATCATCTTATCCCATTACATAAATCCTTTCCATCTCTGTCTAACACTTAAAATATTTGGAGAGAAAAACACATTTAAGGGTGAATAAAATATTATAACTATAAATACTCACTTTTTGCATATATGGCTTAAACTTAATATTGTCTCTTCTGGAATTGGTCTAACAAATTGGTTTTAATGTTAGAATCTGAGTGTAAACTTGGCATATAGAAATAAAATCTCATGGCTGTGATTATTTTTCTTGTCACTCTATGTTATAAATTTCTAAAATGGAAACCATAGGACTTATACAAGAAAAACGACTTGGTAGAAATGTAACCACAGGAAAAATGTTAGTAGCTTCAGTTTTATATTGATTTCCCTAGAGGTGATACTTATTTCATAATGAAAATGCATTAAAAGACCTCTAATGTCCTAAGAGGTAGGTAAACTAATGTCTTTATATTGCTGAAGAGAGTTTATTTTTCACATATAACATTTCAAATATATTTTCTCAGTCGTCATCTACTTTAGACATCAATTAAAAAGAAAACCCTCAAAATCAAAATCAATGAAGTTTAAGCATTATTTGAGATACTTTAAAAAGCCAAATCAATTATAACTAATATATTAAATTATATTATTCATTGCTGTTTATCCATAGCAAATGTTCACATCTCCATATAGCACATATTGGGCTTCCTTCTTCTTCTCTTTCCTCCTATTTTTTTCACCCATGAGTTACTGAACACATAAATTTAAATATTAATAAAATGAAAAAAAAAAACCTCTAACATATTTCTTTCGCATAGCAGGATCTTAAGAAATGTTTTAAGTGATTGAATGCACAATTAAACATTAATAATAAATCCCAAAATGTGTTTTGTTATGTTACGAGTGGTGCTGTTGACTTTTTTGTATAAATAACCAACAGATTATTATAGACGCATAGTAAAGTTATGCTATAATATGTAACCCTCAGGTTACCTTCCCTAACCTGAAGAAGAGTGTAGAACATAAATATTGAAACTTAAGGGGAAGGGACTTCCCTGGTGGCGCAGTGGTTAAGAATCCGCCTGCCAGTGCAGGGGACATGGGTTCGAGCCCTGGTCCGGGAAGATCCCACATGCCGCGGAGCAACTAAGCCCGTGCGCCACAACTACTGAGCCCATGAGCCACAACTACTGAAGCCTGCCCGCCTAGGGCCCGTGCTCCGCAACAAGAGAAGCCACCGCAATGAGAAGCCCGTGCACCGCAACGAAGAGTAGCCCCCGCTCACCGCAACTAGAGAAAGCCTGTGAGCAGCAACAAAGACCCAACGCAGCCAAAAATAAATAAATAAAAAATAAAATGTTTTCCAAAACCCAAATCAAATTAAGAAATCTTTTATTGCCATTATTCCCTTTCAATATTAGAAACTATCATACCACTTGAACTATAAAAGTATAATTCACTAAAAACACAATTCTAATTTTAAGTAATGGCTAAGCAGTAATGTAGTTTAATATTGCAATTTTGTTCACTTTCATTCATAATTAATCTTTCGTAGCTCCTTCTCCCACCCACAAAGCTGTTAATGGCTAAAAGCAAATATGGGCTAATATCTTTAGCAGGAAAGACCAATTAAAAATACTTAATTAGGCTTTGGTGAGCATTTATTTTATCAATGCAGATCTTTTGAGCTAAAACATTTCTGTCTCTATTCTAGCCATTCATCTCATAGTGTTTGAAAACCTAGCTGTTAAATTCACACATGAATTTCCTTTTGACATAGATAATGGATTCAGATAATATTTCCACTTACATTCATGCCAGGTATATACTATTTACCCCTTCAGACTAACTCTTTCCTCTTCTCGCCCCTGTTTGGGTGCAGGCTGACTACATGATTATATCGAAGAGGTGCCTTATCCAAGGTCCCCCAGTTGAGTTCAGCTAATAGGAGCCCTGGCAAAAAATTGGAGGAAGGAAGAGAGTGAGGTCAGGATATTTTATTCCTCCGGTTGGCTGTCTGTGCAATTGTTTCTGCTGGGTATGCCCTCAGACTGAAGGAATGCTTCTCTCAAGACAGTCTTATATGCATTTCTCCCTTCTTATGGGTTCTAGTAACTGCCCCTTCCTTGTCCCTTTGGGTTTGTGGGTGGTAACAACTCTGTTTCTAGCCCTCAGTGACTGTACTATCCTTTGTGGTTCCTCTGTACTCCGGCAACGTTTTGTAAATAGTCCCTTTGTAAATGAACTCTTCTTGAATCATCCTAGGTTGAAGGTACACTTTTTTTCTTATTGGGATCCTGATGAATACACTAAGCTATGGTATAGGGTCTTAACATAGCAGATTATTAATCTTATATTAGACCTGTAAGTACCATGATTGATAAATACATCCTTGATGCACATTATTAGTCTCTGCGGAGTTCTTAATCTCCCAATGTACTCTTGACACTGATGATGAAAGTTGAACCTAGGCTGGAAGGAAATAAGGTGGTCATTGGAAAAGAAATGCAGTTGGGATTTGGCTTCTTCACGTTTTTTAAGGTCTTCTGGTCCATCATAATCATGTAAGGCTATTTTATGCATCTATTTGATTTGTAACTCTATTATTAGAGAATTCAAATTCAGATAACCACTAATATTCAAGACAGAGATTTTAAAAAGAAATCTCCATTATCAATGTCTTCACTTCTTACAGGTTTCTTGTTACTCCTCCTTGTTGCCATGACAGATATTTAGCATCATTGGGTGCTCCTCCCTCTTCCTCATCATCGAAATCCAATCAACTGCAAGATCGAATTGATTCCATCTCCTGTTCTGGAACTTACTCTCCAAATCCTCTGCTATCAACCTCGTTTAGGCTGTTCATCCAGAATAAATTCTAAAATTGCAAATCTGATCACCTAACTTTCCTAACACCATCAATAAATTCTTTGCCCTTAGGATAAAAGCCAAATGTCATTTCTTGGATGATAAGGCCCTCCATGATTTTGTTTGTGCCTATATCTCAACTTCATTTCTTAAAACACATTTTAAATTCCAACCATACTAAATTTCTTTCAATTTGCTCCTTTGTCCATATTATGCTTTTTCTTTAATGTGGGTCTTCACATTTGTCTGCAGAACATCTTCCCACACTTGGCCCCAATGCTATACGCTCCCTTTGCAAAATCCTGAAATTTCTTACCATGGTGGGAAGAATTTAGTTGTACCGAATATCTAACTAATACTGGTTTACTCCATAACGATATTCATTGATAGAATAGCCCAAGGTAAACAGTTCCAGTTTGAGTTCCTGCCTCAACTAAGAACCCCAGCTCTTTCTATCTTTTCACATCATCAGCATCTTGTCTTCCATCTGGAAATTTGTTGCCCTGTGTTCACATTTTATATGCTCTAGTTCCTGACATCAGAACAATGAACAATTATATTCAAAAGCAGGAAGGACAGCATGAGAAAGAGAATGCTCTCCATTCACCTCCCGCACCTCTCTAGTATCAGGGAGAAAACTTTTTCTTAAGTCTTCAGCTGACATGCTTTTGTGGCTAGTTGACCAGACTTGATATTTCAACCACCCTTACACCAATCGCTTGCATGAGATTGTTGTGATTGGCTCACGTTAGTCATGATTCCCCCTCTAGGACTGAGCACAGTTAGTCCTGAATAAACATGGGATTCCTTAACAAGGAAGAAGAGTGGCTGTGATAAGCAACCAGAGATGTCTGCTGAACCGAGTTTATCTCTGCAGCTTCCACAGGATTCTTCCCCGTGATCCTTATTCTCTCAGCCTCCTTCTACTACACTATATTCTAGTTATCCTGAACTTCTTTTAGTTTCTAGAAAGTTCTGTGTGCTCTTAGCATCCATGCCTTGGTGTGCCTATGCTTAGAACAGATTTTCCCTTTGCCCAACTAGCGTTTATTAACCTTCTAGGTCTCAGCTCTGACTTTGGTTTCTCAGTGATTTCATCGTCTGTGCAAATCAAGTCAAGTGACCTCCTTTTAACTAGTGTTTCTCCCAATCATGAATCCTGCTAGGCTACATAGTCTACATAAATACTTTGATGTAACTGATAAGTCCCCCTTCCTCTCTCATACTTCCTTTGAGCCTGTGATCTCTTTCCTGTTTTGTCAATAAGAAGTTTGTTTCAGGGAAAGGATTTACAGCAGAGAAAAGTGTTTCGTATTTCAAGAGCTGAGGTCCAGGGGAACTCAGGGGACGGAGAGTTGGAGCAAGGCTTCTGGTAGCTCTCAACTCCAGTCCAGAAAGGATTCCCTGGATTGATGGGAGGAGAGTTGCAGGGGAAGCCAGGGAGGGTGTGTGCTGATGTGTGTTCTTGTGAATGGAGTTACAGGTCCCACCAGCAGAGGGGACAACGGACACTTCACGTGGGTCTGGGAGAAGAGAGACTTTGTCTGTCAGACCTGGGAGAGGTGACAAAGCCTCAGTTTTCCCATATGTGGGTGTGGGAAGAGAAGAGTAGAAATGCCTGTGTGCCAAGGCAGAGGGACCTGGGCACCTCACGCATGAGAGGATTTGCGTGTCAGAGATCAGGACGCAGGGGATGAAGCGGCTCTGTTGGCTCCAGTAAGTGGCCTTTCACCCCAAGTGACATGAGAGAAACAATGTAGTACTATGAACCTGAAGAGGATAACAAAAGGGGCAGAGAGACTGACAGGGCTTAGTAGCTGGAACAAGGTCTTTAGAGTGATGGATGGATGAAGGAACACTTGACAGGAGAAGGACATCTCAGGCAATGCTGCTGTGCACAGGGACCAGCCCAGGACAGAGCCTCCCAGCAATCCCTGGGTACTATATGAACCTGAGAACACAGACATGGCCTGGGCAAAGCAAGGAGAGTAGTAGGGAGTTGTTGCTAAATTGATTAAATTTCAATTAACTAATAGAATGGGGACTTAAAAGAGAAATTGTTACTATGGAAAAAAATTTGTACTCTTGCTTATTGAAATTTCTTCCTGCAATATCTGAGCACCTGCCTGAGTCATAGGGTCCTTGGGCAGCAGCCTGTGCCAGTTGTTACTGTTGTCAAACCAGGACCTGTCACAGCACACAGCAGACGAATGCTTGAGACGTATTGTATGGACCAATCAGTAGTAAGATAGCATGGGGGCGGAGTACACTCTAATATTTTATAGAGATCAGGGAGGATTGGATGGAAATAAATGAAACTATGGATTAAAAATCTATCTAGTTAGATTATTATTATTATAACTAATGTTATATTAAAATACCTCTCAGGAAAAAAGGCATTTAAACATCAAATGTGTTTGTGCTTTTCTGTATAATGCATATTGCATATTTCAAAGAATATGCAAAACTTCTCAAACCCAAGATATCTGTATTATGATGGGGGTTGCATGCTCAAATTTTTATGCAGATATATGTCTATATGTATTTTAGAAAAATATATGTAATATTGGAAATGAAACAATTATACTATATGCATTCATTCTTTACTGAATTATGGGCTAGAGACATATAATTTGAGTAGAAGATTAAACTCTGGCTGAAATACCATCATGTTTCTAATAAAAACTGAACAGATTTCACTGTTTGAAAAGAGTTGAATGTTACAGAAAACCAGCAACCTAATAACCCAGGGCATGCAGGATTCCAATAAAATAATTACTTGTTCTAATCATTATGTACCTAGCTCTGTGGTTACTCTTTCTTTATCTTTTACATGGGGGAGAACGAAAATTGTAACTTCCCGTTCAATGTATTCAGAAATAAAATAACCCAGCTTTGAACAGACTCGTTTCCAACCCTGAAAACATTATATATTTATATTGTTCTTCACAAATAGAGGAGGAAAAGCAAACAAATAAAAGAGAGGAAGTAATCACACAACATATTACAGCTTCCCATACGATGTTAGATTATTGTGGGAGAGCCAGCTGGTGAAATTATTGCGCTTTCACTGTTCCTCTGCTAGTTTCAAATTTGGTTTGAGCCTCTAGGGAAATGGGTTTGAATGTCTCATCTCATCCCTAGAAGCAACAAATCTCAGGGAAAAAAAAATCAGTTCATTTCTCGGAAGGAATTTGCACTGAATATGAAGCTGAGAAGGGCTTGCAGCGTGTTCAGGGGTTGACCCGCATCTTCCATCAAGGTCTGGGGGACTTAGGTCTGTGCCTGTGTGAGTTGTTCTCCAAGAACTAATTGGCTCCTCGGATCCTCTGCCTCTCCACGTGGGTTCATGGAGGTTTTCTCTTCAGCTGTGCTGGAATATGCCAGTTTGGTGGTGTGCTTTCCTCAGAGAGAGTTAGTGCTGTTTGGCAAAATAAAATAACATTGAGGATGGGCGATAAGAAAGAATGCTGGTGATGCCAACCTTATCTCTGCTGCCAGTCAGGACCTCCCTGAGTGTTCAAGGCATGAGAGGGTAGGAAATTAAGTGGTAGAAAATTGCCAATTCTTCCAACCACGTGTCTAGCCATATTTTAATTGTTTCATACCTGTAACTTCATTTAAATCTATGCAAAGCATCCCGACGAAATAAGAGACTACTGCCCCTCCTGCTTCTTTTTTCAGCTTAGAGAAAAAGTGATTTTTCCTGGTTAATGCAGAGTCAGATAAGAGCTGGCCTGCTCACTCCTGGGCCAGCCCTCTTTCATGATCCATGCGATAAGCCTGAATCACCAAAGAAGCCAAAAATATATACTATCAGCTAAAACCAACAATAAATTGCCTACTGCAGTATATTGCAGTAATGCCTTACAAGTGCTAACGTTAATAAAAAGAATGAGATTGAGGGGCATATGTTTGTGTTTGTTTGGAAGCTCTTTCCCCAGGTCTAGGTTTTCAGCATCAGCTTGAAATTAGGAAGTACTGCCCAGGCAGCAGGAGCTCAGGAATACCCAATTTTTAGTACAATTATAAAACAAAACAAAAAAAACACTCAGGGCTGATATTTCTTTCTTCAATTATGAAAACGAATTGTGTTTGAATGCTGTCTCCCAAAGCCTGGACTCTGGTCAATTATTTGAACAAGAAAAAGCACAGAGAAACACATTTTTGTGAAAAGAACAAATATTTCACCTAAATTTATGAAGTATTAGCTGAGCTTTTGAAATGTATAAAATATGTGAAACATTCCATCAAGCCAGTCATATTTGAGCCTTGTCACCGTGCACAATATCCTTTTGTTGCCTATAAACTATTGTTCCATCCTAATAAGGAAATGACTCTGGGTATAATGATATGTTTTTCCCCTTCTTAGTAATGAGTATATTAGTCTGAATCAAAAGAAAAAATCTGTTTTATATTCTTTTTCTGGCACAGAGCTATAAACAAGCACTCCAGTACAACTTAGAAAGTAGAGAACTTAGCAAAACTTGTGTTTTGGAATGCTCAACATTTCTGAGTCATTACATTCCACTGAACTTTTGCAGATCAGCATATGCAGCATATTTTAGACCTATGGCATATTTCAACAGCATAAGTCCACTCAGCCAGTCATGACCTTGAGTCACCCCCAGAGACTTTTGTTTCCTCTCTGTGTCTGACAAGCACTGGCAAGAAAGTTGTGAAAGATTTCAAAGGGACCACTGCCCCCTGGAAGCTCCCCACTACCCATTAGCTCTGGTATCCTCTGAGCCAAACTATCTTCCAAGTCATTATAAGGACTCTTTGGTGATAGTAGTTAAAGGGCTCCAGGGTCATTTATGGAAGAAAGCGTTTATTATCATCTGTTCACACACATAGAAATAACACAGTGCCCAGGGCACATATATTTCATTTCTTATTATCTTTGTTAATGTCTCTTATCATTATCTCAGACTCTCCAGAGTTGCAGCAGGGGGTTAGACGATGGACAAATGGAAGCCCCATTCTGCTGGAGGCTCATGGAAGCAAAAATGAAACCATAATGTCAACAATGAATGAAGAGCTACAAACGCTGCCATGAACTTAGCTTAGCATGGAGAAGCTAGACACCCTGATGTATTTCCAGCCTGCGGGGAGGTGTTTCTGCAATAAGGAACCTGCTTTCTGAACAGAACAACTGCTGTTTGTTCTGAGGGTTCTCTATTTTGTCTCTTGTAATGAAGACCCCAAATTCAGAAAGGGAGAGCTTTCTTGTGGAAGTTGCTTTAGCTGAACTAAGGGTGTGTTTTGGTGAGCTTGGACTTTGGTAACAAAATACCACTCGGTAGAATGAGTGGCTTAAAGAGCAGACATTTGTTTCTCACAGTTCTGGAAGATGGAAAATCCAAGATCAAGGTGCCATCAGATCGGTTCTTGGCAAAGCTTCTCTTCCGGGCTTGCAAAGTACTGCCATCTCTCTGTGTGCTCACACATACTTTTTTTTCATGGGTGGTGAGAGAGAGAGAGAAATCTCTTGTCTCTTCCTCTTCTTCTAAGGCACTAATCCCATCTTGGAGACTATACTTATCATCTCATCTAAAGCTAATTAATTATCTACCAAAGGCTCCATCCCCAAATACAATTACATTGGAGATCAGGGCTTCAGCATACGACTCTTGTGGGGACATGATTCAGTCCATAACAGGTATGGTGAGCTTTCTTCCACAGAGGGACCTTCTCTGCTGTAGGTGCCTCCCTTCATGAAGTTTCCACGGACCCATCTCATTCCACTTAGGTCTTTAAAATTGCACATGACCGTTTGATGATTTAGCAAGGATAAGTTTTGTGATGATGACAGCTGGCTTCACACCCGAAGAGATGTGTTATCACTTTATCTGCAAATGTTAGACTCATAACTGTCAACGTGGCAGAATAAATCACATTAATTGTGTTTTTCATCTCATCACAATAAACACAAGAAAAAGCAAGTATTATTATTGGCTTTTAAATCACTGGAAACTAAAGTGTTTGTACAGCGAAGGAAACCATCAACAAAATGAAAAGGCAACCTACTAAATGGGAGAAAATATTTGCAAATGATGTATCCAATAAGGGGTTAATATCCCAAATATATGAAGATCTCATACAATTCAGTATTAAAAAAACAATTTGATTAAAAAATGGGCAGAGGACCTGAACAGACATTTTTCCAAAGAAGACATACAGATTATCCAACAGACATATGAAAAGATACTCAACATTACTAGTCGTTAGGGAAATGCAAATCAAAACCACAGTGAGCTACCATCTCACACCTTTCAGAACGGCTATCATCAAAAAGACAACAAATAACAAGCATTGGCAAGGATATGGAGAAAAGGGTACTCCCATGCATTCTTTGTGGAAACGTAAATTGGTGCAGCCACTATGGAAAAGAGTTTGAAGGGTTCCTCAAAAGATTAAAAATAGAACTACCATATGATCCAGCAACTTCACTCCTGGAAATGAATATATGAATGAAAGTATATATAAATATTACTCAGCCATAAAAAAGATTGAAATCTTCCCATTTGTGACAACATGGATGGACTTAGAGGGTACTATGCTAAGTGAGATAAAGTCAGACACAGAAAGACAAATACCATTTGATTTTACATATATGTGGAATCTGAAAAACAAGTAAACAAATAAATAACACAGAACAGAAACAGATTCATAGATACAGAGAACAAACCAGTGGGTCCTAGAGGGGAGGGAGTTAGGGGGTTGGCCAAAATATCTGAAGGGGATTTAATGGCACAAACTTCCAGTTATGAAATAAATCACAGGGATGCAATATACAGCAAAAAGAATATAGTCAATAATACTACAGTAATTTTGAATGGTGATAGATGGTTACTAGACTTATCATGGTGACCATTCTGTAGTGTATTTAAATGTCAAATTACTATTTTGTACACCTGAAACTAACATAATATTTGTACACCTGAAACTAACATAATATTACATACGTTACATGTGTAACATATTACATATATTACATAATATTGTAGCATAATATTGTAATATTTTGTACACTTGAAACTAACATAATATTGTAAGTCAACTAATATATTTCAAAAATAAAGTACGGTTGATCCATGAACAACACTGGTTTGAACTGCGCAGGTCTACTTGTACTTGACTTTTTTTCAATAAATATGTACTACAGTACTACAGGATCCAAGTTTGGTGGAATCCGAGGATGTAGAACCTCGCATATGTAGGGAAGACTGTAAAGTTATGCATGGGTTTTCAACTGTATGGAGGGTTGCTGCCACTAACCCATGTGTTGTTCAAGGGTCAACCGTAAACAAATCACTAGAAACATCATGCATTAAAAACATGTGTTAAACTACCTGTCTACCCAGGCTCAAGCTTTACAATTCTCTGTGTAGCATAACTTTTATTCATTCTTTATCCTTAAAACTTTGTAATACATTAGAATTGGAAAGGGACAAGTTCATCCAAGTTCAAGTCCTGGTTTTTCTCTGATACACTGACTTCCTGACCCTTGAGGTAGGCTGTTCTGTTGACCCTTCAGGGGAAGCTACTAGGAGGAGGCAAGTTGATAGACAGCCTCCAGTTGCTGCACCTTCAGATCCACTTCAATGTTCATGCCAAGGTCACATTCACTCCAGCCTTCACCCAGTCAATGAATGAGAACAGTGGGAGATACAAAACTTGGCCAATTCATCCCGAGGGAGGAATCCTCAGACGAGTAACCTTTGCTTTGGTTCGCCACTTCCGCCTGACCAAGAATGTCTTGGAGCTGTCCTTGCAGTTTAGAACTCTTCTTACCTAATCCTTCCTCCGTCTTTTTCCCTCTTCACAGGTATCAAGCCCTGCATGACAATATGAAGATCGTGCCCATCTACTCCTGCTCCCTCTCTCCTAGATCTTTCACAGGTTTGTCCCTCAGTGAGTCTCTGGCACATCTAATTCTATCTTGAGGTCTGATTCTCCGAGGACATGAACCGATGCACTTCCCCGGGTACCACTAGCTGAGCCTCTTGTTGACTCTGTTCCGCATCACTCTGGGTTCCTATGTTTGTCTCTCAGGGCTCCTTGACCCTGGGAAGTGTCGTAGTCTGCTCGAGCTGCCATAACAAAATACCACAGAATGGGTGGCTTAAGCAATAGAAATTTATTTTCTCACTGTTCTGGAGGCAGAAAGTCCTAGATCAAGATGCCAGCTGAATTTGTGTCTGATGAGACCTCCCTACTTAGCTTGCAATGGCACCTTCTCACTGTGTCCTCATATGGCATTTTCTCTGTGCATGCATGTAGAGAGCGAGAGCTCTGGTATCTCTTCCTCTTCTTATAAGGACAGCAGTTCTATAGATTAAGGCCCTATCCTTTGACCTCATTTAACTTTAATTTCTTCCTTAAAGTCCTATCTCCAAATACAGTCAAATTGGAGATTAGGGCTTCAACGTATGAGTTTTGGGAGGGCACAATTCAGTCCATAACAAGTAGGCACCACACAGTAGAGTTTCTCATATTAACTGAATTGAAATGAACCACATGACCTTGGATAGGGCATTTCTCCTCTCTTGGCCTCAGTAAAATAATAAGATTGAATTTGTTAGCAAATCTATGAGCACGAAGAAGAAACACCCTTCCAGAATTCAGACTCCTAGAAGAGACATAATGTGGTCATACTATTGTCTCCTTTGAAGCAGAGCTGAGGATGAAGAAGTCAAATGAACAAGGATCTGGCAGCTTTGAAAGCTTACCCTCCCTTTTGTCATAGTGGAACAATTGTGAATCCCATTGTCAACAGAGCATTTTGTTTCTTGCATTCTCTCCAGTGTATTGCCTTGCACAGTTGTTGTGTAATGGACTGTTAAAAGCTAGTTGTGTGTGTGTTGCCTATCCAAACTCATAAAACAATGTTAATTGATGCTCAGAGCAAAAAGATGTTAAAATTTAGTCCAGGTGTCAGATTTACCTGGCTACTAGAGACATACTCTTGTTGAGACCTTGGGCAGCAAAATGTGTTCAGCATGAAGTAGGTACTCTGTACATGGTTACTGAATGAATAAAAGCTGAATGGTGAGTGAAACATAGCGAGGGCTATTATATTTTAGATGAAAAACAAAAGTGACTCAGGACCTTAGTTGTAGAAGTAACTCTCACAATGTTTAATACATACACATTGATTGCTCTTCAATTTTTATTGCAATTAGATGATGTCTTTTTCTATTATCAATTTAATTCCATGCCTTTGTCAACATTTGTTCATTTCATGAATACTAAAAAAAAATAGTTAGCAATTAGGAACAGTTCTTTTGTGGTCCAAATGATCTATTTAGTCATCTTGCTATTCATTCCTACACACAATCCTCAGAATATAAAAACCTCCATAAAGTATCCCATTAATTAATGTAACATTCATGTAATTACATTCTTTCTGTTTCTAGCAATATATATATACACACTATGTGTTTAGAGAATTAGAGAATTTAAGAGCTAGAAACAGTATCTCTAATAATGAAGATGAAATGTTCCTTTTCTCAGATCTGAATCTTTTATTATTATTATTACTCAATTGCTTATATTAAGACAGAAGACAAGACTGGGTAAAAGGGAAAATAATATAGTTTTCAACACAATTGAATACATTGTTGAGCGTGGGCTCCCTTTTCTTTCACGTGGGAGACCAATCATGGAAAACTATTTAGGTAAGGATAGACTCAGAAAGCACCTTTCTCTTAAAACAGCATTCAAAGACAGCTGATGATTCAGATAGAGCAAAATTCTTGGGAAGCTGTGACAAATCACCTCAAATGTTCCCACTTCCCATTGGAAGCACTGTGGGAATCTTTCTCTAGCAGTAGTAATGCCAAGAGAAAGACAGTAAATGAAACTATTCCTAATGTGTTCTGGTATTGTAAACATATGTGCATTATATTCAAACACTCAGGATAACTTACTTACTGCACAGGCCAATTAGATCACCTCCAATCACATGTGGAAAGAGCTCAGGCTAATCTAATTGGTTCAGGGATGCTCCATTTAGTTCTGTGTTTCTGATGCCTTTATAATATTACAACCTGATCTGTAAACATGCTCTCCAGTGAGGAGAGCTCCTGCTCCTGGAAATAGAAATTCAGCAGAATACAGTTTGGAAAAATAACAATCTTAATGTGATTCTCAAATTTGAAATTAAAAAAAAATCACTTTATTGAAGTATGATTGACATAAAAAAGACTGTACATAATTAATGTATACAACTTGGTGAGTCTGGAGATAAGTATACCCCTGTGAAATCATCACCACAATCTATGCCGTAAATATATCCATCACCTCCAAAAATTTCTTCCCAACCTCTTTCTTTATTATTATTACCATTATCATTTTTATTATCTTGTGATGAGAACACTTAACATAAGATCTATCCTCTTAGCTAATTTTTAAGTATACAATATAGTATTGTTAACCATATATAGGCACTGTGACCTATAGTAGCTCTGTAGAACTTATTCATCTTATAAATAAAACTTTGTATCCTTTGACTAATACCTCTCTATTTACCTCTCCCCGCACCCCCATCTCCTAGCCACCACCATTCTACTTTGCTTCTAGGAATTTGATCACTTTAGATTCTTCTTTCAGTGGTATCATTGTAGTATTTATCCTTCTTGTCTGATTTATTCACTTAGCATAAGTCCCCCAAGTTCATCCATGTTATCGCAAATGGTAGCATTTCTTTCTTTTTAAAAAAATAAATAATATTCCATTTTATGTATACACTACCTTTTCTTTATCCACTCATCCACTGATGAACATTTAGGTTGCTTGCATGTCTTGGCTATTGTGAATAATGCTGCAACAAACATGGCAATGCAGGTATCTCTTCAAAGTCCTAATTCCTTTGTATATATAAGCAGAAGTGGGGATTCTGGATCACATGGTAGTTCTATTTTTAATTTTTTGAGGAACCTCCATATTATTTTCCAGAGTGACTGCCCCAATTTACGTTCCCACCAACAGTGTACAAGGGCTCCCTTCTTTCCACATTCTTACCAATACTTGTTATCTTCTATTTCGTTTTGTTTTGTTTTGATACTAACCATCATAACAGTGTGAGGTGATATTTCATTGTAATTTTGATTTGCATTTCCCTGGCAACAGCAGCAAAAATTGATGTGTGGAATTATGTCAAACTAAAATGTTTCTGCAGAGTAAAGGAAACAATCAACAAAATGAGAAGGCAACCTACAGAATAAGAGAAAGTGTTTGCAAACCAAATATTTGATAAAGAATTAATATCCAAAATACATAAGGAACTCCTACAATTTAATAGTAAACAAAAAAAAACCCCAATTTTAAAATGGGCAAAGAAACTGAATAGGCATTTCTGCAAAGAATACATACGAATGGTCAACAAGTATATGAAAAGGTGTTCAACATCATCAATCATTATGGAAACATAATATATTATAGAATATATTACAGAAACATAGAATTTTTAAAGACCTATTTAAAAGCAAATGATTTTCTAGGCAGGTGGATGTACTAGATGCAATTTGAAGGTCCTTTTGATACCTCTGTCAGGGAGGTAAGTAGGAAGGACCCATGCCCACACAGTACAGTTGACAATGACCCTGAGCATTTGCTTAAATTCATTCATTCATTCAGGAAAGCAATAATACTCTGAATTTAAATAGTACATTATTTATTAAACTCACAGTCTTACTTCAATAAAGATCTGGGGCGAGAAACAAAAAACTGCAAGGGTGAAAACATAGACAATTACTTTTCTTAATTTGTAAAGATATAAACCCTTATAAACAAAGTCAAGTGTCAGGGGCAATAATGAATAAATTTTTGTTGTTTAGGACAGTAAAAAATTATTGTCCTATAAAGCTCATAAAATATTTGTCCCTCATTGTATTCAAAACACCTCTGTAACAAGGGAATATCGTAAACATGTCTCTCTATAAATGCTTACCTATAAATAGGTAAGCTTTGATGAAATGTCAGTGCAGAGTTGAAGAAGCTGTAATTCATAACAATAATAATTAGCATAATCATCTTTACTTTTCAAAGTGACTCATCCAAAGTCACAGGAAGCGAAAGCTGGTCCAGGACAAGGACACACTCTCAGATATATCTATCTAAGAAAATTGTCATAAAGTCAACAGAAGATAGATATTTAAATGCTTTTATAAGGATAGAGAGAGAGAAACTAAGGAGTAATAATAATAGCAATATTAGTTCCCTTGAAACTTATCTTAATGTGCTTTTCCACACAACATTGATCCAACTATTTCCCACATTTTATCACTAAAAGATAAAATCAGAATAGTCTTGGGATAAAAGGGATAGAAGTGACTTCAGAAGTTATTTTATATAAGATCCCATGTGACTCTCGTGTCTCTTTTATTACATAAATATTTCATTCATTTCACCTACTTTAGATGGGTTTAAGGTATGATGAGGTTGAAAAGGAAGTCAGGCTCAGATCGTGAAGGGTTTTGTATGTTATACAAAGGTTTTTGGCATTTACCTACAAAGATGTTAATGAAGGATTTTAAGAAAGGAAGTAACCGGATCATATCTGAGAATAGAAAAGCCACTCTGTAATAGTGTGAAGGATGACTCCTAGAGGGATAGTAAATGGAAACATAGAAAATTTAGTCATAGTACTTTTACTAACCCAGGAGTGAAAGGATGAGAGCCTGTACTAGGGCATTCATGTTTGGGGTGAAAACAAAAGCACATTATAGGATGCAGTAAAAAGCAATGTGGAGAGGGAAATTTATAGCATTGAATAGATATATTAGACTAGAAGTAAGTTCTAAAATAAGTTTAAGTTTCCACCTAGGAAACTAGGAAAAGAAGAGCAAATTAAATCCAAAGTAAGCAGAAGAAAACAAATTAAAAATTAGAGCAAAATCAATAAAATTGAAAACAGAAAATCAACAGAGAAAATCCATGAAACCAAAAGCGGTTCCTTTGAAAAGATCAGTCCATAAATAAGCCCCTAGCCAAGCTAAGTAAAAAAGAGAGAGAATGCAAATTACTAATATGAGAAATGAAAAGAGGTCACCACTACAGATCTTATGGAAATTAAAAGGATAATAAAGGAATACTATGAACAACTCTATACCCACAAACTTGATAACCTAGAGGAAATGGTCCAATTCCTTGAAAGATAAAATCTGCCAAACTCACACAGGAAGAAATATATGATCTAAATTGTTCTATATCTATTAAAGACATTGACTCAATAAATACAAACCTTCCAATACAGAAAGCACCAGACCCATGTGGCTTCACTGGTGAATTCTATCAAACATTTAAGGAAGAAATTATACCAATTCTCTACAATCTCTTTCAGAAAATAGAAGCAGAGGAAATACTTCCTAACTCATTCTATGTGTCCAGCATTACCCTTAATACCAAAACCAGACAAAAACATTACAAGAAAAGAAAATCATACACTAATATCTTTCATGAACGTAAATGCAGAAATCCTTGACAAATTATTAGCAAATCCAATCCAAAGAAGTATAAAAAGAATTATATACCTCAACTAAGTGGGATTTATTCCAGGTATGCAAGGCTGGTTCAATATTCAGAAACCAATTAATATAAAACATCACATTAACAGATTAAAACAGAACAAAGCACAGATGTTAGAGATATTTAAAAGGAAGATTGACAAACCTGGTAGCCAATAGACTTCCATTTTGGGTGAAGACTTTCATGACCGTTTTCAAGGGAAAAATACAAGAATAGGAATATTTGCATTGTGGAGGGCTGGGAATGGTTGATAAGTTGATGTCGAATTCAGTTTAAACTTCTGCTTTAAAATCATATGCTAAAATTCACCTACCTTTTGAATTCAGGGTTCATATAGCATCTTAGAAGAGGCTAAGTAAATCAAAGATCCATCCCAGCTCTTATCTGATTGCCACTCCTCTCTACTCTCTTCCTTATGAAAAGTGAAAAAGAATTGTATGTTTCAGTCAAAATGTTGTTTGCAAACCCCATTTATTTATAGCTCCAAACATTTAACATTTTGTGATTTTGAAGAAAGAATCTGGTCTCTTATTGCAGGCTCCTGTGTATAGGTTACTTGAAAAAATTTGAAAGTTAATTTTGTAAAAAATTGTTCCCTAAACTTTATTGTTTTTATTGCAGTAAACATAGACAACATAAAATCTACCACTTTAACCATTTTAAGTGTATACTTCAGTGGCATTAAGTACATACAAAAAGTCTGTGTAGCTATCACCACTATCTATTTCCAGAATTTTTCATCATCCCAAACAGAAACTCTGCAACTCAATATTCACATGTATGTATACTTAATAATTGTATACATGCATTACTGTATGTAGTAGGCAGCCTCTAATGTGGCCTTCAATGATCTATGTATTCTGGTGTTCATGCCTTTGTTTAGCCCTGAGCATGGGTTCCCTTTAGCCTTGAGCATGGGTTGGACCTAGTGATGCACTTCTAATGAATATGGAAAAAGAGGTAGGTTGTCATTTTGAGATTAGGGTACAAAAAGACTCTGGCTTCCATCTTGACACCCTTTCTTACTTCCTCATTCATTCACTCTGAGTGAAGCCAAATGCCATAATGTGAACAGCCTTATAAAAAAACCCATGCAGCATGGCAATGAACTGAGGCCCTGCATCTGTCAGATCATGAGGAACTGAAACCTGCCAAAATCCACGTGAGGGAGTGTGGAAGCAGATCCTTCACCTCATGTCAATTCTTGAGAAGACTGCAGCCCCAGCCCACCTTGAGTGTTCCCTCATGGAAGCACTGAGCCAGAGGCTCGCAGCTAAGCCACACTTGCATTCTCACCACAGAAATGTTGGGAAATAAGTATTTGCTATTCGAAGCCCCTAAGTTTAGGAGTAATTTGTTTTGTAGCTAATATACCATGCTAATTTATTGTGTAATTTTATGTTGTAAAAAATACACAACAAATCAAAAAAGGATGAGATAAAGAGTAAATACAAAATATTTTATAATATTTTTACTTGAGTAACTATTTTCACTCTAACCAAAATATTAAGTAATGTGATTAAATATGATCAATAATTTTTTAAATCTCAAATTAACCTCCAGCAATATCGTGTTTAAATTCAGTTTATTTTGATGCTTGATTTTAATGGGTATCATTAATGAAAAACATCACTCCAAAGTAGATCAGAAAGGAAGAATATTGTTTGCACTTAGGAAACCATGATATTTATTTTTCAGTAGCATAAGATTTTTCCTAAAAGTGCCTTAAAATGTTTCTATTTTTCTTGATAATAATCCTTGATGCCAAAATCTGATGAAGCTTTTGATTTTGATTTTTTTAAAATAAGCTATGAATTTTTTCCAGTTTCTTAGTGGTGTACTCTTAGAATGTTTTTAGTTCCCACATACTGTATTTGGCAATAAGCAACTACACAATGATGGAATTATTCCAAATATTGATTTCAAATCATTTTCCCACAGTATTTGTTTCTTTTGAAAAGCGGTTAGTTTCTCATTCACTGTGAAAATTTTTTGCAGGGCCCAATTAAATGTGATTATTTTTAAATTATGTATTTATTTGCTATTTGACATCTATGTATCACCCCCAACAAAATCAACAGAATCGGAACACTTGTTAATGTACAAAAAAAGAAAAAGGCGTAACAACTTTAAATTAACAATCTTTTACACACTTTTGCCATGAAAGAACCAGAGAAATATCTCTATTTGTTTCAAAAGATATTAATGGTCATCCCAATCTCATAATATAGTGTTTTGAAATTTTTCTTGTATTTTAAAGCTCCAGGTTTTACAAAATTAACTGCATTGATCCTCCTATAACACTTTATACATCCCTTTGTTGCAATAACATCTCTGTGAGTAATATTGTGAATAATTTCAGATCTGGTACTATCTCTGTAAACTTATTCTGGACACCTTTAAATAATATTACTATTTTTATTTTTGTCAGAGCAGTTCCTCTATATCTACACATTTTTTTCCTTCAAACATTGTTTGATTAGTGAAAGTTTTAATGTTTGGACTACATCTTTCTAGGACCTCTTTTCTTTAGTGACTTAAAATGATTACTTCTAGATTCATTTCATTATTGGCAGAGATTCTAGAAAATAACATGATACATGATAGAAACATCTATACTTTTACAGAACTGTATAGCACACCTTTCAGGCTGCATCCTTTTTTGTATTTATTTTTTACAAACATTCAGAAATGTACTATACACATCATCCAGCAGTATTGACTAACTAAAGAATGTGGTTAGTTCGTTGCTATATTTTCTATTTATTATTACAAATACTTTTACCATGGCAGAAAGAACAGTTGTTTCCCCACTGGCATGTACCTGTCTTTCCCCTTTCATTATTTATTTAACAACTTCAACAGACGCTTCCAAATATTAATCATTAAGTTTAGTGAAATTCTATAAACTACTGGATCAAGGCTTGTATTGCTTAAATATCACCCGAAACAAGCTAATCATTGTTTTCATGTTCTGGATGCAAAGTTGTAAATGTATTCTTATGCATCATGGGTTCTTATTATTATCAGCTAATATCACAATTTACAATTTAGAGTGAAAGCCATACCTAATACTAGTGAAGAGAAATCTGTATTTAAAATACTCTTCTTGATGATTGTATAATATTTTCATATATATGCACACACACACACACACATATACACACAGAGAAAAATACACACACATACATATTCAATTAGAATATCTATGTCTATCATACATACGTAAAAACAACTAAAAAAAAAATTTGCCGTATGTCTGACAGAGTTCATACCATGAGTAAAGTGTCAACTCTGCAATTTTCTTGTTTTCTGGTGTTGGCATTATTAGCATTTTCCTCTTGGCTGGAAATGGCAGGTTAATGCTCAGCAACCATTCCATTCTCCCCTGGGCTTTCCTTTTACTGCAGGGTGTGGAAGACTTTCCCAGACTCCTTAGCCAGCAGGGCTCTCCAAAGAGTTTAGGTTCTACCAACAAAAAGCAGTTCAGAAGACTTGTAAGGCGGAAGGATGCTCCAAGCCATTGCATCTTCTGCAGATAGTGGAGGGAGGGGTGCCTGGACTTAGGTAGCTGAGAGTAGTAACCACAGCCGGCCAAATGCCATTCCCTTACAATCATCATCTTCAGGGCCGTGGCAGTGGTGACCATGACCTTGATCACAATTTCCTGCACTTTCTGAGCCTAGAATGGCAGCAGCACTTCCTAGTTTTCTGCAGCAACAACTGAGAATTGGTGGTGATTTTACTCTTTCAGGCCTTCCAATAGTTTTCTAATCACCTCATTCCCTGAATTAAGTCTAATTTCTGCTTGAAATACTATAGAATGATTTTTATTTTCCTCAGCTAACCTGGGATTATTCAAAGCCACTTGTCTATTTGGAGAGACTTTTCTTCATTAAAACTAGACAAGCCCACATAAACTACAAAACACCACAGGATGCTTATATAAAGACACACTAAGATGTTCTCCTTAGGAAGTCTCCTGTAACATAGGAGCTTAATTGATTCCTTACCTTTGTAGATGAAAATGTAAATAACAGTTTCATTATTTCTTCCTATATCCAGTAGATCATCTTGTACTGTATAGAATGAGTGCATTTCACTTTTAATGCTTCAGATAATTAGGGAAATAACTTAAATTTTCTAGACTTTCTGACTGTTGTGATTCTATAGTTAAAGTAACAGGATCTTACTATTTAATTGATTCTTTAACTGAAATAATAGGATGAAAACAATAAGGCTTCCTTCTGGCCTTCTCTTTGAGTTTTTTCTTTTTTTAAATTCTACTTTTAAATTTTTATTTATTTATTTATTTATTTATTACAGTAGGTCCTTGTTGGTTATCTGTTTTAAATATAGCAGTGTGTACATGTCAATACCAAACTCTCAATCTACCTTTCCCTTACCCTTCCCCCCTGGTAACCATAAATTCATTCTCTTAAGTCTGTGAGTCTGTTTCTGTTTTGTAAATAAGTTCATTTGTATCATTTTTTTAGATTCTGCATATAAGCAATATCATATAATATTTGTCTTTCTCTGTCTGACTTACTTCACTTAGTATGATAATCTCCAGGTCCATCCATGTTGCTGCAAATGGCATTATTTCATTCTTTTTTATGGCTGAGTAATATTCCATTGTATATATGTACCACATCTTTTTTATCCATTCAATTGTCAATGGACATTTAGGTTGCTTCCATGTCTTGGCTGTTGTAAACAGTGCAGTAATGAACATTGGGGGGCAGGTAACCTTTCAAACCATGTTTTTCTCCAGATATATGCACAGGAGTGGGATTGCTGGATCATACGGTGGCTATATTTTTAGTTTCTTAAGGAGCCTCTTTTCTGTTCTCCATAGTGGCTGCACCAATTTACATTCCCACCAACAGTGTAGGAGGATTCCCTTTTCTCCACACCCTCTCCAGTGTTTATTGTTTGTAGATTTTTTGATTATGGCCATTCTGACTGGTGTGAGGTGTTATCTTATTGTAGTTTTGATTTGCATTTCTCTAATAATTAGCAATGTTGAGCATCTTTTCACATGCCTCTTGCCCATCTGTATGTCTTCTTTGGAGAAATGTCTATTTAGGTCTTCTGCCCATTTTTTGATTGGGTTGTTTTTTGGATATTGAGCCACATGTGCTGTTTGTAAATTTTGGAGACTAATCCCTTGTTGGTCACATCGTTTGCAAATATTTTCTCCCATTCTATGGTTGTCTTTTCGTTTTGTTTGTGGTTTCCTTAAATTTTTAAATTTAAATGTGTCTTTCTTCTAACGCAGTTCTTACCAAAAGTTCCTCTTCCTTACTTAAAGCATCACTCAGATTCTTGTATCCTGGTATTAAAAAGTTCTAAAAAATGAACAGAAAATATTTTAATTCTGATTGTATAAATCATGCCAATAAACTCTTTAATTCAGTCAATGAGCTGATATTTATAGACCACTTTCAGTGGGCAAGGCACTGTGTTATGTGAAATGAGTGTTTTGGACTGAGTGTTTATGCTCCTCCCAAATTCATATGTTGAAGCCCTAATGTGGTAATATTTTGAGATTGAGACTTTGGGAAATAATTAAGTTTAGATGAGGGCATGATGATGGGACCTTCATGATGGGATTGGTACCTTAATAAGAAGAGACACCATAGAGGAAATCTCTCTCTCTGTGCCTCTCTGTGCCTCTCTGTCTCTCTCTCTGTCTGTCTGTCTCTCTCTTTCTCCATGTAAGCACAAAGAAGAAGTCATGTGAGCACACAGTAAGATGGTGACCATCTACAAGACAGGAAGAGAGCTCTCAGCAGACACCAACTATGCTGGCACCCTGATCATGGACTTCTAGCCTCCAGAACCTCAGAAAATAAATCTCTGTTGTTCAGGCAACCCAGTCTATAGTATTTTCTTGTGGCAGTCAAGGCAAATGAGGAATTCATAGAATATAAGACATAGTCCCTGACTCCAGGGCATATAAAATAACCAACAATATAAACAATACAAGGTAGAATAACTAACAACGCAAGATAGGATAGCCCACAAATATAATAGAAATTTAGGAAAGAGAGATCATTTTGGCTTAGGCCAAAGCCAAAAGGAATTGAAAGATAAAATTTTATTCCTAATATATTGTGCTATCATCCAGCAGATGACAAAGAGACATGAAGCTTAAATGTATTCCACAAGTGAGGGCTTTCCCCTGTAAAATCCATACACCTCTCTTATTTTTTATTTCGCTTTCTTTTACATTTTCATTTCTCTTCAGACCCTTTTGTACTCACCAACACATTTCAGCATGCCTCTGAGATGTGACTGATACTGTGATGGAAAAAAGATCCACTAAGAACAACTGTGCTTACTTTTTTATTTTAATGATAAATCTGGAACGCTTCCCAGATGAAACATTTATTACACTAAATGTATTCTGCTGAGGAGGAAATTGACCAGAGAAGCATCGGGCAACTACATGTATTTACAGTACGTTGACCTCCCTTTTCCCCATTTCTATGAAACATCTGTGAGTGATCTCGCCAACATTTTTGGCCTATGACTGGTTATTTGAAAACAGACATTTGAATTTCAGATACGTGCATTTATATTTATGTAGCCAATGAGCCATCCTCACGAGACATTTGGAAATAAAAATGCCAGTGTCTTGTTTAGTGGAGATTGACAGAAAGTTAGATGTTTGTTTATTGTTTTGGTTTTTTTGTTTATACGTTTAAATCATACTACTTTATGCAAATGATTTAAATTTTATAAGAAGAATGGCAACAGTGAATTCTTTATTTATAAGTCTTGCAGAAGAGAATTTGTGCTCATTATACTGTTAGGCATTAGCAGAGGATTCTTGGGCATTTCTCCTGGGGCTCTAGGTTAGTAGATGCGTTAGGAGAAAAGACCATTTCATCAGCCTATGGAGGGTCTGTGATCTAAGAAGAATGAGAGAGAAAATAATACGGAGGAGATGAGTTACTACTGGAAGAAGATTTTGAGGTAATTTGTGATAATTCCCACTAAAGGGGTTTTATATGGAGTTTTCAATACTGGAACCTTGTGAGTCAATCAGGAAGGCAGGCAGATAGCACCTTAATCCTCCATACTGTGTTCTTGGGACCAGGTCCATCTTCCATTGACCTGGGTTCCAGATTTCTTTATTGGTTGAGAGGAAGTAATCATATGACACACTAATTAGTTGCCCTATCAAATTGGGCTTTAAACGACCCAAAGAAAGGAAAGCATAATGGCCAAGAGCCTCGTACGACTACCACCTATGCAGTTTGGTGGTGTCGTGATTAGTCCTGAGGTAAATAATGTGCTTTGAGGATCACTTGGTGTCACATGCACCGAGAACTGAGTCCTGGTGTCACACTTACCAACCGTGTGATTTTACACAGAGACTTAGCCTCTTTAAGCCAAAATTGCTTTATCTAAAAAGTGGGAGGGATGGGACCTGCCTCATCCAATTATTGTGAGGATAAATAAATTGATGGAAACCAAGTGATTATTAAGGTGTCTGACACAAAGGTGATATGAATCTCATTTCATATTTTTCTCATTACACTTTCACATTTGGGGTCTCGTTTAATCCTGGAAATCACTGTTTATACGATACCTGCATGGTAGTATTACAACTAGGGTTGATAGATGAATTTTTATAGTGCTGTAGCTTCCATTTCCTTTAAATCTCCATATTTCCATTCGAGCAGCCCACTGAAAAGTGTTCACAATGCTTTGCTGAGCTCACCTTCTTTAGGGGAGTGGAGGGACTGTACTCACCTTTCTGGGATTAGAATCCCACTCTACTCAGCTGTAATCATTGGAAAGAAGATATGGAGAGACTTTGCCCCTAAAATTTTCTTAGAGTATATATACATATAGTAATTGCTGAGAGTAAATCATATTTGGGCAAATGGAGATGTAAAGTTTATTTGCCTATGTTCTTTGTTGCATGCATATGTGTGTTTATTGGAGGTGTAAAACTGTCTAAAGAGTCAGCTGCATCTACAATAAACACGGCAGTGATAACCACATGAATAAACTACAATGCTATTCTGGCAAAACATTTTTTTTTTAATTCCAATTTTTCTAAAGGCGATGCTGTCTTTTGGTTGGTGAGGTTCACTTCAGCATGAGTCTCTTTTATGCAGGACTTTAGATCAACAGTTGGAAACCGCATTAAAAAAATGTCCATTAAAACACCTCATCTCCCTGAAGTGCCTGAAGTAAAGCATAACACCTAAGATGTATGCTGCTCCTTAGTTGAAATATAATGATGTGGACTTACAGTATGTTAAAAACTTTTGTCATTGAATAAATTTCACAGTAGGGAAGGTATACTGTATGTCACAGAACATTAAAATGATCATTCAACCAAAAGAAAATAATAATCTGGCTAGATCATAAGTCTCAGGCACCCTCAGTGACTATTAGGTATCTACCAAAATTCACTGTCTAATGATGTGATTTCAATCAACCCAATCTATCAACCTTATGGGGTGATTAAAACTATATTACTCCATTAAGATTAACTCCTGACTTCTGGGAATTAGAATTTTGTGAAGTAAAACACCAGATTGAGAGTCTCAGATCTGGAAACTACAGATCGTTAGTAGAGATGATTCTTAAAACTTCCACTGGACTCGGGAATATGAGTGTACGTTTTTCTGTCTTTATGTTAAAAATGTCCTGTTAAATACCTTCTATGGTTTAAAAAGCATGCATTTCTTTTGAAACCAGTACCTTATACATTATCCATTTTCAGAAAGGATACAATTCAGTCCAGAAATATCATATCAAGCCCCTCTCACCATGTCTGTAGCCTTTGAGCTCCCTCAGGTATGTAATCAGGAGGTGTCTACTTACATATTGGGGGGAGAGAGGTCCATTAATCACAAAAAAGCATTCTTTATGTAGCAAAAGGGGCTCACTCCACACTTCTCCACATAAAGACATGACATTCAAGTAGAAATGGATGGAATTTGTTTTTATGAATAGGGTCCTTGCTGACTAATTCTTTTTCTGGGGAGGGTAATGGGCAAATGCTATCCAGATGCATTCCTCTGGAACTCTTCCCAGTTTGGGAAAGTGAAAACTACTGTACTTGCAGTATAATAAAGGGCAGTCAGAGAAACACGATAGCTCCATAAATAGTGCGGTACTGTTCCTCTCCCCTGCCTGGTGTCATGAAGCCAGAGTTGTTACAGAGATCTTCCATGCCACACGGAAGACTGAGGTTCATCCAACATCATTACTCCTTCCTTAACTCATGTTGTAGTCACAGCAAAACTGAATCAAAATGGGATCAAAATAATCTGAATCTGCTCAAAGCCAAAAACAAAAAGGAGTGAACTGACCTGTACCTATGTGTTTTCCCAATTCAATTGTTAAGCAAAGGAAGAACTATAACCCCTTTTTCCCCCTAGAAACTTTCTTCTCTCTTGTCACAGATTCTTACCCAGGTCTACCCCTCCTTTTCTTAGCCTTCTCTTCCGTCTGAAACCCACTACTTTGCTCACCTATTGGATTGAATGCAGCCCATGACTCTATTCATAGCCCTCATCTTATTCTATAGCTTCTTCCTGGCCGTCTTTTTGATACCTATGTTTCCAATCGAACCTTTATTTTTTCTCACCTTCTTATTGCCAAGGAGTACATATAGCCTCGAGTTATTTGTGTCAATATTATTTATATATGGATTTAAAGATTTAAACAATGTGTAGTTTGTTATTTCTACTTGCATAAACTTACTATACAGAGGCTTGCATAGATTTAACCATACAGAGGGTTCTAATAGTAACTTCCAGTCCTTTCTCATTGTGACATTGTTGATCACCCTTATTTGGTGAGGGTAAAAGGAAGTATTTCTGGTCTAAGGTGGAATCAAATGTTCTGGATTAGGATCCTGTCTTCATTGCTTACTGTTGCTAACTTTAAGTTAGTATAGCTGACTTTATATTTAAAAAATCAATTTTTGTAAAAAGAGTACACATTCTTTGAAAAAAGTTAAAATAACTCTAAAAAGTACAAGGAATATTTAAAACGGTACTACCCAAAGATTATCGATGTTTAATATCCTGGGGACAATGTTTTCAGGCACAACTTTCTGTATGCATATTATGTATACTTTATAATATATATGGATCTTTTTATTTCACAATATACTCTAAAATATGTAGTACTTTATAATATAAAGTACATGATAGAGAATAGAATATAAATTACATATTTTATAGCAAATAGAATAGATATGATACTCTATACTATATATAAAGTATATATAATATTATACAGAGTGGATAATATATATGCTATTATAAGAGAGTATATACATATAGATATACCATAATATAATATACTGTAGTATAGTGTAATCCAATATGTGTATATATATATATATACATATTGGATTACACCATATATATATGGTGCTCTATAATAATATACAAGGTTCTCTATTACTGCTTTATAATTTCAGTGTTAGGTTTCTAGGAGACTCATCTGGTCTCCCTGTCTCCCATCTGGTCCCTCATTAATCCAAAATCCACTTGATGGACAATGTTGACAGAACTCAGGAAAGTTCCCTTGGACTTCAGGACAAAGCACAAGCTCCTCATCATGGTTCAAAATTCAATGATGGAAGGACAAACAAATAGATGGATGAGTGAAGCCATCCATGATCTTCCCAGTTGATTGTTCCAGATTAGTCTCTTTTTACTTCTCTTTGAGTTCTTTGCTGCAGCAACACTAAACTACTTGTTATTTAAACCACTTCAGTTCACAGATCTGGGTCTTTTCTCCCATGTTTTCCCCTAACTCCATTGTATCTAGCTAGCAAATTCATATTCTCCTGAGATCTTGTCTCCCTCTGTGACCAATCAAGACACAATCATGACCCTTAACTTCTACTCCAGATTAATTTATCCTACATTTGATGGTAATACATTTCTGTCACTAAAATTGTCTTGCAAGTCATGATTACTTCTGTACTTGTTTATCTCTCCTTCCTTCTATTTTTTTATTCTATAGCCTCTCTTTAGTCCCTGAAGCTAAGAGAATGTCTGGTTCATCAGAGACAATCAAATGTTTGCTGAATTGTTATTAAACTGAATTCCAAGATTAATGTAATATTGTATACCTCCATTCTGACACTGACAACTTTCTAACAACATGGAGTATTTCTTAGACCTAGAATTCCACTGAGACATTGGAAATTTATAACGTCCAAACATTTTTCATAGAGCTGGGTGGTTTCAAATACCATTTTTACAACCTCATCCATCTAGCAATGATCCTTGTTAAAATATCAAAACTCTCATGTAAAGTTCACTGTAAAAATTTAAGTTATGATAAGCCCTAATGAAAAGTTTTGATTTGTAAGAGTATAAAGAATATTAAGCCACCTCATCACCATTCTGGCTTATGAGATAATAAACAAACTGATGTAAAGAAATGAAATTAAACTATGACAATTCCTTAAATCTTATTTATTGTCATTCTTAGAATTTATAATAGGGTCTTATGGAGATAAGGGTATAACGCAAAGGTTTGTAATGGCTTCTTCTTGCTCTAGATTATCCGACATCAGAACAAGAGAAAATGTTCACTACATGGAGAAATGATCTGAAAAGTGGGAAGAAAACCCCTGTTTATATTCATATCCATGCAGGCTTTCCTGTTTGTTCATAAGGAGACTTACTCCAATCCAATATTTATACCAAGACATTAATAGATCACAATATATTGCAAAGAGAAAAAAAATTCCCAAAAGGACCAACCATATGCCATCTCTTCACGGGAAGAGGATAAACATTTTTTTCATAGATGGAAAAGCTACTAGATATAAGACCAAACCCCTAGGAAGGACTTAGTTGTTAAATCAGTAGGAGACAAGAGGGATAACCCACAGTATTTTCTAGAAGTCAAATATGAGTTAAGTTTGCTTTAAGATTTATCTATTTAAATGAAGTTATAAAGCCAATGTGGATAAGAACACAAAACAGAGTCTTAAAAGAAAGCATTGTTTTGAGACGTGGGATCAGTTGAAATCAAAGTAGTATAAGGATATCTATCTATCTAGAGATAAATTATATATTATAAGTAACAAGACACTAATGAATGATTTATGTATGATAAAATAGTTTGGGACTATTTTTGTGACTAATAATCCAATACCTAATTCATATTGTTGTATTATCAGAAACAAACAAAAAGAAACAAAGACCATCCATACTGATGCCAAATTTGAGAGGTATAGCATATTTAAAAAATAGTAATACATACTTCAATACAATACGTTTTCCTAAATAGTGAGAAGAAACATCCCAATTCTATGCCTTGATTTCTGAACCCCTGAAATCAAATTATGGGAAAAACGGGAAAATAAAGTGATTCAAAGATTCAGTGCATATACTTGGAAATTTCCCGTGAGATATTGATGTTGATTGAAGAGGAGGCAAGGCAGCATACAATGCCGGAGGGTATGAAACACTTCTCATACAAACGATGTGTGACTTCAGAACTCCCTGATTTTAACCTCTTATTTGCCCTTTCCAGTCAATGCTGGATTGCTGGTGTACATTCCCACCTTATGACATGATGTGCCCAGGAATATTTATTTCACAATGTGAAGTTCACTTGTTGTGCCCTAGTCATGGATTCAGTCTCTTCTAAGGCTGTAGCAAGCTAGGAGATATTTCTCCAAAGAAGAAAAGAAAGTTATCTGCAGAAGAAAGCATGACTTTATTCCAGTCCCTTAAGTATCTGTGCTATGATTCCAATTAAAGTTCACTAAAGTCTCCATTGAACATCCCTTTTTGTCACACATACTTCAAGTATTTGTGGGTCAGAAGTCCCAAGTGGCAAAGCAATTTGCACTGTAGCCTGGACTTGCTATGAATACTAATTTTTCTCTGGATCTCACTCACAAGTAGCAGCCTTAAAAATTACTTGGTAAGAGTCAGAGCAGCACAATTGAAAGTGATATATTTCCTCTAAAATCTGAAGATATCTCTTTGTAATGGTAGGAGGTGTAAGATGCAACAGCAGTATTTTCCTATAGAAAGAATGTCCTAACAGACTCCAGTCTATGCTTCCAGAGGTAGACCCTTCAATTTTCATAGTTGATTTCCCACCCTCTGGCACAATCATGTTTGACAAAGGCATCTATGGTTCTTAATGTTTGCTACTTTCTGATTATCATGTACTGTGATAATAGTGTAGTAAACCAATGTGATGTCACATGGATGCCAAGAAAATGAACATATCTGTTGTCTAAGTTACGGCAGAGAGTGAAAGATTTGGCATAACACTGAGGCAAGGTAGGGAAAGTATATTGTTGCCTCTGCCAGGTAAAAGCAAATAGCTTTTGATGGTCTTTGCAAAGAAACAATAAGTATATGACAGAAAAAACCCACACATATTGGGTTGGCCAAAAAGTTCGCTCGGGTTTTTCTGTACCATCATGTGGGAAAACCTGAATGAACTTTTTGGCCAACCAATACTAGTCCTGAAATGAAGGACTGTCCTAATAGGTTGATCGTACCTCTTATTGTCTTCCTCTTTATTTGGGGCCAGGCCAGAATGGGTGAGACATGCTGCACCAGAGAAGGTAGTGGAAATTCCTTACTCCATAGCTATGAAAAAAAAATTAAATAATTAAATACGAATCCTGTCTAAGAGAGAGCATGTAGGGTCAAAGCCAGACAAATATGTACAATCAAGTTCTTAACACAAAGACGAGTAAGGTTACTAGAAGGAGCCTGACGGTGAAGCAGAAGCTAAGACATCAAATAATAGCAGGCCAAAAGGGCTGATATAAAAGGAGTATGAAAATGTGTAGCAGGGCTTTTATATGTTCTTTGTAGACTTAACATGTCTATTTATAAGGTTCTGGACAAAGTATATAATTCTGGGTACATATAATAGACAATTAAACATATATCCTTAAATACAGTTTAATATTTTAGTGACAAATTCAAAACAAGATTTTGAAAATTAATATTTCCTCTCTTTTCTTCCACTTTTGACCCCTGAAAGATTCATCTGAAGGAGGAATGGAAGGTGCTGGTATGGACTTCGCCTTTGAAGAGACACTGCACCTGTTGCTTATATTTCTTGGATTTTTAGGTGCTTGTAGTGATTATAATAAGTGCCGAGGTGTGTGTGTGTGTGTGTGTGTGTGTTGGATTATATCCACTTATGAGACATACACACATATAAACATATGCGTATGTGTTTGTGTATTTATATGTATATTCTGTGTATGACAAATTAATACATAAGTTTTTCCCATAATGCAATATATACAAAATGGCCCAGATTGCTTATCCCTCCACCAGCCTTCAAACACAAGTAAGCAGTCACCAAACTACCACTACCAGGGGTAGTGCTGTGATGTCTTAATGTTTGGAGCACCAGCATCTCAAGCTTCCCAATTTAGGGATTAGCTATATATTCTCAGGAAAGGTACTAGTTGTCAAATAGGCATAAGAACCACAATTTTCAGTGCTGACAGTAGTTTCCACTTGGATACAATATCTGTTTTTGTGTTTGGAAGTACTGGTATTATTGCTGACCCTGTGCACAGAGTGGGTACAGAGATGAGTGAATCAGTTGCTGCCTTAGTTAGAACCAGAAGGACACAATTATTTCAAATCATGAGAATTATAATGAGTTTCTGGGTAAGCATAATCAATACAAAAAATTTCACATAGACACACACAAAAATCTATCTTAAATTTTCACTTAAGAATATCCAGTGATTGGTAATTAAGGCGATCCTAATTTAATTAGCAATTCTCTATGCATGTCTGTATTAGGAAACCAGTAAACTAATGATATATCCAAGATGAAAAATCTATGTCTGTAAAGGAGTATCCAGGACATTACTCATTTCTCAGAACCACATTTTCTCTCTATGACTTCGAAGTTTGTTCATTTTCAATGCCCATTTAATCCTTGGCCTCTCAACTGAAACTGTTAATTCTATGGATCTATTCCCAGTGTACCTATCACTGCGTCATTTAAGGGCTTAGGGGCGTATGTGAAGATTGCATTGTGGATATATGGCTATGAAATAAGGGCAGAGGCTATTATTTACCTCATATAATTCACAGAATTTCCCACAGATAGTAACATTATATTCAAATAGACGTGTTAGATGCTAATGGCTCCATAATCCGTCGCTAACAGCCTGAGTCATCTTATTCCCCACTGTTTAGCTAGTAAAGTAAATTTGCCATTGATCCATAGCAAAGAAAGGTGAAGTGATGTGGGATGGAATTAGCAGTTCTAGTTCCTTTTAAATGGATGTGGATAGAAAAATATTTTAATATGTAGTTTTTAAATCAGAACTTGGTGGTTTTATAATTCAGGATTACTATGAAGTATAAGGTAAACATATAAATGTAAGAACATGATAACTGATCATTGACAGCATAGAGATTACAGTTTAGAATCTCTTTTCCAGTTTCTGTATAAATTCCTTGGAATTTATACAGAAACTGACTTACATGTCTATCCCCAACCCATGACTGAACACAGGAAGATAAGATGCTCTGATTGTCTACTTTAGGTTATATACCCACTTCTGTGGTGGAGAAAATGGTACCTTTTGATTGACAGTCTTCCTCCCCCTTCTCCTCCATCATATAAAGACAGTTATCATAAAAGTGATGAGTATCCTCTACAGTTCTCAAGAAGCCTAGCAAAATGGTGGTATGCTAGAACCTAAAGAGATATATGGCCAGCGAGAAATTGACCATAACAAGTATGATCTAATTTTAAGAAAAGCACTATCATGGGCTTGATTTGTACTTACCTCCTTTTCCGGGGAAGGACGAAGAATGAGAATTCTATACCCCAAAGTGACTAGAGGTCAAAATTTTGGTTTGGAAGTAGGGTATAACATACTTCAACATGGATTGTTTTAAAGGCTGGCATGAGAAAACCCTAAATTTTCTGAAGTATACCTTTAGTAAGATGTCCTTTGATTTAAGGGGAGAAGTTAAACCCTGTTTTGTGAATTGGGATCATTTAGGCAGCCAACATTTATACTTTTCTGGGATTTTAGTGGACTTGGGAAGAGAGAGGAGAATTATTTGAATAGTCTTCAACTACAAGAATTTCCTTCTACCAGTAATGTATTCTTACCGAAAAAAAGAATTAATGGGCAAAGTTTATACGTTTTTAGACTCATTTATTATACTACAGTAAATATCATTCCATACCTGAAAATATACTTTTATCTCTAAAAATGAGATGTGCTCTGATCTATAACTCACACACATTTTGACTATTCTATCTGCTTATGAAATTTCATTATACAATTTTAACATTTCTCTGTAGTAAGCACTTCTAAGAGGCAATGATCAGAATCCAGAGGGTAATGGATTCTTTCACTATTATCTGCAATACAAATATAATTTCAAAATTTTATGGTATATCAATTTTTTCAAGGCTAATTGTTCTGATGAGTTGAACCACATTGCGCATTTACTATAGGCATTAGATGACAGTATTATTCTCCAGAGTCAGAATCAATTTTTAATCTATGTAGTTTCCATAAGCAAAATAAATAAATAAAAGGTATGTTCCCAACCTTGGAATAGTTGGCAAAAACAAATTATTCTGTGTCCTATATTTGTGACTTTTACTTAATCCAGTGCATTCAGTATGCATTAAAGATGTTAATTTTATATTTTGTTATTATGTTTACTGGTAAATTTATACAGATAAATACAGAAATAAGCACAATATCTGTAGAATTTAATTCTCTCCTCTTCTTTTTTGCCAAAATATAACATTTCCAATGCATTCACATCCATTCTGATAGACTAACCTAAATATTAGAGAACAAATGTATTGTAAATTCAGAAGAAAAAGACGTTTTTTCATAGAAATAAAATTCGATAAAATTTCTCAGAAATTTGTTTTGTTTAAAATTAGGAAAAAAATTGGATTTAGTCATTTTAAGAAAAGGTAGGTTTTCCTTAGAAAAACTATTGAAGTTTCTCATCTATGAACATAGTAGGTATTCAATGAATTGAATAGCATTCTACAGAATCTGATTTCAAGAAAAATCTATCTCAGGAGATTTGTTCTTTTCCTTTTTAGTTCTTTCTCTGGATTCAAAGAAAAATGTTTTAGATACCTTTCCCAGTACATTTAGCAAAGAGATATTCATTTTATTTGCTTGGGTAAATTTATTGTACCACCCTATGAATTATTGGAAAGTCAATTTAATTTTAAAAATAAGATAATTTTAGTAAATTGATACTATGAATCATCACATTTAAAACAGAATAAAGTTAAAAAAAACTATTGTAATGAAATAATTTAAAATACAGTGGAGAATAGAGATTAATAAAACACTCAGGTATTTAATGTCAAGTTTGCTCCATACATCTTTGTAAGATTAAAAACAACAAACCCAGCTAAAGGTGCCTTGTACTCCTCTCCATTCCTTTTATCTGAACACCCAAATAATGAATTTGTCACATACAAGTACATTTTTCTATGTACTCATGTATCCATAAAATATAGATACAGAATTTTTCCTAAGATTTCAATATTCACATAAATGGTACTGCACCATCTTTTTCAATTTGCTTTTAAAAAAATAGTAGACTTTATTTTTTTAGAGCAGTTTTAGGCTTATAAAAAATTGAGCAGTAAGCATAGAGAATTCCATATACCCTCTCCTATGCCCCCTCACCCCCCTGCCCCCCTGCCAACCAACATTTTACCCTTATTAACATCTTGCATTTTGCTTTGCCCATTTGTTACCATTGATGAACCAATACTGATATATTATTATTATCTCAAGTCCGTAGATTTCATCAGGGTCTCACTCTTTCTGTTGTACATGCCATGTATTCTGATAAATATATAAAGACATATATCTACCATTACAATATCATATATTTTCACTGCTCTAAAAATCCACTGTGTTCCACCTACTTATCCCTCTCTCCTTCCTCCAAATATGTGGCCACCACTGAATTTTTTACTTGTCTTCACAGTTTTGCTTTTCTTAAATGCCATATAGTTGGAATCAAACAGTATGTAGCCTTTTCAGATTGGCTTCTTTCACTTAGCAATGTAATTTTTTAACATATTTATTGGAGTATAATTGCTTTACAATGGTGTGTTAGTTTCTGCTTTATAACAAAGTGAATCAGCTATACATATACATATATCCCCATATCTCCTCCCTCTTGTGTCTTCCTCCCACCCTCCCTATCCCACCCCTCTAGGTGGTCACAAAGCACCAAGCTGATCTCCCTGTGCTATGTGTCTTCTTCCCACTAGCTATTTTACATTTGGTAGTGTATATATGTCCATGCCACTCTCTCAATTCATCCCAGCTTACCCTTCCCTCTTCCCATGTCCTCAAGTTCATTCTCTAAGTCTGCGTCTTTATTCCTGTCCTGCCCCTAGGTTCTACAGAACATTTTAATTTTTTTTAGATTCCATATATATGTGTTAGCATACGGTATTTGTTTTTCTCTTTCTGACTTACTTCACTCTGTATGACAGTCTCTAGGTCCATCCACCTCACTACAAATAACTCAGTTTTGTTTCTTTTTATGGCTGAGTAATATTCCATTGTATATATGTGCCACATCTTCTTTATCCATTCATCTGTCGATGGACACTTAGGTTGCTTCCAAGTCCTGGCTACTGTAAATAGAGCTGCAATGAACACTGTGGTACATGACTCTTTTTGAATTATGGTTTTCTCAGGGTATATGCCCAGTAGTGGGATTGCTGGGTCATGTGCTAGTTCTATTTTTAGTTTTTTAAGGAACCTCCATACTGTTCTCCATAGTGGCTCTATCAATTTACATTCCTACCAACAGTGCAAGAGGGTTGCCTTTTCTCCACACCCTCTCCAGCATTTATTGTTTGTAGATTTTTTCATGATGGCCATTCTGACTGGTGTGAGGTGATACCACATTGTAGTTTTGATTTGCATTTCTCTAATGATTAGTGATGTTGAACATCTTTTCATGTGTTTGTTGGCAATCTGTATATCTTCTTTGCAGAAATGTCTATTTAGGTCTTCTGCCCATTTTTGGATTGGGAGTTATTATTATTTTTAACATTGAGCTGCATGAGCTGCTTGTATATTTTGGAGATTAATCCTTTGTCAGTTGCTTCATTTGCAAATATTTTCTCCCATTCTGAGGGTTTTGTTTTCATCTCGTTTATAGTTTGCTGTGCAAAAGCTTTTAAGTTTCATTAGGTCCCCTTTTTTTTATTTTTGATTTTATTTCCATTACTCTAGGAGGTGGGTCGAAAAAAATCTTGCTGTGATTTATGTCATAGACTGTTCTGCCAGTGTTTTCCTCTAAGAGTTTTATAGTGCCTGGCCTTACATTGAGGTCTTTAATCCATTTTGAGTTTATTTTTGTGTATGGTGTTAGGGAGTGTTCTAATTTCATTCTTTTACCTGTAGCTGTCCAGTTTTCCCAGCACCACTTATTGAAGAGGCTGTCTTTTCTCCATTGTATATTCTTGCCTCCTTTGTCAAAGATGAGGTGACCATATGTGTGTGGGTTTATCTCTGGGCTTTCTATCCTGTTCCATTGATCTATGTTTCTGACCATACTGTCTTGATTACTGTAGCTTTGCAGTATAGTCTGAAGTCAGGGAGCCTGATTCCTCCAGCTCCGTTTTTCTTTCTCAAGATTGCTTTGGCTATTCGGGGTCTTTTGTGTTTCCATACAAGTTGTAAAATTTTTTGTTCTAGTTCTGTGAAAAGTGCCATTGGTAATTTGATAGGGATTGCATTGAATCTGTTAATTGCTTTGGGTAGTATGGTCATTTTCACAATATTGATTCTTCCAATCCAAGAACATGGTATATCTCTCCTTCTGTTTGTATCATCTTTAATTTCTTTCATCAGTGTCTTATAGTTTTCTGCATACAGGTCTTTTACCTCCTTAGGTAGGTTTATTCCTAAGTATTTTATTTTTTTGTTGCTATGGCAAATGGGACTGTTTCCTTAATTTCTCTTTCTGATTTTTCATTGTTAGTGTATAGGAATGCAAGAGATTTCTGTGCATTAATTTTGTATCCTGCTACTTAAAATAATACTGGAAGAATCAGTATTGTGAAAATGACCATACTACCCAAAGCAATCTACTGATTCAATGCAATACCTATCAAACTATCAAGGGCATTTTTCACAGAACTAGAACAAAAAATTTCACAATTTGTATGGAAACACAAAAGACCCCGAATAGCCAAAATAATCTTGAGAAAGAAAAACGGAGCTGGAGGAATCAGGCTCCCTGACTTCAGACTTTACTACAAAGCCACAGTAATCAAGACAGTATGGTACTGGCACAAAAACAGAAATATATATCCGTGGAACAGGATAGAAGGCCCAGAGATAAACCCACGCACCTATGGTCACCTCATCTTTGACAAAGGAGGCAAGAATATACAATGGAGAAAAGACAGCCTCTTCAATAAGTGGTGCTGGGAAAACTGGACAGCTACAGGTAAAAGAATGAAATTAGAACACTCCCTAACACCATACACAAAAATAAACTCAAAATGGATTAAAGACCTCAATGTAAGGCCAGGCACTATAAAACTCTTAGAGGAAAACACTGGCAGAACAGTCTATGACATAAATCACAGCAAGATCTTTTTTGACCCACCTCCTAGAATAATGGAAATAAAATCAAAAATAAACAAATGGGACCTAATGAAACTTAAAAGCTTCTACACAGCAAAGGGAACCATAAACAAGTTGAAAAGACAACCCTCAGAATGGGAGAAAATATTTGCAAATGAAGCAACTGACAAAGGATTAATCTCCAAAATATACAAGCAGCTCATGCAGCTCAATATCAAAAAAACAAACAACTCAATCCAAAAATGGGCAGAAGACCTAAATAGACATTTCTGCAAAGAAGGTATACAGATTGCCAACAAACACATGAAAGGTTGCTCAACATCACTAATCATTAGAGAAATGCAAATTAAAACACAATGAGGTATCACCCCACACCAGTCAGAATGGCCATCATGAAAAAATCTACAAACAACAAATGCTGGAGAGCGTGTGGAGAAAAAGCAACCCTCTTGCACTGTTGGTGGGAATGTAAATTGATAGAGCCACTATGGAGAACAGTATGGAGGTTCCTTAAAAAACTAAAAATAGAACTACCATACGACCCAGCAATCCCACTACTGGGCATATACCTTGAGAAAACCATAATTCAAAAAGAGTCATGTACCAAAATGTTCATTGCAGCTCTATTTACAATAGCCAGGACATGGAAGCAACCCAAGTGTCCATTGACAGATGAATGGATAGAGAAGATGTGGCACATATATACAATGGAATATTACTCAGCCATAAAAAGAAACAAAACTGAGTTATATGTAGTGAGGTGGATAGACCTAGAGTTTGTCATACAGAGTGAAGTAAGTCAGAAAGAGAAAAACAAATACCGTATGCTAACACATATATATGGAATCTAAAAAAAAAAATGAAAGAAGGTTCTGAAAAACCTAGGACCAGGACAGGAATAAAGACGCAGATGTAGAGAATGGACTTGAGGACACGGGGAGGGGGAAGGGGAAGCTGGGATGAAGTGAGAGAGTGGCATGGACATATATACACTACCAAATGTAAAATAGATAGCTAGTGGGAAGCAGCCGCATAGCACAGGGAGATTAGCTCGGAGCTTTGTGACCACCTAGAGGGGTGGGATAGGGAGGTTGGGAGGGAGATGCAAGAGGGAGGAGTTATGGGGATATATGTATATGTATAGCTGATTCACTTTGTTATAAAGCAGAAACTAACACACCTTTGTAAAGCAATTATACTCTAATAAAGATGTTAAAAAAAAAAAATTTAAAAAATAAATAAATAAATAAACTGAGATAAATAGGCCCGTAATGTGAGCTATTATGTTTATCTGGCTAGGAGTTAGGCTATTAACTTGTAGCTGTAGGTGTCAGAGGCTCAACTTTTCTCTGGTGTCCTTGTTTTTGTGTCCACAGTTATTTTTGAATTTCCCTAGAGAATTCTTCTTACATGATGTCTGAAATTGCCAGTTCTTTCTGTTGTAATACTCTCTTATTATACATGAGTTCTACCGATGTGGTGGTAATGTATGGAAGGAGGAGAAGCATTCAGTAGTCCTATGATTAGGTCTCAGTCATTTAGTAAGTCTATGCCCCTGAGCTGTGACTTAGAGAAGGGATTATCAGCATTATTTTTTCCTCCCACGTATGTGAGACAGGACACAACTAGATAGCTTGGAAGTTAGATATTTCCTTTCTCCCAAGTTGGCTAGGTTCTGGTAAAGTATTTTCCCTTGACAGAAGAACTTTGTTAAGTTGAAAAAAGTGTTCTGAACATATTTCAGAATGGTTAATTCTTCCCTCCTGCTGCCAGATGCTCAAGGAGAGTTCTATCTAATTTACACCCTGAGAACCTAGCAGGACTCCTGGAGTGAAAGCTCTGACAGTGTGAGACCCCTTCTATGACTGAGCACCCTGGAGTTTTTACTTCTTGTGATTGTCCGCACTGATCTTCTAGCAATCCATCCATCCGAGTCTGTGTTTCTATCCCAGTGCTGACTCCAGTGGCAGGTTCCTGCTCTTGGACTTCTGCTCTGGTAAGCTGTGCTTCTTTGTATTCTTCTGTCTCTACAATTTTTGGGTTAACAATTTGTCAGACTGGAAACCAGAAGTCCTCAGTTTGCTTCTGCAATTCTAAAGTTGTGCTTTTAAAATCTATTGATGATGATATATAGGTTCACTGTCACCATTGTATAATACTTCATTCTGTGAATGTATCCAATTTATTTATAATTAATTAATTAATTTTTAATCACGTTAATGAACATTTTGGCAGTTTCTAATTTTTTTTTTCCAAAGTTGCCATGAACCTTCTTGTACCAGTTTCCTAGTGCACATATGAGAGCTTCTCTATGGTATATATATTCCTATAGGTAAACTTGCTGGACATCGGAGTATGAAAATTTCAACCCCGCCAAACTTCTCTTCCAACAACTAGTGGTATCAGAAAGAAACAAATTTCACCCCCAGTGTTCCATGTTCTAAGAAAGAAATTTCATGACCTCTCACTCAGTCCCTTAGTTCTCTGCCAGTGCCACCCATTGGCTGAATCAAACTTGAAGCTAATAGCAAGGGAGCTTGGGTGATACAATCTTCAGGATTCAACCTTTTGGGACTAAAAACAGAGCAAAAAAACAGAAGAGAATGGATTTGGGAGACAAGTGAAAGAAAACAACCAGAAGAACCGTTGTACCAATTTATACTTCCTTCAATAGTGTATAAGAATTTCCATTGTTTCACATTCCTGCCACATTTTTAAAAAATGATGATGTCATAATTTAAAATGTTTGTGAATTTAATGGTGGAATTTACCTTGGTTTTTTTTTTTAATTTAATTTTATTTTTTTATACAGCAGGTTTTTATTAATTATCCATTTTCTACATATTAGTGTATATATGTCAATCCCAATCTCCCAATTCATCATTTACCTTGGTTTTTAATTTACATTTTCCTAATTTTCAGTGTAATAGAGCATCTTTTCATGTCTTGATCTATTTTTAAATTTGGAGTATACACATGTATATATACATATATATATCAATACTTAAACATCTTTCAATGATGTTTTGTATTTTTCAGTGTACAAGTTTTGCACTTCTTTTGTTAAATTTATTCTTAAGTATTTAATTCTTTTGGATGCAACTGTAAATGAAATTATTTTATTAATTTCAGTTTCAGATTCTTCTTTTCTGGGTATAGAAATGAAACTTATTTCGTATATTTATCCTGTGCTATCAATGTACTAAAATTTAAATGGATAGTTTCTGCATCAGGTACTATACATCAAAGCATCAAAAATAAAAGCTTTTTGTAAGCTGAGCCAATTCTAAATTATCATCCTCAATGCTCCTAATTTTAGAGTAAGGAGTGTGATTAGGTAAAGAAGACCATATGATACTAGAAAGAGCATGTTATTCTCTACAAGCATCATTTTTAAAAGCATAATTGTTAGTTCAAATCCTCTGTAAATGTCTGTGAAGCAGCCAGATAGCTGTTTCTTTGCCTGTGCCAACATATTTTTCCCAAAATGAGGTGTCTGTATATTCAGCCAATCAAATAAACTGTCTGGCTGAACATCCTAAGGTGCTTTAAAATTCAGTAAATAATACTAATCACTTCCATTTCAGTATTGATATTAAAGGCCCTATTCATACCATTAAAAAAAGTGGAAGGCAGCTGTTCTGTGCTTTTCTTTAGAATATGTATGTGGAAGTCTGCTTGCATAATGAGAAATATGCCTGTATTCTGTGTTTATTTGTATTTAAGAGGTTTAGAGAAGGCATGGATAAAGACATACTAGTGACACAGGAACTTAACGAAAACACCTCTTTTGGCTCCGAGGGGGTGGCATAGAGGAGGGGCTATGGTGTGATCAGAAGTGGTTTCCATTTTTATAAGAATGTTGACTGCATCTGAGATACCTTGAAAATTTAATTGATTGATGTTGTTAAGTGCATGATTGTTTGTAAAAATCTCAGAAATGCTCAAATTTACTAAGCCTAATTACTTGATGCAGCAAAGACTTTCTAGATATGTACAGCATATGTTTAACTTAAATAGTCAATTTTATTTTCATATTGATCTACTATAATGGTAGTAAAAATACATCCCACATTGAGAGATTTCTATTTAAAAATGTGCTTAATCTTTTAAAAATTATACCTCCATCTTTCTTCTGCACATACACCTCCTAAATTGTACTATTCCTTGATTGCAGTTGATATTTACTTTAAAACTCCAGCTTTAATTACAGATTACAACTCTCATATCATTTGATCCATATAAACACTGGTCCTTTTGGTGTTTCAAATAAAAGAGCATGATTTCCCATAAACATAACTGTCAAAAACCAAATTTCTATTTCTCTGAATTTTGTTTATTTATAGTCAAGAATCATTTATTTAAACTTCTTTTGAAAAGCACAAGCCACATTTTAATTTGATTTTGCTAGAACAAAGACTCAGTTACAATAAGAGTGAATTAAAATTCTTTACTAATTATTTTTGGGTTTTATATACACTTTGCCCTTTGGGTGGGGGGGAGTTGGAGTAGTTGCCCAAGTTCACTTGACTTTTATGAATTCTTTGTATAACTGCCCAAGCCCTTTCTTCATCTTAGATGGAAAAAAATCAATTCTATGAAAAAAAAAGTTCTGACAAAATTTGCCAAAGATACCTTTGATAAATTAGGAAGGAAGTACAGCACAAATTACAGTTTATTTTTTCTTCCACTCTCTACACATGAATCTCAAACACTCTATTTCTCTCCCGGGCTATTGTCTCCCTCCATTCACTCACCCCACCATGCCACGCCCCCCCCGACCATGCCACAAACACACACACACACACACACACACACACACCCGTCTCACACACAAACACATCCTTTCCTCACTATGTAATGCAAGTATTTGAGCAACTTGTAAATTGCATTTTAAACTCACTGGTCTTCAGTCTTTAGCATGCTGATCTCACCCTTTAATATCCAAACAAAATGCTCAAGCTTCCATTACGTGTGCCGGAGAAAGACCATATTTACAAATACTTTGAGGGTGATTTATGTCTTGCTCTCAATTCTTATTTCTCATTCAATTATCAAACCCACTTGCTATCTAACCTCCTGAAGCTGTGATCTTGACTACCTCACTCACATTGTCCCAAGGGTAGACACTTGCATTTCTCCTCATTCCTCAAGGCACCACTGATACAAAGTTGTTTGGATAACAGAGTTTTTACTACAGGTTTGAAAATAACTAAAGATTATTCTAGAAGAGAGGAGCAAACAATTTCCAATTGAATATTTGGCATCGCTTTTTCTAACTCATCCCACAAGTAAACTTTTAGTAAACCCTTCAGACAAAACATTTCATATGTAACTGAGGTTTGCTTCCCTACCCCGGCACTTTTCTCATCTCCCAGGATCAAGAACATTTCAAAATTCCCGTTGTATTTTATTTTCTTCATCAAAGTAATTACTCATCTAGCCTAACCAGGAGCTTCACTAAACAGTTTATCTCTTAGGATTGTTTATACCAACTTTGCCTTATGCAGACTGTTAGCTTCCTGGATGGGAGTTGTCTTGTCTCTTCATTCTCTTTTATGTGACACATAGCAGAGCTCCCGTGGATAAGGATATTAAAGAAAGCTTTAAATAATGTATTTTTGCCAACTGGAAGTCTCTTGTTTTAAAATTCAGATATCTTATTTTTATTTTTTTATTTTTATTGGAGTATAACTGCTTTACAATGTTGTGTTAGTTTCTGCTGTACAATCAAATGAATCAGCTTTACATATCCCTATATCCCCTCCCTCTTGGACATCCCTCCCACCCCCGCATTCATCCCACAGAGCACTGAGCTGAGCTTCCTGTGCTTTATAGCTGCTTCCCACTAGCTATCTATTTTACTCATGGTAGTGTATATATGTCCATCCTAATCTCCCAGTTCATCCCACCCTCCCCTTCCCTCGCTGGGTCTACATGTCCGTTCTCTACATCTATGTGTCTATTCCTGCCCTGCAAATAGGTTCATCTGTACCATTTTTCTAGATGCCATGTATATGCGTTAATATATGATATTTGTTTTTCTCTTTCTGGCTTACTTCACTCTGTATGACAGACTCTGGGTCCATCCGCATCTCTACAAATGAGTGAACTGGTTAAGTAATAATAATGTCATCCACCAACATATGGTGAAATTAATATGGTTTATTATGTATTTTATAAGGGATATGTAATTTCATACCAATATGTATAAATATAGAACTTTTCCTCTAGCATGATTAAATACCTAGAGAAAGAACTTTTAAACACATGGGAAAAGTAAAGTAATATATCATCTTTATTGAGTTTTTGGGAGATATGTATTTTTTTCATTCTGTACGGTCTTCCTAAACTTAATGTGTAGTAGATCTGAGGCTGTAGCAATCTAGCATATACTATTTTCTGCATATTGCAATAAAAATTTTAGGTTCATCCTTGTTCTGAATTGTTAGAAATACTTAACTGGACAACTCTAAAAGGGTTAATCCAGTTACTAAGTTAACAAGGATTAAGGGCAGTGATTACATTATACTTAGAAAGAAGTTGTCGCATTTGCAGAAATATGAAAGAATTGAGCTTTGAATCCTCACAAGCAACTGAATGATGCTTTCAGGAATACATCTCATATATATAAAATTTTTATAGACATTGTCATTAAAACCTCTAGTTCAGCAATTAAAACTATTTGCTTCATGGAAATGGACTTCACTTTGTGTGCTTTATGCTATTCTGAACATCTTAAAACTTTCTGAACACCAATCTTTTGATCTATAAAAATGATAGAGATTTTAAGGCACAGCAGAGAAAAAGTAGAGCATTTTAGGAGAACTGTAATCATCCAAATGTCTCTTTTTGTTAAAGCAACTATAAATGTTTTAGAAAACAAAATGTTTTAGAAACCCTTTGTAAGGGCTGCTGAGTATCTATATGTTATCTATGTCTTCTCTCTAAAAGAAAAAGAAAAATCAATGATATATAAAAATAACTTGAAAAAGATTCATGAGAAAATTAACTTAAATTTAGTATCTTCTAACTTCTCCTAAAGAAAGAAAATCAAGTCTGAATAATTTTGTATGAGAATAAATGGGATAGAAATATCAATTCAACTAATGTATTTTGATCACAGTCTTCACCAAAAAATAATAATAATAAGTATTGCATTGTATCTATGTCCTGACAAATAATTCTGACTCTCAGTTTCATCCCTGTATAAGAGGTCCAGAGGATTCATCTAAAGGGCTATGTATATCTGATACTCTGAGGATACAGATTATCTTTCTAAAGCAACCGAAAGAAGTATTCAAATGTTTAGACGAACATTTGGAAGTCATGAAATATTATTATTTATTCAAAATTAATAATCAAATGTCAATGACTCAGCATTGAACAGGACTTGTAGTTCACAGTGTGTAACTTACTAAAAGTTACTAGAAAGACACAGTTTATTGTGTTTCCTGACAAGAACATCAGTCATGGAGGCCTGAGAACTTTTGTGTGTGGTAGTAAATTTTTAAAGGTGACATAACTTGGCGTATATAAAGCAGGCATATTATGAACTATTTCTTCTATAGAGTCATAGGAAATTGAAAAGTAAAAAATATATATATGAAAGATAGCCCTGGGCTTCCCTGGTGGCGCAGTGGTTAAGAATCTGCCTGCCAATGCAGGAGACACGGGTTCGAGCCCTGGTCCGGGAAGATCCCACATACGGTGGAGCAACTAAGCCCGTGAGCCACAACTACTGAGCCTGTGCTCTAGAGCCCGCGAGCCACAGCTACTGAGCCCGTGTGCCACAACTACTGAAGCCCGCGCGCCTAGAGCCCGTGCTCCTCAACAAGAGAAGCCACCGCAGTGAGAAGCCTGCGCACCGCAACGAAGAGTAGCCCCCGCTCGCCGCAACTAGAGAAAGCCCGTCTGCAGCAACGAAGACCCAATGCAGACAAAAAAAAAAAAAGATAGACCTGTCTTTAATTACAGCGGCCTCATAGGATAGTGAAGACATAAATAGATCTGAAGCAGATACGGAGGAGAAGCAGGAGCCGGGGAGAGGGAGGGAGAAGGGAAAAGGAAGTTGATATCTGTTCTACGGACAGTTATTGAGTGTCTACACCAGGCTAGCCATCATGCTGGGCACTGGCATACACCACAAATAAGGCATGCATGCTTCTTGCCTTCAACGAACTTACAGGCCAACAGTAAAGGCTAACATGTAAATAAGTAATTACAATGCAATGAAATGCTACAATAAGATTATACGTAGAATACTATAGAAACACTGAGAAGAAAGCAACCGGTAATTATCATCTGGCTCAGTGTAAAGTCACAGGAGAGGATTCTAGCAAAGACACATAAGGTTCTTTCTATTTTTGGTTCTCTATATTTCTCCTTTTTAAAACTATTTCTATAGCAAGGGAGGAAAATGAACAAGAGAAATGAATTTATCCACAGCAAGAGGTAGGATAATTCCTCCAACACGTAAATAAGAAATTTCCCTTTCTGAGTCCACTGACTTCTTCCCAGCAGAAGTAATTTTATTTACGTAGTTCATCCTGAAGTAATTCTACAAGGAAGCAGGTTCTTTTAAAATGAGATAAAATATTGGCAATAAGAAATATCAACACTCACTGGAGGCAAGAAATTGTTTTTCACCCTTTTCTCCGTTGGCAGGTGGTGTCCCACGCACATTACCTACGGAAATGTGAGTGCTGTGTGAGTTTAGATGCCGGACGAAGTGGTGATGTCAGCTCTTAGGGTGGTCAAACATTAATCTACTCACCAAGAATGCTCAAGTGCCAGATCCTTGTGGAATTCTTCTAAGTTATCCTCACTCCACATGAGTTTCTAATTCTTCCATCAATCGTGCTTTCTCATTTTAAATGGTTTTCCCTTTGGAGAGGATTTGGGTGCAATCCTTGGGGCAAGGTTGTTGGGAAGTTCATTATTTCATTGTCCTTCCTACACTTCTTTGTCTACCTTGGGCCACTTGTAGCCAAACACTGTTTCAAAAATACTACATAGGCAGTGATGTGTACTTCCCATTGCAGACATAAGGTTAGTTTGACCCATTATTGGTGATGTTAAATTTGATCACTTGTTTACGATGATGAACGCCAGATCTTTCCATTGTAATGACACATTTTCTTTTTGTAATAAATGCATAATCTATGGATGGTTCCATAGTGATAGTGTGACCTCTTCCCAACAATCTTTCACCTTGTGGTGTTACCATTTGTCAATAACCCTTTCCTAAACCATTTTTACTCCATGTTGCAAACTAGTGCTCTCTAATCCGATCATCCCTTCTGCATGTATTATCTGGCAGTCTTCAGTGTAGAAAAGATTTATTCTCTCTCTCACCACTCAAATACACATTCTATGAATATCACTATGAACTCATGGATTCATTTTTATTCAGTATGTTCTAATACATCACTATCATTAGTTTGCCGCTCATATTGCTCCAAATTTGACCAGTGAGAGTTCTGATAAGTCATCTCCTATATCCTTTTGACATATCTCTGTTAATCTTTGATGACTTTCTATTCTATTTCACTTTGCATGTTCTCTGCTGCAGCCCTGGTATTAGACATTTCTTTAAAAAAAATTAAATCCTTTAATATGGTAAATTTCCTTATTAATTTTCTAATATTAAACCATCTTTGCACTCCTAGAATAAATTCTGCAGGGCTATTTTTCAACCTGTTCTTTGCTAATATCTTATATAGTATTTTTACTTCAATATTCGTGAGTAAATTTGGTGTATGGTTATCCATTTTATGCTATATTTATCAGGTTTTAAAATCAATGTTATACTTGCTCCATATAAAGAATATGAACGCTGTCCTTCTTTTTCATATGAATCTGGAACCATTTAAATAACATTGGGGTTAACTATTCTATGAAAGATTATTAGAATTCTCCTGTAAAACCACCTGGGCCTAGTTTTTTTTTTTTTTCATTATTTTCTAGCTGGAGGGTGTTAGGTATTTCACTGACAATTTTCATTATTTATTCTATGAATATTTGTTTATTTAATTGTTCTATTTTTACGAAAGTGAATTTTAGTAAACTTTATTTTTCTAAAAAATTATCTATTTCTTGCAGTTCTAAAATTTATTTGCATAACACTGTCTAAAGCAGACTTCTATGAAATTTTGATATCTCTGTTTCAATTATTATTTATCATTTGTGTGTACTAGTATTCATTACTTTAGCTATTGGTTTGGTTATTTTGTCATTTTTTAAAAGAAATAAAATTTTAATTTATGTATCAATAAAAGTGCTAGTTAGTACCCTCTGAAAGGATTTTATTTACCTAACAGGTTGCAATCTGCAGTTTGAAGAGCATTGCTTCAAGATCTAGTCATTAGTCTTAAAAGCTGGAAATTTAGCACATGCCTGCAACATTTTTAAAAGCTAAGATGTTTGGAGGATGTACTCTTGAGGTGCAAAAATTCTCTCTGTTCCAAGCCAGTTATTTTGGGGAGTCCAAAGATGGACTCTAATGTCTAGTGTGTGTGTGTGTGTGTGTGTGTGTGTGTATGCTTGTGTGTGTGTGTTTCCTTAATATAGTTTAATTCTGAGCCCAGAATATACCTTAAAGTGAGGGGATCATAACTGATTCATCTATAACTTTGCATTAAAACTTAACCTATTTTAAACCAATGAGAATCTAAAGAGAGTTTGCTTTATCATCATTTTAAAAGCACAGTTGATACATTGATAATTGGCCTTTTACCCACGCTCTATTTGGCTACAGATGTATGTTTAGCTCTTCTAGCTCCTATTAAATCTTTGACAACTACAACCTAGGAGATTTGGGGAAGAAAAGAAATGTGGATCTACTTCTATGCGCAGCAACTGTGGTTTTCACCTACACCAGTCACTTTGCCATTGTTTGCTGAGCCCAAACACCGTCTTCAAAAAGGGCCTCCACTGAAGTTTGGGTATCAGTAGAGCAAAATGTCTAAAAGGTCACTTTTAATAATGATAAAAATGAAGTTAAATATACTTTAGAGCTTTTATAATCTTGGCAGTCAAGGCAAACTACCGGGAACATGCATGCAGTCAGCTGACATTCGTACACCCAATATCCGGTAATACACCAAGTGTTTAATGAATCGCAATGGTAGTCTTAATAAAGTACAAGGCAAAGTTCTAGAGAAAGACAGAAAGAGAGCAAAAGAAGCTAAGGGTGAGCAGCATTGCTTATCCATTAACAGTCCTTCAGCTATCCAGAACCATGGCAACCTCAGCATAGTTCCAGAATTATGCACTTTTTCATTGCTTCTCACTAACTCTTAGGCTTATTGCCTATAAAGTCAGTCTTTTGCTGTAAGAACATGTCTCTCAACTTTTCATTTCTATGTCTCTTCTTACTTGTGTCCTTTTTTTTTTTTTTTACCTCTTACCTATCTTGCAAATAATAGAAAATATGCTCATGAATGGGAAATTAAATGCAGGACTAAATGTTAAATTTCTCTGGCTTTTACATTCTTACAACTATTACTTAACAATAAGAAGTCCCCTAAAATGAATGAGCCTGATTTAATTTGGCAAAGCTTAAGGCCTATAAAATTAAGTGGGTTTTTATCACCCTATACTCTTAGCCTCTTTTCATTCTGCCATGGAATTAATGTTTTACCTTAGGTGGAACTGTAGCAAAATATTTTTTAAAAGAATGTTTTTATTTTATTTTCCTCTGCTTTTCCACTTAAACTACAATTTGCCACACTATTATTAAGTTTACATAAAAATCAGAGTTAAAATATTTCTTTAATGTGTTAATCAATCAAAATAATTTTCCTGAAGTACCCCAGAGAAAAAAGCACAGTTATTTTTATTCAAAGTAAATAATATTCTTAGAAAAAATAGCCTTATTTTAAGATCTAGATCTCATAAGTTTTATTGATCTCAGAATATGATGAATTCCTTTATAATAAAATGAAAATATTTTGCTTCTTTATATAGTCACATTCATTACAAATTGATTTTTCTGGTTATATATTTTTCAACAGTTATCAAAATTTCCTTCGAAAAACTAGTTTTTTCACTTTTATTCCTGCATCAAAATTCATTAGAGAAATACAACATCAGTATTCGGCAATCAGCATTTTTTCTACATGTGTTTTAATGGGTAAGATAAAAATTAATTCAGGGGCTTCCCTGGTGGCACAGTGGTTGAGAATCTGTCTGCCAATGCAGGGGACACAGGTTCTAGCCCTGGTCCGGGAAGATCCCACATGCCGCGGAGCAACTAAGCCCATGCGCCACAACTACTGAGCCTGCACTCTAGAGCCCGCGAGCCACAACTACTGAGCCCGCATGCCACAACTACTGAAGCCTGTGCACCTAGAGCCCGTGCTCTGCAACGAGAGAAGCCACAGCAATGAGAAGCCCGTGCACCGCAATTGTGAGTAGCCCCCGCTCACCGCAACTAGAGAAAAGCCCGCGCGCAGCAACGAAGACCAAACGCAGCCATAAATAAAAAGAAATAAATTTATTTAAAAAAAATCAATTCAGATATAATTACGTGTGGGAAATAGTGCAAAATGGCAAACAAATTTTGCAAAAATAACATGTTTATTTTTCAATTTAATAAATGAGATCTGAAACAAAGAGTAAATAATTTTAAAAAGTACCCACAGAGCAATCTTTAAGATAAAATTTTTCCTTAGAGCTCCCAAATGCGATTCATTTAGACATGTGATGTGCTATATTTAGCTAATATCATTCATAAGATAATCACAAATGATTTATAGCCTTTTAAATAAATAAAATTATGTATATGCATATTTATATGAATAATGCCAGGCAGACATAGACATAATAACAATTCAGTATTGAATGAAAACCTGTTACCTGATTTGTTACATATTTACTTCCTGCCACCATTATATATGACTATACTACATTGAGACAGTAAGTTTCTTTGAGATCATATGGACAGACCACCTCCAATGACAGATGTGTAATTTGAGGGCCAATGGTTTTGAAGATGTGATCTGAGAGTGTTCAGGTGGGTGCCAGCCCAGGGGTGGGAGAGAAGCCAGTGGAGACCTGTTTTCTAGGGTGTTGGATTAAATCTCTCGGGGAAGGACCCAGCAGCCAGGCATTTCACAAGTTGGTCTAAGGTAATGGGAGTGGTCAGTAATGCAGTGAAAGGGCCCAGGAGTATACAGTCTGATGAGTGTCTTTGATTTTGACCATATGGAGGCCTCTGGTAATGTTAGTGAGGGTAATTTCAATGAGTTAGCTTAAGAACTATGTGGCAAGGGGTGAACGGGCATTGAGGCAGTAGTAACAATAAATGTACACTCAATATAGCATCTATAGGGAAATATAAGATCAATGAAGATGAGCTTTTACAATCTAAATTTTTAACCAAACTTTTTATTTGAGAGAATTGTACATTCACATGCAATTATAATTAAGAAAACAGAGATATCCTGTGTACTTTTTACCCAGTTCCGCCGTGGAGACATCTTGCAAACCTGGTGGTAATAGTCTATTACCTTGTACTATGTAATGTATCTTTGAGATAGTCAAGATACATTACAGTCCCATCAGAACAAGGATCACTTATGTTGCCCTTGAAGACCCACACCTAATTTCCACTCTCCCGCTCCTGACAACAACTAGTCTGTTAACCATTTCTACAATTTTGTTATTTCAAAAACATAATATAAGTAGTATCCTACAGTATGAGATCTTTCGAATTGGTTTTTTCCACTCAGCGTAACTCTCTGGAGATTCATCAAGTTTTTAGGTGCATAGATAGTTCATTGTTTTTCATTACTGATTAGTATTTCTTTGTCTGACTGTACCACAGCTGGTATAACCATTTTTCCTTTGAAGGACATCTGCGTTTTTTTAGTTTTTGGCTATTACAAATTAAGCTGCTATAAACATTCATGTACAGGTTTTTGTGTGAACTTACATTTTTCATTTCTATGGGATAAATGTCCCAGAATGAAATTGCTGGGTCACATGATAGCTGCATATTTAGTTTTACAAGAAACCACCAGCTGTTTTCCAGAGTGGCTGTACCATTTTATATTCCTACTAGTAATATATGCATTATATATTAATTCTCTGCATCTTTGCCAACTTTTGCTGTTGTCTCTATATTTTTATTAACCATTTAGATAGGTGTGTAATGATATAGTGTGGTCAATTTGCATTTCTCTAATGGTGAATGATAATGAACATTTTCCATGTGTTTTTTTTGACACCTGTATGTCCTCTTTAGTAAAAGGCTCTCATGACTTTTGCCCATTTTGTAATTGTGTTTTTTCTCTTACTATTGAACATCGAACATTGAACATTTATGTATTCTAGATACTAGTCTTTTGTGAGGTATATGGCTTGGAAATACTATGTCCCAGTCTGTAGCTTTTTTTCATCCTCTTATCAGGGTATTTTAAAAAACAAAAGTTTTTAATTTTGATGAAGTCTAATTTATGAAATATTCCTTTTATGAATCATGATAAAGAACTCTTTATCATGGAGTCTAAGAACTCTTAGCCTTAGATCACAAAGATTTTCTATTTTTTTCTGAATATTTTATACTTCTACATTTTACATTTAAGTCTTTGATGCATTTTGAATTAATTTTTGTAAAAGGCGTGAGGTGGAGGTTGAGATTCATTTTTTAACCTATGAATGTCCAATTGCTCCAGTACAATTTGTTGAAGTCTGTACTTCCTGCACTGAAATGCTTTTTCACTTTTGTCAAAAATCAACTGGAAATATTTGGCAGGTCTATTTCTTGGGTCTCCAGAACCTGTGTGTATTCTTAGGCCAGCATCAAACTTGATTGATAACTATAGCTATACAGCTTTAATATTGGCTAGAATAATTTCTCCCTTTTTTTCACCAAGACTATTTTATCTATTCTAGGTCCTTGCATTTTCACATAAATTTTAAAATAAAATTGTCTATATCTACCAAAACCCTTGCTGGAATTTTGATAGGAATTAAGTTAAACGTTTAGGTAAATTTGGGGAGAAAATTAACGTCTTTACTACTGAGTCTTCTAAGCATGAGCATGGTATGTCTCTCCATTAAATTAGGTTCTTTGATTTCTTGCATCTGTAGTTTGTAATTGTCAACATACAGCTCCTTGTATGTGCTTTGCTAAGTTTGTATCTGAGTATTTTATTTTCTTTTGAATGATTGAAATGGTATTGATTTTTAAATTTTGATTTACATATGCTTATTATTAGTATACAGAAATCCAACTGATTTTCATGTGCTGATCCTGTATCCTGCAATCTAGCTGAGCTAAGATATTATTTCCATGAAGGTTTTTTTGGTAGATTCTTTGAGATTTTCTATGTAGACAGTCATGTCACTGGGAAACAGGGACAATTTTTTCCCCCTAACTTTCTAATCTACATGTCTTTCATTAATTTTTCTTCCTTTATTACTGGTTTGAACTTCCAGTAATATGTTGAATAAGATTGGTAAGAGTGTACATCCTTACCTTGTTCCCAATCATAGAGAGAATGAATTTCTTCGTCTTTGACCAAGTACCATGTTAGCTGTAGGTGTCTAATAAATATGCTTATCAAAATTGGGCAAGGTCCCCTCTATTCTTAGTTCGCTGAAAGTTTTGTTTTTTAAAAATCACAAGTGGGAATTTAATTTTGTCAAATGTATTTTCTGTGTCAACTGATATGATTATATGGTTTTTCTTCGTAAGTATGTTGATACAGTGAACTACATTGATTAACATCTGATTATTGAATCAGCCTGCATACCTGGAATAAATCCCATTTGGTCTTGGTATATAATTATTTTTATACATTGCTGGATTGGATTTGCTAATACTGTGTTTAGTATTTTTGGGTCTAAGTTCATAAGAGATATTGGTCTTCAGTTTTTTGCCTTTTTGTGCTGTTTTTTGTCTGGTCTTGTTAGCTGGGTAATACTGGTCTCATTAAATGAGTTGAGGAGTGTTCCCTTCTATTTTATAGAAGAGGTTGTATAAAAATTTTTAAATGCTAGTAGAATTCTCCAGGGAAACCATCCAAACATGGAGATATCCTTTTTGAGAGTTTTCACTATACATTCAATTTTTCTTTTAATGCTTATAAGACTATGCAGGTTCTCTATTTTCAGTTGGCTGAGTATTTAAAGGTCGCACTTCTCAAGAAATTGGTCCATTTCTTGTAAGTTGTTAAGTTTGTGAGCATAAAATTTCTCATTGTATTCCCTTATTGTTCTTTTAATAGCTGCAGAATCTGTAGTGATATCCAGTATTTCATTCTTCATATTGATGTTTCATGCATTCTGTCTTTTTGTTTTTGTCAATCTTCCTAGACATTTATTGATTTTATTGATTTTTTTAAGAAATAGTTTTTTGTTCCGTTAATATTCTGTATTGCTCCTGTTATCAATTTCATTGATTTCTGCTTTTATTTCCTTCCTTCTTCTTGCCTTGGGCTTATTTTGTGCTCTACTCTTTCTAGTTTCTTGAGGTCAGAACTAAGATTTTTATTTTGAGACTTTTCCAGTTTTTTAAATGAGCATTGAGTGCTACAAATGTTTCCCTTACCACTGTTTCAGATGTGTAACACTTATTTTGATATGTTGTATTTTTATTTTCATTTAATTCTACTTACTTTTAAAATTTCCTCTGAGAGTCTCTTTGACCCGTGGATTATTTAGAGGTTTGCTGTTTATTTTCCAAATGTTTGGAGATTTTCCTGTTGTCTTTCTGTTATTGATTTATAGTTTTATTCCATGATGGTCAGAGAACATATTCTATATGATTTTCATTATTTTTGATTTATTGAACTTTATTTTACGGTCAAGGTTATGTTCTATTTTGGAGAATGTTCTACGGAAGTTTGAAAAAATTTGTTTTCTGCTGTTGTAGGGTGGAGAGTTTTATATGTGCCAATTGGGTCGTGCTAATTTTTGCTGTTCAGATCTTTTATATCTTTGCTCATTTTCTGTCCATGTGCATTAGTTCTATCAATTGTTGAGAGAGGAGTGTTGATTTCTCCAGCCATAACTTTGGATCTATTTCTCCTTTCAATCATCTCAGTTTTTTGCTTAATATAATTTGAGGTTCTGTATTTGATGCATATAAATTATGGGTTCTTTTGTCTCTCTGGCAGATTGATACTTTTATCATTAGGTAATATCTCTCTTTATCTCTAGTAATTTTCTTTGTTCTGAGGTCCACTTTATTTGATATTGATATAACTAGTCCTGCTTTTTAAAAAATTAATATTTTCATGATTATCTTTCTCCATACTTTTACTTTCACTTTACCTGGGAAGAATGGGGTTACTCTATCTTGACAGAATGAAAGTCTCTGCAATTACTTTTGAAATAAGAGAGATTAAGCATATTTACACTTGATAGAAATAGAGACTGAAGGAAGAGAAGAAAGAATAACTGATGGAGTGAAGTACATGAGTAGTAATAAGGGGTTAGGATTTCTGTTTATCCTGACAATATGATTATGTATTCACCTGTTTTTGCTTTTGGAAGGGAGGAACTGGTGTCTAAGTAGCTGACACATAGATGCTGCAAACCTGTGTGACTGACCCACAATAAAAACTCTGGACATCAAGGCTCAGGTAAGCTTCCCTGGTTGGCAATACTTCACATGTGTTATCACACAGCATCGTTGGTAGAATTCAGAGTGTCCTTGTGTGACTCCCATGGAAAGGGACAAATGGAAACTTGTGCCTGGTTTCTTCTGGACTTCACCCTACGTGCCTTTCCTTGTGCTGATTTTAATCTGTATTATTTCACTATAATGAACTGAGTGACCATGACTGTAAAATACAGTCAGTTCATAAACTTACTGTAATCATGAGAATAACAGCTTTCTCTAGTTGTCCAAATTCTTTTAACAAATCATTGGGTCTAAGGTGAATTAGACTCACCTTACAGTCTTGGCAACCTTTGACACATAGGCACAAATGCATATAGATGTCTGTTTACTTATAGGTACTGGGTAACGAAATTCAAACTTATTGCCTGAAGGTCTTGATTTTTCTCATGGATGTAGAAGGGAGATCATCTTCTGAGAGTGGGGGATAGAGGAAAGGATAGTTTTGAGAAGAGAAGCATAGGCTTGGAAAACCATAGAAGAAGAGAAGACATAGCTGATAAAGAACTTTTTAGAAAGAGTTGCTAGCAGTATGAAGGCTGAAGTCAGAGACTCCTGTCTACATGGCCCTGAGGTTCATTTCCATCAGTCAAGGTGTAGGAGTGAGAAGTGACAATGTTTGGACTGATCCAATGCTGAGGTGTTGTGGAGATATAGGTGTAACAAAAGGAAGAGGAGAAAATAAACATTGATGGTATCTTGTTGAACTGTTTCTGAAGTCACTGTCTATTCAATGACTTCAACTGCCATTAGTTTAACCAATGGTCTTTGTAGGGTAGTGTTACCATGCTCTTTACAGACATTGAGGCTTAGGCAAGAAAAATCACTTGAGGCAGATTTGGAAAGGTCTTAAAGGAAACTGTTAATGAGAGCAGACTGTACACTCTCTTCAAATTATTTTCTTGCATTCTCTTATCCCTTATTTAGAATTAAATTATGAAAGAGAGGAATCATTCATTATTTATTTATTCAATACAGATTTAGATTGACTTCTGAAATATGCAAAAGTGGCTTGAAGTAGTCCTTATATTTAAGGAAAGATGTATTTATGGTAAGAAATGAAAATAGGAATTTGGATCCATTTCAGAATAAAATAAGAGTTTATGTAGTATATTTTCATGCATATGTAAACACAATATATGAGCAAAGGCATAGTAAAATAATTTAATGGTCAATAATTATTTGCTGAATTACTGAAAATGTGATTTTGGAGACAGAAATCTAGATAACACAAGGTTTTATTATTTTCCTTTTTCATCAAATGAATCCTTTCTATATTTTTACATTTAAATCTCTTGCTGTTATAACTCTTCACAGAGGTCTTTCTTAATGGTCTTTAATTTTTCTATTTTATGTTTTGAAGCAATGGCTTATCTAGCAGCAAGAAAACAACTGTAATAAATGATAGAAAAACACTTATTGGCATATCGGGTTCTTATTTGGTAATGTAGATGAGGGTTTACAGTTCAGGGATTTTTCTTTTAGTGAAATATGATCTGGATACTAGTGATTCTTTTCGTTATTATTGTAGGTTTGTATGAGCTATTTTAAAGTCAAGAATCTATTGTGCTCCCAATACAACTTTCTATATTTTCTTACTCTTGTGTTTTTTTTCCATAGAATGGGAGCAGGATTTTGTCTGAAAGAAAACAATTTTCAACTCTCTGAGGCTGGAATCAAGTTAAAACCTTGAAGAACAAAACTATATAACGGGTCAAAGTCTAACCTTACCTTTTCAAGTATATGATCTCAATTTCTTTAAAGGAATAATTTAAAAATAAGCTCTTTTGGGTTCTTTGTTTTTCCCACCCCACTTTATATACCATCTCAGTAAACATACCTCTCTTTGTCTGTATTTTCATTTCAGAAAATAGCAGAGCCTTTAGTTTAACCTATAGTCATTGTGTTGATAAGCCTAAGTAAATTATGGTTATTATAGCAAAACTGTATTATTGTAGGCATTAATGAAACTTAAAAATTTATTAATGTTAGGAATGAATACAGTTCCTCTAGTCATCACGTTATCAATACTTACACTACATTTAGAATTGTTATTTTCCATTTATATTTTCACCCAGGTAATCAAATGAAGGCATTTTTAATAATCTATTTTGCAGAACAGGCTGATTGATTATGGCAAATGTAATTTCCCATCCTGCTCGAAGATCCATTTCATATTACACAAAGCATTTGAACACTGAGTTAGTGCAAGATAGTAATAGCATGAAGATAATGTTTTTCTATAGGAGAAAAGAATGCAAGCTTTTCTATGTTATTCTGTAGAGGTCACATATGAGTTTTTATATTACCAACCTTCCCCAACAATGTCACAATGCTGTTACAAACTACTTTCTGTCTAGCTTTTCTTTTTAATGGGCAAAGAAAACTGGATACTTGTGTTAGTTTGCAAGGACTGCTGTAACAAAGGACCACAAACTGGGTGGTTTAAACAACAGAAATTTATTGTATCATAGTTCTGGAGGCTAGGGGTCTCAGATCAAGGAGTTGAAAGATGGGTTTCCTCTGAGGGCTGTGATGGGAAATTCTGTTCCAGACCTCTCTCTTTGGTTTGGAGATGGCCTTCTCACTGGGTCTTCACTTTATCTTCCCTCTGTGCTTGTCTGTGTCCCATTTTTCCCTTCTCACAAGAACACCAATCATACTGGACTAGGTCCCACTTTAATGATTTTATTTTAACTTGGTTACCCCTGTAAAGACTCTATTTACAAATAAGGTCACATTCTGAAATACTGTGTTAGGTGTTAGGACATCGACATATACGTTTGGGGTGAGGGGAACACAATTCAACCCTTAACATTTGCTTTTGCTGTATTTTGTCCTGTCTCCTTGTAAGTAGTTGGTAGGCCTTCCATAATAGGATTGTCCAAAGGATCAGAGAAATTCAATGCAATTCAAACATTTATTGAGCATTTACTCAGCAACAGAGATATGCTAGTTTCCAGAATCAAATGATTTTATAACAAATAAGAAAAAAGTATCTGCACATCTCAAATGTGGTTACAAAGACAAAGAAAACTTGTTAAAATATAAAATAATAAGTGCCATGTTAAGGTGATCTACAGGTACTCTGGTCAAAGAGCGGAGAAAATATATGATTCATTTTGGAGATGATCAGTGTTAGGAAGAGCCTCACAAAGGAGATTATGTACAGAATGAAGTGGGGAGTGGTGAGAAGATAAGTTTTAGGGAGATATTAATAAGGTTGTCCTCCATGATTCCAACAAAGTTTAAATTTTGTACATCTATTTTTAAGACACTTGGTTCCCTCTACTCTAGGGAGTGGTCTAGAAGAATGTTGCTTGACAAAAAACATTTGTCGAGTTCTTTATGTGTGAGAAGGATTGTGTTAGATGCTGTGGAAGTACAAAGATGAACGTAATGCTGTTCTGGCCCTGCAGAAGCTGGGATGTGTCCACTCCAAGCATTCTCTGAGATACTTACACCTTTACGGACTGTTAAGGCTGCCACCTACACCAACGCCATTGCTCCCGGAATAGTATAAATGGGCTTTTATTTTTTGCCCTAAAAAATAAATTGCTAACTTTTCCCTCCCCTCCTGTACAGGTATTAATCATTCAAGCTTCAATGTTAAAAGGAAAGCATTTATTTACTGGGTCAGTGAGCACTGAAGCAAATTGTTAGATTTTGATACCCATTGTCAAGTTTGTTGGAGGCATAATTTCCTCTCATATGCTAAAATTTGGGAGATCATGGGCTTTTAAAAATCACTAGAGTTTCTCTGACAAAGTCTGTTAGATTGTAGAAAAGATCTTTCAGAACACGAGAGGAGGTTAGTGGCTCGGCTGTATGGTAAAATGGCCTTTTTTTGTCAAACAGAGTTGATTTCATTTATGACTCAATGTGAAAAGACAGGTTCCTAAAGAAAGTTTCCACATTTTCATACTGTTCATAAATATTTTAACTTGATTTTACTTAGTGCCCAAATGAATAGCCCATGAAAGGAATGATTTTCAACCATTAATTGTCAGAGATTTTAAACCCTCTGTAAGAGCCAACGAATGTAGCATTATTATGAATCATAAGAAATCTTAGCAAGATGCATTTCCATTGTCATCGAAGTAGTTAAAGCCAGTGAGGCAGGACTAAATTGTTGTGACATTTTCCCAGCCCCACTATTACCTGTCAAATTGGAAAAAAATCAAGGCATCAGGACAAGCTCACGTATTGATGTGCTCACTCTCGTTATTAATTGAAGTAAATGGATAAGCTTGTCCATCAACAATAACAAACACATCTGCTCACTGTAAAAAAAAAAAAAAAAATCTCCTTAACCTTCTGTCTCTTAAAGTTCCCTGGGATTTGAAAAATGCTTCGTTCTCTATTCAAGAACCATGATGACTATTGTGTTTGTTCTACACTTTTCTTAATTTGCTGACAAAGTGAAATATGGAATACTGTATTAGCTTATTTCATGTCTGGCTCACAACGGATTGAGTTATATAAAGTAGGACATGGACAAATTACAAAAACCAGAGCAAGCGGGGTCCCTAATAGTCTTATATAACTGCAAACACTCTACATCTGCTTTAATCCATCATCTTCTTTGCTTCTCAAATATAATAGTGTGTTTTTCTCTCTCTGATTTTTAAGTACAAAGGGAAAGTTTTCCATACTGTAAAACTGAAAAACTTTTGATGAGAAAGTAACTCAAAAAAATCCAAAGGGGGAAATGTCTTTGGTTATTTCATTTGTGTGAGTCTATTAACTCCAAAAGTACATTGCAAACTGTGATAAAGCAAAGCTATTCTAAATCTTCTTTTGCCTGAACAAAGTATTTGTGACAATATTTCCTTGGCATGAAAATAAAGAATTCATCCTCAATGCATTGAGAGGCGCAAGAATTTTCTTCTAAGTTGGTAGTGGAAAGAATAACAGCAAGCTAGACAACAACATTTTTTTGATTTTTAAAAAATGCAGCAAAATTACCTAATTATGTGCATCTGAGACTTTTAGCCTAAGCAAGAATGTGATGTTTATTAAAGCTGGAATAAAGAATACACCAAGCATCATGGCATTTTTTTCTTTGTTGTAGTGATACTAATGAATACAACTGTTTTTCTCCTGCCTTCTGACAATACTTAGAATTTCTTTTGAAGGGTAGGGGTTGATTCTGAAGCATCTCAGTGTTCGCAAAATATTTGCTACCAAACATTCTAAAACCACAGAAAGTGAAAATGCAATTAAGATTTACTAATGCAATATGTCTTGTTTCATACAAGAAAATAAGACAGTTGAAAGAAAAGTAGTCACCCACTAGAGTGGATGGGGAAATTTTTACATATGAAAATGAAAGCAGCAATGGTTTAGCAGTTTCTCCATATGTTTTTATGCATTATGTTATTGAAGAGTTCTTCCAAGGTTGACTAAACTCGAAGTCCCGTGATGTCTGAGCAGACATGAATACTGAGGAAGACAGAAGAGATAGCAGATTAAACCTTGTCTTTCTTCATCCCGTGTTCCCTTTTGTGTAATCTATATTGGCATTTTTCCTGTTCCAGAAGGGTCTCCCGAGCTTCCTAAGGCTCTGCCTGGAGCTCCAGATTGTGGCCTTTGTAAATAACGTACATCAAGAAGGGCTGTTAAACTCTTGTTGAGTTATTTTTGTTTTGCACTTTGCACCTTCAGTGCATATGAGAACTACTCCCACACCATTTCCTGACAAACCAAATCTTGCTGTGAAGGCTGAAAACATTAGTCAGTTGCACCCTATTTTTAGGACTTGTAATGAAGAGAAAATGTAGTGTTATAACACCCATCCAAATGCTGGTGCCCCAGTAGATGACTGCAGAGTTTGAAGAGCTAAGTAGACAATTTATACAAAAAAAGACCAAATTGTGACCAGTTCTGCAAATAAACAGACAGCAGATCACTAGGAGTTGTGACGTGATCTAGCTGTGGATTGGAACGCCAAGCTTGGTGCTATTGAAGATCACAGATGGCCCAGAATAGCAACAGCAGTTGCCCAGGAACTGGACTTGGAAGGGTGCTAATTTTAGTATTAAAAGAGGAGAGTGGAAATAAATCCAAAAATCTCTGCTACTGCTTTGGAAATCACATTTTAAAATGACTTTTACTTTCCAAATAATAAGAGCTAACTTTTATTGAGTGGTTACTGTGTGCCAGGCACTCTTCTACATGCTTTACATATACTGTATTAACTCTTTTAGTCCTTGTGATAGCCCTATGAGGGAGGTGCCATTATTATTTCTATTTCAACTAGAGACGTATTGATAACAAGACCAAGGTCTCACAGCTGGTGAAAAGCAGAAATCTAGACCCAGGTAGTCCACTCCACTGCTTGCCTCTCTTCTGACCTTCTTGTTGCCATGGAGCTCACTTTCAAAAGCTACCTTTCACATTCGTGGTAACTTCATGCTCCTCCCTATCACTTCCTTGCACACCTCCCAAGGAGGAAACCAACAGGTGTGGAAGGAAAGGGGGAAAGTGGAGCATGTCCCAGTTACTAATGTCAAAGGCTGGTGGAATTTCTACAAATCTAGGCATGTGGTGCTTGGTGACACAAGGTATGCTCCTGATGAGCTACAAACATGGCCATTCTCTCATTGAATCCATGTTGACTAATCACCAACCCTCAGCTCTATTAACTCAGCAATTGGAAATACTTGGGGATCTACATCTGATCAGACTCTGACATTCCTTCTCTTTCTCCCCATGGAGTAGCTGTAAGTATAAACAAGTTCAAGCTTCAGGATCCTTAAGTAACATGGATCCTTCTAAGCCCATGGGAGGGAGTCTAATAATGGGTTCACATGACACACATCTTAGTAAAACTGACAAAAATAGACTATTTTAGTTACAATTGGTTAAGACTGCTGTCTCTTCCATTTAAACTTCCCCAGTGGCGTTGGAGTAGCATTGAAATGGTCCAGGCATTTGTGAGATCCTGTTAAGGAACAGCTGAGTTGGGATATAATTAGTTTGGATAGAGTGGATTATATTTAGTGGCTTGTCATCACTTCTGTGTTGTTCTTGTTAGCTGTCTAAGTAGGAATAACTTCTAGTGATATTCTAGCCAGCACTCGCATGGAATCACATAGCTTCATCATGAAAGTGCAGGACCAGAGGTCATATCCCCATGTGATCTTGTGCTATGGTGCCCAGCACAGGTGTGTGACTAGTGGAGAAGAAGAACATTCCACTGTACAGAGACAGAATCTAGATTCTTCATTTCCTGGATGTTGTGGTGTTTGTGGTACTTGTAAGCGTTTTCCAATTTATAACTTGTTGTGATTTATTTTCTAGATAAATACTCACCTTGATACCAAAGATTTCATTCAAAATTTGAAATTCTTTTCCTTAAAGGATCTTCCCCAACAAACAGTGTAAATCAAGACAAAATGAAACTTAGATATGCTTCTGCTCACAGAAGACTGTATAAATTCAGAAAACCAAATTATTGATTTACAAAGCTAAACATAAATGCTGAATGACGACTTACATTGACCTGTTTAGCATATTTTTATCCTTCTAGGCAAGATATATTCAAGTTCATGGAGAACAAGGAAGAAACAAGTTGAGAGATATTCATTTGGTTTCAATGTTTAATGGCAGCAGCTTCTGCTGGCTGAATGCAATGGTTTTTCAAGTGCAGTTCTAGGACCAAAAGCATCCACCTCACCTGGGAAATGGCCGAAAATGTAAATACTCAAGCCTCACTCCAGACCCACTGGGTCAGGAACTCTGGTGGTTGGGCCCAAAATCTGTGTTTTGACAACCTTTGTATGTGATTTTGATGAATGCTAAATTTTGAAAAACTTTAGTTGAATGCCTATGTTTTTACAATAGTGAAAACCAGCATCAGGTGGGCAGGTTACTCTCTCAAGAAAAGGTTTGTCTAGGTGTTCTCCATATTTGCTTATCTGCTATGGCATGCATCAAAAGCAGTTCTAAGAGGGAAGTTTATAGCAATACAATCCTACCTAAAGAAACAAGAAAAATCTCAAATAAAATCTAACCTTACACCTAAAGGAACTAGAGAAAGAACAAAAAAAACCCAAAGTTAGTAGAAGGAAAGAAATCATAAAGATCAGAGCAGAAATAAATGAAATAGAAACAAAGAAAACAATAGCAAAGACCAATAAAACTAAAAGCTGGTTCTTTGAGAAGATAAACAAAATTGATAAACCTTTAGCCAGACTCATCAAGAAAAAGAGGGAGAGGACTCAAATCAATAAAATTAGAAATGAAAAGGAGAACTTACAACAGACACTGCAAAAATACAAAGCATCATAAGAGACTACTACAAGTAACTCTATGTCAATAAAATGGACAACCTGGAAGAAATGGACAACTTCTTAGAGAGGTTTAACCTTCCAAGACTGAACCAGGAAGAAATAGAAAATGAACAGACCAATCACAAGCACTGAGATTGAAACTGATTAAAAATCTTCCAACAAATAAAAGTCCAGGACCAGATGGCCTCACAGGTGAATTCTATCAAACATTTAGAGAAGAGCTAACACCAATACTTCTCAAACTCTTCCAAAAAATTGCAGAGGAAGGAACACTCCCAAACTCATTCTCTGAGGTCACCATCACCCTGATACCAAAACTAGACAAAGATACTACAAAAAGAGAAAATTGCAGACCAATATCACTGATAAATATAGATGCAAAAATCCTCAACAAAATACTAGCAAACAGAATCTAACAACACATTAAAAGGATCATACACCATGATCAAGTGGGATTTATCCCAGGGATACAAGGATTCTTCAATATATGCAAATCAATCAATGTGATACACCATATTAAAAAATTGAAGAATAAAAACCATATGATCATCTCAATAGATGCAGAAAAATCTTTTGACAAAATTCAACACCCATTTATGATAAAAACTCTCCAGAAAGTGGGCATAGAGGGAACCTACCTCAACATAATAAAGGTCATGTATGGCAAACCCACAGCAAACATCTTTTTCAATGGTGAAAAGCTGAAAGCATTTCCTCTAAGATCAGGAACAAGACGAGGATGTCCACTCTCACCACTATTATTCAACATAGTTTTGGAAGTCCTAGCCACGGCAATCGGAGAAGAAAAAGAAATAAAAAGAATACAAATTGGAAAAGAAGAAGTAAAACTGTCAATGTTTGCAGAGGACATGATACTATATGTAGAAAATCCTAAAGATGCCACCAGAAAACTACTAGAGCTAACAATGAATTTGGTAAAGTAGCAGGATACAAAATTAATGCACAGAGATCTCTTGCATTCCTATACACTAACAACGAAGAATCAGAAAGAGAACTTAAGGAAACAATCCCATTCACCATTGCAACAAAAAGAATAAAATACCCTAGAATAAACCTACCTAAGGAGGTAAAAGACCTGTATGCAGAATACTATAGAAAACTATAAGACACTGATGAAAGAAATCAAAGATGACACAAACAGATGGAGAGACATACTGTGTTCTTGGATTGGAAGAATCAATATTGTGAAAATGACTATACTACCCAAAGCAATCGTCAGATTCAATGCAATCCCTATGAAATTACCAATGGCATTTTTTACAGAACTAGAACAAAAAATTTTACAATTTGTATGGAGACACAAAAGACCCGGAACAGCCAAAGCAATCTTGAGGGGAAAAAACAGAGCTGGAGGAATCAGACTCCCTGACCTCAGACTATACTACAAAGCTACTGTAATCAAGGCAATCTGGTACTGGCGCAAAAACAGAAATATAGATTAATGGAACAGGATAGAAAGCCCAGAGATAAACCCATGCACCTGTGGTCAACTAATCTATGACAAAGGAGGCAAGGATATACAATGGAGAAAAGTCAGCCTCTTCAATAAGTGGTGCTAGGAAAACTGGACAGCTACATGTAAAAGAATGAAATTAGAACACTCCCTAACACCATACACAAAAATAAGCTCAAAATGGATTAAAAACCTAAATGTAAGACTGGACACTATAAAACTCTTAGAGGAAAACATAGGAAGAACACTCTTTGACATAAATCACAGCAAGATCTTTTTTGACCCACCTCCTAGAGTAATGGAAATAAAAACAAAAATAAACAAATGGGACCTAATGAAACTTCAAAGCTTTTGCACAGCAAAGGAAACTATAAACAAGATGAAAAGACCACCCTCAGAATGGGAGAAAATATTTGCAAATGAATCAATGGACAACGGATTAATCTCCAAAATATATGAACAGTTCATGCAGCTCAATATTAAAACAAATAACCCAATCATATGTGCTTATCTGATTCTTGATTTTCTATGTTTTCATTGAAGATCTTCTCCTCTTCTTCTTGTTATCAAAACTTATATACTAGGATTGACAGCTTATTTCTGTTGCAGTCTATTAGGCTAGGAGCCATCTCACTCTCAGAGAGCAACTTGTTTTCCTCTTTTGCAGGTTTTCGAGAGTGACCTCCTTGTTGTCTCCAGACAGAGCAGATCTCTGTTCTTTGCAAGTCCTCAAATAACACTCTAACACAAAATACTCACGAAACTGGTACACAAACTAGTACAATGACTAAAACTTTTCAAGTGAATTATTCTTTAGTGACCTGGAATTTGTAGAACAAGAGCATAAGCCTGGCTTAATTGGCCAGCTTCATACTTTGTTACAAATCCACAGACTTGGTCTACCCCTCTCTATTCTCTTTAGAGATGTATGACTATGAAAGCATTTTCTTCTCATAGAGGCAGATTTCATCTGTGTTCAAAGTTTTTTCTTACCTCAAACATTTCTTGTCTATGAACTGCTCTAGCTGTTTAAACTTCACATTACGAAAATAAAAATGCATCTTAAAAACGTCAAAAGGAAAGTTGGCTCAGTCGTCATACTGGTATCTGTTGCTTTATGTAAATTTTGAAGGGGTACCTAACATCTGATGAAATTACATTTTCTGCCAAAGGTCGTATTTTTTTCATATACTTTTAATCCCATAAGTTAACCATTTCTTTAATTTTCAAAAATTATTCCTAGGTTACTTCATAATCAATTTTCACACTGACTGAAATACAACCTTTTCCTAATACCAGGAACCCCCTGAGGTTAAGGCAATTGAATGCACATTTATAATGTCACTCAAAGCTAGAAGGGCAGAGGATACTCTATTAGCATATCATAAGTTACAGGAGAAATATAGCAGCCAGATTTTGATTCATGATGATTCAGTCTTGGTAGATTGTATATTTCTAAGAATTTATCTGTTTCTTCTGGATAAATTTATCTATTTCTGTTACCCAATTTGGTGTCATGTGATTGTTCATAGCAGTCTTCTCTAATCCTTTTTATTCCTGTGGCACCGGTTGTAGTGTCTCCTTTCTGCTCCATGTGGGATCTAATCTTTCAGCCCCAACCCTATGCAGCAGCAGAAACAGCAATGACTGAGGACTGACAACCTACCTTGAAGAATAATTCCCAGGGACAGTCTGGGAGGGGAGAATCAGAAGGCAAGGGAAAGTGTGTTATTTTGGGGGGTGGGGTGGGAGAGGGCTACTTTCAACACCTTAGAGTGGTGACAACAGTCATTGACTGAGACTCTGTGCCAGTAGAAAAGGGAGAGGGAGAGTTGAGGAAGCCAAGACCACGATTATTGGCTTCCTCCATGGGCTTTCTCCCAGGGCTCCATCACCATGGGACTTCTGTCAAACTGGAATATAACCCTTGAGTGAGAAGTGAAGATCGCATCTCCTGTCTTGCTGAAGTAGGGGCATATTGACTCATTGCTGTACAAATGTAGATGTTCCAATCCATGCCTCATCCTCATTACCACGTTCCATAAGGAGCCCGATGATAGGGCTGAAAGAAAGAGAGGCAAATAATATGTTTTGTAAAGAATATGATATATAGAGTAAATCTTTGAAATTTAAAAGTTTTGAAATTATAATTTTGCCTTTCTTGACTTCTGAGGCCTTTGGATGTTTTCCTCTCATGAACAATGCCTTTCTTTATTCAGGACCAGGAGCTAGGATGATATGATCCAGCTACATTATGGATTAAAAATGGGTTTTTGTAAGCAAACCTAAAAAGCTAAACTGCCAGTGATCATATTATTTCTTTATAAAAATAAGTTCTGCATTTCAAACAATTAACTGAGAAACTAAATTTTGGACCAAACATATTCATTATTCTCTATGTATATTAGAAATGTTGTTTTTGTGAAGTGATAACATGTATATATATTCAAAATCCATGTCCATGAAACATACTTGGCCAAAAAAGTCCATGGCTTATCATTTAGGTCATCCAGAGGGAAAAGGATAAATAAAATAGAGATAATTATAATTTAAAAATTTTTCATTACATTCACTGCTTGCTCTATAAAGCATTCTAAGAATAGCCATCAGGTGGGAATACTGATGCATTTAGAGTTTTAAAATTAGTTTTCTTTTACTCTCCTTAACTTGGGAAAATTTTGTGAAGAAAGAGAATGGCTAAAAAGTGAGGAGGAGAGAACACAGGAAGATTGTACTTACTTTTCTGAATCTTATAAATGAGATTCACAATAGAATTACACCAAGATGTTTTGGAGAGAGTACTGAGCTAGGAGACCTGTGCTATGACTCTAGTCAGTCACTCATTAGTCTAGAAAACTCTCAAGTTGTTTAACTCCGTGGTTCCCAGAATTTTGATTTCATGAACTATTAAATGTTTTTTAAAAGGAATAAGGTGACAAGCAAGTGATTACTTTATGTGTTGCTTAATAAGGATAGTGAAAAGAAAAAACTATCATTTACTTCACTATTATCTTATTTAATGTGGACACATTAACATAAAATAATAATACAAAAATTGTAAATAAATAAATTTAACTTCATAAAAAAGCTCACACCATGAAAACATTTCTTATTTTGCCATGAACCAACAAACATTTGCCAAGGGTTGCCACTGTTCTTCAGAATGACATTTAGACAGCATTCCTTAATGTCTTAATCTACACGTTCCTTAAATTCCTTGTTGGAAAATGAGGGAGTTAGACTAAATAACCACAACGATGAATTATGATTCCAAAATTTGACTTTATGACTACTTCATAAAAGAACTGTCTCAATCCCTCATTTATTACTTCAATGAATAAGAGACACAATTCTTACTATCTTTCTCACTTCCAGCACTGATTAGTATATAATCCAAGTTCACCATATTAATAGTATCACTGAAGTTTCAATCCTTAGAGTCTTTGAGTTTGATATGCAATTAGCCACTTATTATATGGGATTAATCATAGCTATACTAATCCCTAAATTAAGTATTTTTTTCTATGAAGTTTAACATTGGGGAAAATGCCTTCTGTTCTTTTTTAGTTTCAAGAAATAATCTGCGCTTAGGAAAACAAAATGATAGCTCAAATTATTATCATTGCCTTCCATAAAAATCAAAACATAGCAATGTTTTGTTGAGCATTTATTGTGAACCAGGTAGTATGCAAAAGCTGTTCTATTTAATCCTCACAACTCTATAAAATGGCATTACATCAAATTTATAAATGAAACCTCAACATAAAAACACATTCAAAGTCTTAAAGCTCACAGTAGGATTGGGATTCAAATTTTTCTCCATTGTCAAATCTATTTCTGCTCCATGTTACTGTTTCCAAAATTCATACCACTGAGTTTCCTCTGTCATGCTTATGTTCATGCTGGTTTCTCGCCCTAGAATGGATTACCTTCTACTATTTTTCCTACTAAAGCTTTATCTACCTCAGTTCAAATGCCAAATCCTTTATACCTCCAGAAAGACTTGCTTTCTTCAGAGTCCTTAGAGCACTGTCTTTGTATTATTCCTTTGGCATTAGCCTTACAATCTAGTCTTCTCTATTATCTTTCTACCTCTCCCTAATTGATGATAAGTAATCATGATGAAGGGTTTGGTGAAAGTCTTGTCAGAATAAAGTGTATGAGTCAGTTACAATATGATCATCTCATATCTCTAAGAACTATGTGAATATAATTTTTTTTTTTGTCCGCGCCACATGGCTTGTGGGATCTTAGTTCCCCGACCAGTGTTCGAACCCATGCCCCCTGCATTGGAAGCGCAGAGTCCTAACCACTGGACCACTAGGGAATTCCCTAAATTTTTTTTTAAAGAAAGAGAAAAACAGAAAAATCTCCAAGGATCAAAGGTAGTGAGGTTTCTGTACAATGCTATATTGTGACCTTACCAGTTTCTTTACTATTTAGTATTTTACTGTTCCAATCCCCCAGTCCAATTTTACAGATTTTCAGTGTTCATGTGGGGAGGCAGCTAGCCAGCCCCCATGCACAGTATAACATTCCTCAATCTCCCATATTCCTGAAAGCAGTTACAAGAGTCTACCATCCCCAGCATCCAGTGTAAGGGAGATTCTCAATGATGAAGAGTTAGTAATACGATTGAATTGTAGATGAGTTGTTTTCTCCTCTCTGAAATTCATCAAACTACCTATATAATGCTCCTGTGAGAAACGATTCCAAGGGCTCAGGAAGGGGCACAAGGAGTTTTCAGAACATGTGAGAGTCAGAAGTAGCTAGCTGGTTTAAGGAAAGTAACAAAAAGATTTTAAGCCAAGGAAATAAGACACAGGGAATGATCTAGAACTACAAACTGGAAATTGGAACTTTTCCAAGTTGATATGTGAATTGGAGCTACCTTTTAAGATACCTCTAAACAATTCATAAGCTTTATGACAAAAGCTGACCCTTGTCATATTTCTCTATTCTCTGTGTTTTATTTTTTTAAATGCTATATTCTGAGGCTCTAGGAAACAGTGTGTGGAAGACAAATGCTTGTTTTGAAGTATTTTAATGGATAACATGCCCAGGTAGCCACATACCTAGAGACCGGAAGTTACAAATGAATTCTACTAGAGTTACAAAAGCAAGAGCATTTTCAACTATGTACTCGAATTCTACTCAAGCCAGCTCTTTCACGTTAAGTGGCTAAATGTATAAAATTATTAATAAAATGCAAACATCTGTTAAAACTATAACCTGCCATTTATTATCTAAACCATTCCATGGATTCTCTTCAACAATATCATCAACATTACCTATAAAATTAGGAGAAATACTGTAGTGGTTTTAAGTCCAACAAAATGTTTTATATAGAGCTTAACTGCACACTTTTTGAATACCACATTGACATCTGTGAGCGGAAAGATTGAATGGCATTGGCCTCCTTTCTTCTTAATATGAAAAGTCTTGTAGAAGTGTTTGTTTTCTGCCTCATTCATTAAAACTAGCAGTGTCGAGTGCAAAATCAAGAGCTGAGCGTGGTGGGGAGGCGAGATCTGTCTTTGGGCACCGGCAGAAGAGTACCTCAAAGAAGAGTATATCTGAATCAAAGCAAGGGAAGAGACTTTGTTGAAATCATGCAAGCTGGGTCTGGCTGGCCAATGGAGCATTAGCGCTAAGAAGAGGTTAGAATTTGGCCCTAAGAGTTGAAGTTTCCAACCTTCTTGTGACTCAGAAGAATCTCTAAGAGGGGAAACCAGAGGCTCTAAGGTCTGCCTCATGCTCAACTTTCTGAAAACTTTGCCTCACTTAGTCTTAATTGAGATCATTAAAATGATCACTGTGAATATTCACCACCAAGGAACCAATGTATAAAGGTAAAGGTTGTGGGTCTTTTAGGATTAGAGAAAAAGAAGCAACTTATTAAGAAGTGTTAAAAGAGAATATTCACTACTAAGAAATATAAACTAAGTATATATCATTTTCATATGTTTGTAACTTAATTTACTTGAAGGATGAATTTCTACGTTGCCAAGAAAACCACAAAAATGCTTAAAAATATTTTAATAAATATGATATGTATTGAAACATACATATGTTTCTTTTATGCTTCCCATAAAACTTTACCCCCGGGATAAATACCAGCCTGAAATAACACTCACTTGGCTCAGATTTTTATGGGTGTTAGGTATTTATTGAGGAGCCTTCATTTATTTTGAAAGCTGAAAGCCTGGTATTGCTTTTAGGTGAGTTGAAATGTGATTTGATAAAGATGGAATTTCTCAACTTAACTACTGTCTATTTTGAATTGAGTTGCTTATTTTATTAATAACTTCCTGGTACAGGCAAGCTCAATTGTTTAAAAAAAAAAAATCATGAGTCCCTAATTGGACAGTTAATCCTATTTTTTGCATGGCTAATCAACTTAATACAGTAGGAATCAGAGCAAGTGCTCACTGAGTGAATTAGTTGAGGCATTTGCCTTTTGTCTCCTCTGTGCCCATGATGTCTAGCTGAGAGGTCTCGATATGTATGTTGTCGGGCCAACCTTATAGTTCAGAATGTTGGACAGTGATTTTAGGGACACATGGAAAGCTGATTTTCCCCAAAGCATAACGATGGTATGCACATATAATACCTTCATTAACGACACATTTACCCACTCCTTGTAGGGGCTTTTGAAAAAGCAAGTTCTTTTTGTAAATTCTATAAATTGTCATTTATACCTATGGGTGAGTTGGAGTTTCAGTTTACATCATAAGGAAGTAGTTCTTGCCGGTGAAGTTGCTAAGAAGTGGGGCAAGTTATGTAAAGGAGAAATGGAAAACACAACAGGCTTCACTGCTGGCTTTCAGACCTCAACATGAGTCAGCCTCTGGGATGCAAAACTCTCCAGATGGAGATGTTCTAGAAGCTTCTTGCACTGGAGCAGTGACAAAGAGAAGCAATCGGAGTACATGTTCAGATATTAAGGGCTTTAGAATCATATGGATCTTTTGAATTTTCATTTACCTCCCTTGCTAAGACACCTGTTGCACTAAAACTTCAAAAATGGCCCTCAAGCAACAGTAAAGAACTATGTGTGTCAGGCTGCCAGTCTCTCGTCTTCCATTTTGAAGAGGCAGCTTTTAACCCGAGTAGAGTGTGAGGCTGCAGGTCTATATTGGTGGTGGCTTCAATATTACCCTTGAGATAATACAGACCACAAGGAATTACCAGAAATATGATCTTCCTCATGGGTTCACTGAGAGTGAGCTTAGCAGCTAGAAATGCTCGGGGGAGCTGATGGAATGGCTTAACCTCCTGCCACGTGGCTGAGGTGTGTCTGAGGTGGGTGGCCAAGCACCCCTCTAGAAAAAGGAAAAAGTAAGTCCCTCAGGCTCGTGGGGCTGGGATTGGCCGTGGACAGATAAAGTCACGTGCATTCTCTCTGTTCCTCGTGGAGAACCTCTGCGTGTCTGTCCTACAAGAGAAAATCAAAGGTCTCAGGTGGTCTAAAAGTGCTCTGATGTGCATCTTTTAGACTCAATTCAGTTTCCTGCTTTTGAATCAATGTGGAGATAAGTAATATGCCAAGTGTGGACCCTGGAAATTCCACTGTGGGCTGGAGCCAAAGCACTGCTTCTTCCCAGCCTACAAGGAGGGGAGGAACCTGCTCCAGAACATCCGTTGACTAAGCCATGGAGCACTTCACTTAGTTCCAGGGCCACTTCCTTTGTGGATGAAGGAAGCAGTGTGTTGACCTACCTTCTGGCAAAAGCTCCTCATCACAACTTTGACTGAGCTGATTAGACAATTATAAATTAATCAAACATCACTGTGAAAAGCATACCATGTGGTATCTTTTAAAATACATCCCACTCTATGGACAACAAAATAGCTAACAATTATTGAATGTGCACTAAATACCAGAAGCTACTAAATTTACAGTTTAACAGGTGAGGAAACTGAGCTGCATGGATGGCATTCAGCTTTCCCACATGTACAGCCAGTAATGGTGCAATCACAGGCAGTTCCCCATTACATCATACTGGGTACTCCTAGAACAAATTACATATGATAAATTATATTTTATGTTTGAGTTGGAAATACCAAAATCTCAGAGAGCTAACTGACTCTCTCCTTTCCCTTCCTTATAAAGTCCATTTATTCTAGCTCTCTGTCCCCACTATAATTAACCAAGGACAGATTTTATTACTACTCTTCTGGCTCCTAGATGGGGTTCCCACCACCTCACAGTGCCTGGTACTTATGAAATGTAATAAATATTGACTGTGATTATGGCACATTTAGCTCTTTATATGCAAACCGTATCTCATCTAGTATGTTGGTGTCTAGATTGTATCTTATGTACATCAGGCACTCAACGTATATGGTGAATTCACAGACAAATCTTTTCATTAAAAAGTTCTTAAAATAAGTTGCATGCTAGAGGTAAAAATTAGCCAATGTTACTGTTATGGGTTAAAGTACTTTTGCTTTCACTCTACCACAAAGAACATTGACTCAGTAAATATAAAAAGATGACCCCCAAAAAGGAAACACTGCAAACCAAACTTGGTTCCCACGTTCAAAATCAAAGCCTAACCCCCTTTCCTGTTGACCCCTGATACCAGTTTTAGAGATATTATATAGTGATGTCTCTCAGAAGACCAGCAGCTGAAGAGTGAGTTGGGGGCTTCCCTGGTGGCGCAGTGGTTGAGAGTCTGCCTGCCAGTGCAGGGGACGCGGGTTCGAGCCCTGGTCTGGGAAGATCCCACATGCCGCGGAGCAACTGAGCCCGTGAGCCACAACTACTGAGCCTGCGCGTCTGGAGCCTGTGCTCTGCAACAAGAGAGGCCGCGATAGTGAGAGGCCCGCGCACCGCGATGAAGAGTGGCCCCCACTTGCCACAACTAGAGAAAGCCCTCGCACAGAAACGAAGACCCTACACAGCCATATATAAAATAAATAAAATTAAATTAAAAAAAAAAAAAAAAAAAAGAGTGAGTTGGTGACTATCTGGCCAGGGCAAGTTTCTATGTCCAACACAACTGAGCTTCAATCCACAGTGCTTTGAGGAAGATGCTTAAGTTGTCAAGAAAAACAAATACACAGTTCATCTGCCCAACAAACAACTGGGAAAAACAAAAAAACCAGGAAAACAGATGGGTATGCAGAGTACATACATGGTAGTCACTGACAGACAAATTACACAGGTTAATTGTACAAATATAACCACAGATTTTTAGACTCATCCCCCTGACTGGGCTTCATCATCTCCTAACTCAGACCTTCTGAATAAGATGCTGGGCAAAAATCTCATTGCCTGAACCTGATATCTTTATGTCTTTTTGGGGTGGGAGCAAGTATTCCAAAATGATGTATACATCCGTGGGCCTTCAGGAGGCTTCTAGTGGGCTTCCTAGAGTATGCTGAAGTCATTTACTCTTTTGATCAAAGCATAAATTAAAAATTAAGTGGACATTTATAGCAAATAAACTGGATCAGTCCCTGGAAAAAATATTATTTTTGCTTAATCATTAGACTAGTTGAAGAGGGAAGAAAGGAGGGAGGGAGAGAGGGAGAGGGACAGAAAAGGATACAAGAAAGAGGAAGAAAAAGAAAGAGAGACAGAGACCAAGAAACCATTCAAACCAATATTTTGGTTTAGATGTAAGAGTTTAAAAAAATCACTTTCTCATATCATGAATGGCTAAAGAAATTCCACCTAAGCCATGTCTGTCAAAAGAATATCTGCATACACTAAGTAGTTTCTGGTGAGATGGGTCTAATGGTGAATAAGAAGACAGTGAGAAGGGTCTGACCCTTGAAAGGTCTTTGACAGCCGTGGCTGATTGCTGATAGTGTTAGAATAGACTTATTATCAGCTTCTACGCACCTTATCAGAACGAACATGCCTCTTTGAAAATTAAAGTATATGAAAAAGGACATCTTGTATTTCGTTTTTGATAGTTTTCCCTAAAATGCACGTTTAAAAGATATAGGACGAAACTCCTTATCATTTAAAGTACTTTTTCGACTTGATTGATTAAGTTCTCTTTTCCCCTTTATGCAAGGGGGAAATGAAAACCCATGAACTATCTGGCGGTAGAGGAAAAGCACATTTGTTGGTATTATTCAATACTAGAGGAGGGAAATCAGACTGGAGTATTTTAGATTTGAAACAAGGAGTTTCATAAACCAAAAGAAAAACACAAACAGTAGGGATTTTTTAAGCTTTCTTTGTTTGTTCCTTTGTTAATATCTTGCTCTGCTAGGTTTACAAATCCTAAATAAATAGAAATTAGTGCTCCTTCCTTTGCAGTCCATTTGCTTTAGATGTTTGCCTTGAGGGACATTTGTGTATTCTGCTAATGGCTGCAGCAGAGTGCTGTCTCATTTTCATTCTGGCAAAAAAAAGGCCGTCACCATGGTTACAGTTTCATTTGCTAGAGAGAAACTGATGGCTGTTAGTGATCCCATCATAAGCAACTTCTGTCAGATTTCTTATCAAGTAGACATATTTTGACAAAGTGAAAGCTAACACCGTAATAAGAGAACTGAGTTGCTACTCTATGTAATGAACCATTTAGCATTAAATGAAATGTGAAACCACATTTTAAAAGCTGGAGGTGGGGAGAAAAAGTAATATTTATAATTTACACACATACGCACAAAAGGAATATTCCATCCTGGAGTAATGATAGCTTGTTTCTTTTTGTTGTCACAGCAACTCTGGCGGGATAACATTGATTTATATTGGAGGTCTCAGCACACCGTCCTGCAGCCACACAGAGCTTGTATGGCAGGATGTTAAGGCTTCCTTCACCCATGTACCTCAGTGGAGCCCAAGGCTATGCCTGGAGCCAAACGCTAAGGTAGTAGGTCAGAATATTCTGATGAAAGACCTAGCAAAACATTTGCCCATAATAGACTATAAATGTGTCTTGTTGTACACAAGGAATACTCTAATCCTGAAGTAGATCATTGGGATCAATGGAAACACCTTCCTTCTCCATGTCTACGAGCCCTGTGGTATTTCCAAAGGGTGGCCAAGATGACATTTGCTGATAGGACCATGGAGAAAAAAATCTAGCCTGACGTTTCCCTTCTGGGGTTCAGCAGCAGCACCCAGAATTAGTCCACACGAAAAGGGTGGATGTAGTGGGTCAAGGTTAGAGAAACATGCATCTCAGGCCATCAGGCAGAGATGCTGGCAGTGTGGTCTATTGGATTGTGAACTAGGTATCGGATGGACACAGCTGATTTTATTTTATTTTAGGACAAAAGAAGATAGGGACTAAATCAACAGGAAAGTCCCCTAAGGAAAAGCCCTGAATGTTTTTTCTTTTTCTGACTTTTACAGTTTGACTCTGTCTTGGCTTCAAACCCATGTAATGATAAACAGACTAGATATTTCGTTTTGAGGGGGAGAAATGACATCCTCTTACATTTGAAATAAAGAAACAGAGGTTCCCTATGATCGCCAGCTCTACTGGTGCAGAGGTGCGGGACTGCTCACTAAAATGTCTATTTGAAAGAATGCTCATAGACTTTGGGATACGGAAGATAAGATGAGGACATATTTGTTACTTTTTTGCTTGTTGTTTGTGCAAGGTTTTTCACTAAAAATGAATGAAAACATAGGGGGCAAAATGCAGTTTTGAAAAATATTTGGTTCTTTTTTCAGTTTTAAAGGATTGCATTGTTCTATTTTATTTTATTTCGTTTTGTTTTACTTTATATTTTATTTTATCTTACCAGTGAGGGCAGTAAGGTGTTGGGGAGTGCAAACCTTGCCCAGAAGTAATCTGGATGGAATCTCTTTCTTCCTGAGCATGTGATTTTCCAATTTCAAATGCCTCTGCCTGTGATATCCACATAGGTGTGGATATGAAATGTGAAGGAAACCATGAAAACCAGCAGTTGTTAGTGTGACAAGGAGAATCACCAAATTAACAGCCAGGAAAAAAAAAAAATCTACTCTAGCTAAAGCCATCTCCTATCAACCAGTTTCTTTAGAGATCAAGGCTTTTTTTTTTTTGACAATTTTGAAATCATCAGTCATTACACCCTTTTCTATAATATAGTATTGCAAGAAGTGTAATAAGTCACATATTATTTGCATCTTTTAAAATCCATTTCCAAACTCATATAACTAACATTGCAGAGTAACACAGTATTTTTAATGAACATAAATATAAGTCCTCATTTATCTTGCTTAGGGAACCCTAAAACTCATGCCTGCGTTTGAAGTTTAAAGGAATGTTTTTCTCAATTAGCCTCATTTAAAAGATATGTCTTATTATTCACTCAGCGGCCAATCAAGAACAAGGAATCCTGGTTTCAAAGTTTGTGTTATATCAGGTCGTCTATTAACCAGAATAATATACGATTTTATTTTAATCCAAAGAGTATAATACCTTATATTTATAGAGCAGGGAAGAGTGCAAATCACTTTATGAACATCACCTAACCAACAGCTTATCTCTATTTACCAAAAAAAAATGTGAACAAATCCAGGATACGTATACAATTTGCAATACAATTGCCCCTCAATTACAAAATAGAGTTGTCCCTTGAAAAGTTGACCGTACATCCTAATTTTCCTGATCACTTATAGTAAATTGGGGATTGTTTGCAAAAGAAAAATCATGTTCAACGTAAAGAGCTGAGCGCAAAGAAAATCGCAAGATGGTACATGATCCCTAGGCGGGGCTTGTCCCGAGGACATCTGCTCTGGCATGGTTTCCAGGGTGGGAGAGGAATTCCTTGAATCAAAAATGCTCAATTTAACATATATACAGTGATGTGTATAAAATTGATGACTGATTTTAAAAAATGCTCAATTTAATATATCTTTCAAATAAAGATATATCTCACATTGCCTCTCTGCCAACTCCCAAAACAAGACTGGTGAACGAGAGAAACACCTAACCTGGAAAACAGAAACAAACATGACAGGTGTTGATATTTAAAAGTTTTATCAACTCCATTCCAAAAAAAGTCCCTAGTAATGCTTATTCTGAATTATACAACAACATCTTTAGCATAAATTTGTATTAATAAAGAGGGAAACAAACCTTTTAAAGAGAAAATGAACATTTTTAAAGAGAAAATTTAACGCCCTGAAGAGACTCCAAAAGTTTCTTTCAGAGTAGTCATTTTGTCATAGAAGTTTCTGCAACCCAATTAAGTTACACTCCCCAAATTTTAAGGAAAAAAAAAAATCCTCTCTTATTTTAAAGTCTGTTTTAGTCACTTTTACAATAGTGTTTCTTCTATTACTTTTCATGGTAACTGTACAATATTTCTAATTATTAATAATCTTATTTCACAAGGAAAATATATTTTTGCATGTTATAAACAATTGCTTTACCAATGAGCTTATGGAATATCATCTGACTTTAAATTAGATGATTCTGAATTTCAGAAGTTCTATAATTGCTAGATAACACAGAAATGTCTGCTGCATCATATTGAAGATTATCAATAAAATTAGTTTTTCAAATTTAGCATTTTTAAGGAAGTAAGACTTTATGAAAAAAGGATATTTTTAAAACAAGAAACATGTACCTACAATTTTCCCTAAAAATTTCTTATTTCCATTTAAATTTGATCAACCTAAGTCTTTTGTCCACATGTAATACATAATAATGTAGGGCACATACAATTTTGCATAGTTTAAGCATTTTACTAAGTTCATAATAATTTGCTAAAATTAGATGTCACAGCTTAACATTATGGATATTATTAGTTGGATCATTTTCCTGTTGTTGTTATTGTACATTTCTCTGCAATGGACATCCTTCTGGGATTTTATTTCAGTTTGATGATTTCCATCTGAGGAATCCCCAGAAGTGGGATTATTAGGAAAAACTGAATGAGTTTTCTTTGGGGTTTCTTTTGACTTTTAAATTTTATTTTACTTAGAATTTTAAATGTTTTGACATTTATTTTGAATTTTTAAATCAATGTTTTGAATTTACTTTGGTATTGCATTTTCTTTTGACTTCTGAATTTCACAATCTAATCACAGTTAGATTTTATTTTGGTTAAGCAGTTAATAAAAAAAATTTTTTTCTTCCCTAGCTGATTGGTTTTAGCCAATATCTAATAATATTGGGGATTCTAACACCTGCAATGAATATGTTCAATGTGTAAATATTTTCTACTGTACAGATTTCACAAGAACTGATTTTTGTATTTTTCATTTACTTACAATAAAGTCTATATGTACTATTTTAAAGTATTCTTAAAATATTATATAATTATGTCAACGTTCCCTTTATGGGTCACTCAGAAAGAATTACAAATAAATATGTATCAAGTTATTAACAATAATAGATTCATACCCATTTGTTGTAAGGGAATGATGCTGAAAACCTCAGTTATCTTCTTACATATGAAAGAAAAAAGGGTTTCTTTAAAATGCTGTTTGAGCAAAAAGAGTACAAAAGAAAATACAAATCAATTTTTTAATAAAAAGAAAAACTACAAAAAATAAAATGCTGTTTGAAATTTTCAACCTAAGATGCAGGAAGTATCATCGTTCAGAATGCTTACCAACAATGATTTAGCATTTAAATTGAGCCTAAGTGTTTGGAAGAATGAAATTAATGGCATAATTAGAATCTCGACATGATTAGTTCTTGGTCATATATCCCTCTACTTTATCATAAGTGCCCTGTCAAAAAAAAAACCAAAGCAAATTTCAATGTGTAGAACATTTCAAGAAAATTTATTACTAATTACATGTTATTTTATCAAATATCTTATCAAAACAAGTCTCTCATAGTACATGATGTTCCCCTACATAATGTACTGTCCTAAAAATATGTATTCAAGAAGGAAGTTCAGTTCTCAAGAAGTCATCAAATATTAGTTTTGTTAAGTCATAAGATTTCATCTGTTATAATTATGGTGGTTGGCTTGCTACAGAAAAACTTTATTCACATTTCCAAAGTATCTTGGGCAATAGAAGATCAATGTAGAAAGAGAACTTGGGGTTTGGCAAATTATTTTTCATTTTCAAGCAGAAAAGAACTAACTACAACCCATTTACCCATATATAACCATCTTAATTATTACTCTACAAGGGCCAAAATCTCTGTCAAACAAACCAATTCCTTAAACCTCATTTCTGCAGCCAACATCAAGAAGAATAATCAGCCCACTTGAATTTTGCTTCTTTAAACCAAGGTTTTGAATTTTGGCCTCTCATCAAGGAGAATGAAATTGGACATTCAAACCAAAAATTAGCCAGAAGCATCTGTGGTTTGCCCACTCTGACTTCTGCTTGAAATTGAGAAATGACTTGATGGACCCAAGTTATTCTACTTAATCCACACATCATGATGAACAATGGTTCCAGTTTTATTTAATATTGAGCAACCACAGAAGCATATTTGAAAAATTATCCTAATCAGCAAAGGTAAAATTGAGATAATCTGAAAGGACATGCATCTGCATATTTAATAAAAGCTTGCTCACAAAGTACAAACAAAAAACAAAAAACAAAAAAAGTAGATACAAAGAAAGATTATCTAAGGCACAAACCCAAATACTAGCTAGACTAAAAAGCTAAAGAATGTAACAAAAAAACATTTATTGGAAAGATATCTACAATCTGAAAGCAACAAAACTTTGGAAAGCTAAGAGAACTAATTGTCAGAAAATAAAGCAGAGTTTTCTTCTTGCAAGGTTCAACTTTCTATAAAGTAAGATACCTGCAGATTTGTCTGTTTTTGTTTCTTCTAATAATATTGGTTGTATAGAACTGCATAAAAATTCTCTCTGAACTTCAACTTTTTCTCTAAAGTAACTGGCTGGAAGAGATCTTTATGTATCTTTCTATGCATTACATTCTACATTCTACATTCTGTGTTCTGTGTGTCTATCCCAGATAAAAGGGGGATTTTTATACAGCTTGCAATTCTTGAAAAGAATTCTCACCGAGGCCACAGACAAGTGGCGGGCTGTAACTTCTAGTTCCTGATCCTATCTCTTAAGATTATAGAGCAAAATCCAATTTCATAGAGTCTTAGTTTTTGCCAACATCACATTTAAAGCACAATGACTTTAAATCAGGCCACCTTTTCAACCTAGCTAAAAGGTGATCACTTTTTTGTCTGAAGTTGCACTTGCTGCAGTCATAATAGAAAATTGTAGACTACCAAAATAGAAACTGAGTGGTATTGACAGATGTGATCTCATCAGGGTTCCATTTGTTAAAGAAAACATTGAATATTAATTAAAAGTTAATTAGAACTAATTGCCAATTAGAAAGAAAAAGTAATTTGAAGCTACTCACAACCCTTCTATTATTATTACCTTTGAGAATCCTACACACCCAGGGGCTGCCAGGCATGCTACCTTTCCTTCCTCTGGTATCACGACTGTGGCCCATCCTGTTAGTTAAATTGTGTTAAACCACGGATTATGGTACCCAAACATTAAATTGCATCACTCACTGAATATAATCATGAAGCCAGAGTTAATATTCTGCTGAGAGGGAATGGCATGTGTTACAGAACACAAGGAATTGAAAAAGTAGGCAAGCAAGTGTGATCATTTTCAAGTGATACGGAAATGGTTCATCGACAATGTAGTTGTTCTGTGTCAACTGCCTCCCTCACATCTACTCCCCCTTCTTCTGGCCATTTACCCTGGTTTCCATTCGGGGATCCATGCTTCCTACACTTTTCAGGCCCATGTCTGGGGTGGGGATGCATCACCGTGAATTCAGAGGTAGAGTACATAATCCAGGCCAAAGTCTGAGTACAACGTATTCCTCTCCCCACAGCGATGGAGGCTTGTAAAGAGGATAAGCAGAATGAAACTCAGGGCTTTTTTCCCCAGGGTTTCTATTCAGGGGGCTTACTCTTTCCTGCTGGAGTTGAAACGGAAAGAAAATGAGGCTAAAGCTGGAATCTATCTTGCCCCAGGCAGGGCTGAAACTAAAGGCAGATGAGAGAAATCCAGCCTGCAGCCAGCCTTAAGCCCTGAAGCCAGCACTGCCCAGAAGCAGCCAACAAATTCCTTTTTCCAGTGGAGCTAGTTTGGGTTGTGTTGTTAATCACTTAAAATTGAAACATTTTATTGAGACAACATTTTCAAGATATTTATAAAATAGATGCAGAAGAGAAGGTAATGCCCGAATATTTCCTTTGGAGTTTAGGAATATATAATCTTCCAAGAGAACCATTGCTTCCATATCCCTTCCTTGGTTTTTCTCTGAAGATCCTAGGGTGACAGTCAGGACTCTGAGTTTCAAAACTCTTGAGTTTCTCTCTCTTAACTGTTAAATGCAGGATCTAATCCAAGAGTATATTTCCTATGATACCAAGCCACAATCAGTTTTCATTCACTCATGACCTGGGTAGAATTTAAATCATCAATCTAATAGAATTTTTTTTAAGAAGGAGATTTCACATAGCAGAGACATGAGATTTTATTTGATTTGCAAGAAAACATTTTGCGTTTTTCTTCTCTGTCTTCTCCATTCATGCCCTAGTTTTGAGATCCTTTTAACTGAAGTATAATTGACTGAAATGTTATATTAGTTTCAGGTGTACAACATAGTGACGACATTTATATACATTAGGAGATGATCACCATGATAAGGTGTTACCATCCATCATAATGTAAAGTTATTAAAATATTGTTGACTATATTCCCTATTCTGTATATTACATCCCCATGACTTACTTATTTTAAAACTGGAAGTTTTGGCCTCTTAATCCCCTTCATCTATTTCTCCCATCCCTTCACCCTCCTTCTCCCTGGCAACCACCAGTTTATTCTCTGTGCCTATGAATCTCTTTGTTTTGTTTTGTTTGTTTTGTATTATTTTTAATTCCACATCTAAGTGAAATCATACAGTGTTTGTCTTTCTCTGTCCGACTTACTTCATTAAAGCATAATACCCTCTGGGTTCAGCCATGTTTTCACAAATGGAAAGATTTTATTCCTTTTTATGGCTGAGTAGTATTCCATTGTATATATATACCACATCTTGTTTATCCATTCATCTAGTGATGGACACAGATTGCTTCCACATCTTGGCTACTGTAACTAATACTGCAGTGAACATAGGAGTACAGATATCTTTTTGAATTAGTGTTTTTGTCAATAATACCCAGAAGTGGAATTGCTAGATCATATGGTAGTTCTATTTTTAATTTTTTGAGGAGACTCCACACTGTTTTCCATAGTGGCTACACCAATTTACATTCCCACCCACAGTGAATGAGGGATTCTTTTTTTTCACATCCTTGCCAACACTTGTTTTTTTGGTTGTTATAGTTTTTGTGGCTGTTTTGATAATAACCATTCTGACAGGTGTGAGGTGATATCTCATTGTGGTTTTGATTTGCATTTCCTTGATGATTGGTGATGTTGAGCATTTTTTTCATGTGCCTGTTGTATGTATTTTACTAGTATGTAAAATATCTGTATGTATTTATCTGTATGTATTTTACTAGTTTTGAGATTCTGACTTTGATCTTGCATTTAACAGGTAGCTAACAAGAATAGGAAATTCACTAATATTTTATTTTCCTCTAAACAAAATGCAGTAGAAGACAGTTAACATGGATTCACTTCTCTTAGTTTTTAGCTTTTAAAGTCTTTCTCTGATTCACTATGAGTATTCATGTAATACCCTCAAGTTATGTTGTTAGGAGGTGAACCATGATGTCACAAAAATTAATCCTCTCATTTACCCAATACCGTTATGGAATGGAGCCATGATTTTTTGTGTCTCATTGATGTAACTTGAATGACCTGACAGTTTTAGCTCCATTTAGTGACAAAAACATGGAAATGGATTAGAAATGATACTAAATGTGTTAATACTGACTTGGCTTGCATATTTACATTGTGATTTAGAAAATTTTACATATAAAAGAGTACAAAAACTTCTAAAATATGCATTTTTTAAGTTACAGACTAGTTTTTTAGTTCTTATTTTGAGACTCCAATATTTAAATACAGTAGAGAAAATGAATGAAAAAAATGAGATTTTGCTTTTTCAAATGTTCTTAGCACAAGTGCTGGACTGAGTCCACATATTTAAAAAGCTTGCCATTTATTAGAAGTATTATTAGTCTGAGCCTTCAGGCAGTTCTAAGAAGGTTATACAATGAAACAAAATTCACATTACTGAATCTGGAAGTTTCATTCTGACCTAAGAGCTCCATCAATTAAGTTTAAATGTGGCACAGAAAGGTTGCTCAGATTTTCAATACATTAATAGTATTTTTGCCTTGGAGGCTGTAAGAAATATTTCATATTTAACTTGTGATTCACAAACGCAATATGCTTTTTTTCTTCAATCTTCTATATCTTTAGCTTTTTGAGAAGATTCCGTAAGAATGTGAATAATCTGATTTCCAGATATAAAACATTTTCCAATGTGGTACTCTTAAATTCTGACTAAATTAATAGTCTGTTTTATGGGAAAATAATAAGCAATAAAAATATTGACTAATCAGAATTCTAAAGTAACTCCCCTGAAGTTTATAAAGAGAAAATTTCATCTATAGGACTTTCTCTAGGTATCAGAGACTTCTAGTTAGTAAAAAAAAACCTGAACTTTATCATCACATAAAAGTTGTTAAAATACACACACACACACACACACACACACACACAAAGACTGGGCAACAGGATTTAAATTATTTAGGTCTTAAATATTCTGTCCCGCATGTTGTTGCTGCTTTTTTATATTTTAAGGTAACATTTGGAAACACTCCAGGGCTGAGATACAGCTGAAATTTAGGATACATCTGTATTTTCAGAAGAAAATTTATTTAGTCAAACATGTCTGTTTAACACAAAACCAAAAACCTTATTTAATGTGTATTTCTAAATCAGATTTATGCACGGAAGCCTTTGGAATTTGCTTCTAATATTCCTAATTCCTTAGGTCACCATCTATACAGTTTTATTTTTTGTGTAACTTTCATTAGCTTCAGATTATCCATGCCAAAAAAGTGGGAACAGTGACACAGATCATGTCAAAATGGCAGATAACACAAGCATCATTTGTATTTATGTCTGGAACACGTTTTCTGCTGCCCTCTTTTCCCCTGAACATTTACCTTCCTAATTATGTTTTACTCAGTCTAATCTTTAAATTAATTTGAATTCCCTGAGCTCACAACTGACAGTGAGAAGAATGGAGGAGAAAATTTCCTGGAGGGGAGGAGAAATTAGATTAAATAATAATGATCACTCGTGTTCCTAACCACTTCAGAGTTTACAACATGATTTGTTGATTCTAACTGAGTTGGTCTCCACCATTAGGAACTGGTTAGAGAAGTTGTGTTGTAATGTAAAAAATGGTATCTGCCACGTGACAGCTATTTCAAAGGAAAAGCACTCCATAAAGGCAGGGATTTGGGGGGCCAACAAAACCCCAGGTGCCTCAAAATGGTAGCACATTTGTGCACAGTTGGTATTTGATGACGAGATGAAATTTCAATTTCCTGCTGAGGGGTCAGCTCTGTGCCATCCTGCTCTGGCCCAGGTGATCCCATCTCTACCGGGCCAGAGTTGGAAGGACAAGAAGAGCGGTGTCCCTGGAACAGAGCTGCTGAGTGGCCACAGTCCTCGCCAAGTCAAGCCAGCAGCTAATGAAGGATTGAAATGGAAATCTGGCCCAAACAAGGATGAAACAAACCGATTTATTGCTCATGGGAATTTTAACTAGAACATAGAAAATGAATCAGTTATTGGGGCAGGCTCAAGTTGAAAGAAAGCCAGAGAAAGGCCTTAAGTTAATATAGAGCCATGAACTTTTTTTTCATATTTGTATTATATTTTTTATACAAAAAATATTATATATAAAATATGTATATATGTAAAATAATCTTTAAGTCTAGTATTAATCATACTAAGCCATGAACTTTTTTCATACACGTATATTATATACATGTATATATTATATATGTATATATATATATATTACAATATTTAAGTCTAGTATTAATCATATCCCTGGGATGGGGAGTGGGGAGGGAGGGGACAGGAGGTGTGGCCACAACTGTGGCTGCTATTTTAGTGACAAAACACATCCACCCATAGACATATCCTTGAGGAAGCTAGGGTTTAAGGCAATGGTTTTGGGAAACTGATTACAGCATTAAAAATATTATCAATACTAGGATTCTCAAACAAATATTACCTTCCTAGTTATGTTGCAGTTTCTGTGTCTCTAGGCTGAAGATAGTTATTCATATGACACTTTTATTAATTTCTAATTCTAAACAACTTCAAGGATTTTGATGATGTTATTTAACATCCTTAAAAGTTGACAAGCCCGCTGCTTATTTTTTATTTGTATAATGCATGTTAATAGTCACTGGCTGCATAATTTTTTAACTTATAGCAGGTTTGAGTAACAGGTTCAGTCTCTTCTTCAAATGTGCTTCTCTGATATTTTCAGTAAAAGATTTTACTTTTAGCTAAACTTATTACAAATAACATCTCCTTTTGCATTTCAGTGTTTTATATTCATTTTATTTGGGTAATATTTTGTTTTCATGTAGAAGCAATGAATAAGTCTTAAAGCAATTTTACGATTAAATCCATTAAAGATGAAGCAAACCGTCACCATCACAATCAAATTACTCTCATCATTCTAAATACATTGGTACTCAAGCTCTGAAAATACATACTTGCATTTCATTTCTCTTCCCCTCCCCCAGTGTTGATAAAAATCTGGGCTTTACCATAGCAAAGACATCTTTTGCTTTTGGCAGAAATGGATTAATCATATTACAGCTAGCTTGTACCTGTTTGTCCTATAAAGGTAATGACAAGCTAACAAAAAGGAGAAATATAGGTATATAGAGGGAAGAATTATGATTAGCTGTGTTTGAAATGAAAGTGTATAATTTTCTGTTTGCAATAAAATTTTCTCATGAATTTAAAACTCAGAGGATATAACATTTAGCTCATCCTGTGTTTCCAAATGTAAAGTACATACACGTAAAGATACAAATAAAGATAAGTATACCATTCATAAATTCTTGAAAAAGCATAAAATAATATTTTGCTGCTCTCATTTATAGCATCATTACATCAAGAATTAAATAAGAGAAATATGAACTGAGCTATAAAAATTCTGCTATTATCAAAAGAAAACATTTCTTAGACTCAATCTTCTCTTCCTACCCAAGCAAAAACTCTATCCTTCTGAGGAAATAGAATAGGTAATTATAAAAATGTGTACTATGGTTTCCATGTTTCTATTGAAATCTTATAGGTTATTTATGGATTCCCACTCAGGAGGATATATTTGGCATTTCATAGCACAACTTTGTATATTGATTCTTCCATTCTCTTCTAATAGGACATGCATGCTATTCAGATGCATAGGTAGATAAGAATGCCCCCCGAATCATGTCCTTTTGAAAATACCACACAAAAAATATTAGTTTAAGGAAGAGCTGACGGACTTGTATTGTAACCAACTGCTCTAGTTAGAAGGGCATTCTTTTTATATCTTATTACTTTATTTTTTTCATATTTGCCCAAAGGAGTCTTTGTGCCTTAATTATGCACAACACAAAGAAAACATTCTAAAGCATATTCATCAGAAGACATTGACTCATAAAGTATAAGTGGGGCACACCAAAATGCACATAACATCTGACTCAAATAATTTACTGAAGATCTCAGGACGACTGAAAGTGTTCTCTTGTGTCTTTGATTTTAAGTATTATATTAGTGTCACCGTGGTTTATAATTTTACCACACTGGATAAGTCACTCTACAATTAATGCTGCTTACTTATTATAATGAGTCATTGTTTACCATCCCAGGCTATTAGTTGAGCTTAGGGTCTTGAGCCTAAAAGCACTATTTTTTGCAGAACACTTAAGGCAATCATAAGTCCATAGAAGCCTTCTGCATAACCTATTTTACTGACAAACAATTACATTTTAGATTGAAGAGGTGAAATGATTAAGAATATTTGACTTAGTTGCCATGACAGCATGCATTTTTCATCAGGCACAGTGTAATTACTACAATTTCAATGATGTAAAATCAAGAAAGATGATAACAAACAGCAGAACCGTGGAGATATTGCCATTGCAACCAGGTTGCCATAGCAACAGTGATAATAATCCCGGTGATAGATGTTTTCTCTTGCTCTTTCCATTTTGTACGGTTATAACATTCAGAGCCAGTTTTTACCACAGCTTTTTATAGTTTATTAGACTGTCAAAATAGTTTATGAGATGTAGTTGCAAAGGAAATGACTGAGTTCCGCAGCCTAATAAAAATGCCAAATACTCTGTTTACATACTGCTCCAGCACTTAACAAACATTAAAAAATTGTATGAAAAATGATTTGATATTGTATCTGTATTAATCAATTTGCAAGGCATATACTTTGTCACTGAAGGTCAAATGAAGAGTTACTTTTGGATAGCCTTTTTTTAAAGTTTATTTTTTGACATAACACATTGGCAACCCCCTTCACCTGGATAGGAGTATAAACCACCCACAGGAAATACTTTGCACAACTAAAAGATAAATAGTTATAGAAAATTAAAACCACATTTGCTTCTCAAATAGTTTTTGGGGAAAATATTTAAAGTTTTATGGCCAGAAGTATTTCAAATCAACTTTTTAGAGACAACAGTTTTTGAAGGTCTGACCACAGACAGGGAATCTTAATGGATCAGGCTCAGAAATAAACACTGTGAGTGTGAATAGTTTGACAAGGAAACACATAGTGATGTCCAAAACCAAATGTAGTGATGTACGCACCAAACTACGCACACACCGTGTAATGAATATAATTCGCCGATATTAGGTATCTGTGCCAATCGTTATATACAGTCTTACATCTTTTGCAAGCTGTTCTTTCACTTTCAATGGAAACACATTACAGAGAATGTACTTCAATACAGACCTACCATGGTTTTGCCTGTAAGAAAAGGTACCCTAAGATGCATGCATTCACATGAACCCGGAGGCTTTATAATTTATTGCAGTCGTGTTGAGTATTCATGAATAGACTAAAATTGAGTCAGACATTAAAGCTTTGGGCCCTGCTTATATGCAGCAAACAGAAAGCCTTGAATAGTTTCAAAGATGTGTGTGCTTGTGAGTTCACACGCAGCTTTACCCAAAAGGATAAAGGGTATGGGAAGAATTTTCAATGACAAGTCCTCCCTCTATATCCATCCATTTATCTCCCACAGACGTTTTCCATATTAGTGGAGTACTTTGTATCTAGTGAGATTAGACTTCAAGTTAATTATGCTAAGAAATATAGGGCCGTGGCCCAGACATACTAACACCTGTTAGTGTTGGAAGACAAAGCAAAAAGGTTTAGAATTTCCAGCACTTCCTACTCCCATTTACTGATGATCTGCTCTTTAGCACTTCTACACGTTTATTATTTTTTAAATGGGTAGGTCAGCTGAGGCCCTATGGATTTAGAAACAAGAGTTTGGGGTCTCTTAACCTTTTCTCTTAGCTTCAGGGTCCTTGGAATAGGAAAGCTTTTCTCACATGTTGTTGAGATAAATTTGTGCCTGTGACATAGTAAATATTAGCTGAGTCTGATAATGCTGTCCTGGGGGCCAGACAGCACCCCTGGCCTTTCCCCACAGTTGCTCAAGTCACATCAGTGTACCAGGAAATTCACCCTTTTGGTCTGGCTGCTGGTGGGGGGAGGGGGGGTGCAAAGAAATAAAAGAGAGGATGTTCATTATCCCTTCCATCAGGAGCAGCTCCAGCAGTGAAGGAGAGGAAATGCGGATCAGACAGCCTACAATGTACTGCTTATTTTATACTAACTCTTTCAGGAAATCATTTACCGATTACGATTTTTTGGAACTCAAATAGTAAGTTAAAATTGCTAACAAGACTTTAAAAATGCATATGACTTTGCTCATTAAATATGACCCAACACTACTCCTGAAATCAAATCAACTGGCATATGTTGTGGCCAGTGGCATCGTATCCGTGTCTCAAACACCATCCCGTCATTAAATGAAGCCGTCATTGGAACAGGCTGCTCTCTCCAGCAAATACTTATCAGTAAGCTTGTTAGCAGGAATGGTCACTTTTTCAAATAAGTATATCATCTGCTTAGAGAAAAATAATATTTCTCAGTTTAGCCTAAGAAACAAAATGTTAAGTGCTTGAGTAGTCCTTTTTTTTTTCTCTACTCTTTCAATAATTTGAGTGACAAATGCCATATTTTCCACTACATGACAGGTATACTATTTATCTCACTTGTTCATAACAAACACCCATAGCAAACACCTTCCAAAAAGAAACTGAGGAACTTAAAATATATACACAGATACTTAAGAGACATTAAAATAATAATGAAGTGTACTTCAATAAAAACATAATAATAACGAAGTAAAGAGCAAAGCCATGAAAAGAAAAAGGAAGATATAGGATCAAGGGTGTGTTTAAATCCTCAAAAGAACATTTTCACCATTGCTCAAAGTCAAGTTAGCTTTTATTCCTTCCTTAGGAGAATGCTCTTTATCTATAATCTTAAGAGAAGGTTCTGTCCCAGGAAATAATACATGTTTCTTAACTTGAATCTCTTTGATGTACGGTTATGCCATCATATGTAACTCACAAACTGCCCTGCTGGGATGTTCATTATTTAGTATCTAAAGAGCAATAACTCTAATCCTACAGCATTTTAGTTAGTTGTAAAAAAAAAAAAAAAAAGCAATCTTAACAGAGCAGCGGGCATCTAGTTTTAATACCTCAGGATACCAGGTACAAAGAGGTAGAGTACTTTATGGTTTTATTCCCAAAATTCTTCTCTACAAAGAGTTTAAGGTTTACACTTGACTTCTTTTTTGGTTGATTATATAAAAAATGTCTTTAAAATGTACCTAAATTATTTTAAATCTGATTCTACTCCATTTTCTTTTGTTCTTAATTGTTCCCAGCTGTGAGATTTCCATTTCTACTGCCCTGAGTATTTTATTCTGTGAGGGCCCGAGACCTTTAGACACATGCCAGGCAGCTTGAGAATTCAAGTGCAGCCCCTTGCCCCATCAGAAATACAAATCCCACACAGAAATCTAGAGAATTCCAAAGGGTGTGTGCATTTGTGAATATCTTTCCTGTCTCAAAATTTTCCTTAATTTTCAACTTCTACTGCATTGTTCCTACTCCTTTAGTGTGGGCCAGTGAAATGCAAAACCTTCAGTATTCTCATTTAAGAGAAGATGGAGATAATAATAGATATCTGATCTTACAGGATTTTTGTAAGACTTGAAAGAGGTAAGACATGGGAAAGCGTCAGAGAAGTTAAAAATATAATTATGAAAATATGAAGCTAACTAGTCACCATCATCATCATCATTATTATTATCTGTCAGCTGAAACCTCCTTGTCTAATTTTACTGATAACAGTACATGCAGTGGAGTTCATAATGCTTGGTCCTTGTGGACCTATGACATCCAGTGAAACTTAGTAGCAAAAACACTCAGCAGAAGTGCAACTAAAGTGTCCTTCAGCTATGGAAGAATTATTACAGTGTTACTGTAAGAAATGAATGAAATCTGAAAGAAATTGTTAAGGGAGACATTGTGCTCAAGAGTGTGAGGAAAAGCAGCATTTTTCTGGTAGTCAGAAGCCAAAAAATGCTAAGAATGGGAAACAGTAATTTGAGACACATCCAATAGAATCAGACAGCATTATTCCAGAGAATAATTCATCCTGTTGCATAAGGGACAGCTCCCTTTAATGGAAGTTTGTAAATCAAATCATGACCTGTCCTGTACTTTCCTACCCCCAAATATTTAAGTATCTTCAGATGAACAGTCACCATTATTTCACTGGGATAGCCTTGCTTCAGAACACACTTGAAGATCCAACATTCATGATCATTCTAAACTTGTGTCAGTATCATTGTTGGTCACCGTCCTCCAGCTGTCTCCATCCTTTTTGCCTTGCGGAGCATTTATGCTTAGTGCAGTCATTCCTCAGCATCCGGGGAGGGTTCGTTCCAGGAAACTCCTCAGAAACCAAAATTGGTGGATACTCAGGTACCGCGTGTTTTGCTTCGGCAGACAAGGAGGGCTGACCGTATATCATACACCCACCTGGAAAGATTTTGGTCAAATTCTAAACTTTGGCAAGTCTATAATGACTACTCCGAGATATCAGGTTTCCTTAAAAGCAGAGAATTATCAATTAAATTATTCTCAAAGACTAGATGGAATGATCGGAGTTGCATTAACTCATTTTACAGTCATTTTCAACCACAGAAGTCCTTCCAAGACTTTCAAGCAGTGTCAAGAGATTGCAGTGTTCAGACCCAAAGCAAAATTTTGCCCTTTTGGAACTGAAGAATAAAAGCTACCAGCCTTGCTATAGGGTAAGTTTTACTTGTATGGTCTTTCTGGTCATTATGCCTTTATTGCAAGTAAAACTGATATGACTACCTCTTCACTTGCTCTGATTTTAGCTTATTCTCCATTTTTTGGGCACAATCTCTATATAGCAAAAAGCTGAGCAAATGTTTAACCTTCTCCATGTAAAATCGTTTCAAGCTTATATTTCATATATTAGATTTTTCTGGAAAAGTTTAGAATTCTTAAGAATTCTGAGACTGCTCTGTAAATGGAATGTGTTGTTTATCACGAGTATTTTTGATAGCAGCACAAAGAAAACTTTTTAAATCAGAGAAACTTTGGCTCAAAAGCCTTATAGATTTTCCATCGATAACTGAATTTCCAAATTTTATGGAATTATCTTAAAGATAGTTTCAACTAATTCAGAGGAAAAATGGGAGTGGCTATACAGAAATCTTCCTTTCTCCTTTCAATATCCTCCCACTTAGAATGTTCTTAAAATGAAAGATTTGAATTTTGCTAATATTAAAAATGTTTTTACAACATTCTGTAATTTGTAATTCTGAGGAAATATGAAAAATTAAAATTCAATATGTAACAATGACTGCTGAAGTTATGGATCACTTTTGTACATCTGGGATTTTAGAGTGGATATTTCTGTCTTGTACATTTTATCTTGTTATATTTTCACCAACTGTTATTCCTTTTGCTCTCATGCAGCTTTATCCTGGATCACAGTTTGGAGGAGATATAGTCTTATGACAGAAAGTGTTTCAAGATGCCAGAGTACATCTTCTGTTTTCTAGATGAATATTTTAAGGAATTTTGGGAACACCAGATCAGATTACTTCTTCTGAATTATACAAACAACTTTGATTTCCAGGCAGCTCCATAAAAACTTACATACTTTACTTCAGAGCTCCTGTTTTCCTTGACACCTCATCTTTCGTTGGTATTGGTTCTGTATTATTTTTCAAGCCAGAAAAGGAAAAGGAAATTGCAATGATTCATGCCATGTGAAAATTTAGCCATAATACTGAGTATTCATTTCTTAGCATTCTCTGAACTGTGAAGCAAGGGGACATGATTAGATCATTCTATTAATTTAATGCCAATCTCATGTTTAAAGACAAAGAAGTCGTTTAGCAATTAAAACAAAGGAAAAAATTCAAAGACATAAAATTCAACTTCAAATGTTTTCTTTGGCTCACTAAGCATATTTGCCATTTTATTGGGTTCCTTTCCAAGAAGTAGAATAAGACAATCTGAAATTTTGCTAGAAGAGAATGCTAAAAATGAGAAATCACGTTGTCCTGAAAAATGCTCAGAGTCTTCTGGTGTGCACTGCAGAAATTCTGAGCTTTTCTCCTCTGCAGTCTGATAGGTTTCTAATCTCAGCTACATGGAAGTTTCTTCATGTCATGGAAGAATTAATGCACTTCCCCCAAGAAATCTAACTTACTGTAACATGGTAACAGTTCCTGGTGAAAAACACTGAGGAATCTTAGATAACCATCTGTGTTTTTAGTTGTTCCTTTATACAAAGATAAAAGTTGAACAGGGTCAGACTTAAAACACATCACATGATCACCTTGACTCCTTCTATAAAAGATGTAATGAACACCTATCACTTTTGTATTAGACTATTTGGTGACAATTCTCTACTCTCTATATCGAGTCATAACTAGTGATGATAAATTTTGTTATGAGTTGTCTTACTGATCAATCATGGATTATGATTAACTATCCTTGACTCTTTCTTCTCCTTCAATTTAGCATACAATCATCAGTCAATAAATTGTGTCAAACAATTTCCTTAACTTTATTGTTTCCTTCCCTCCATTCCAAAGCCACTGCTCTTGCCCGGTCTGTCTCCTCCCGTCTTTCACCACCCTCACTTGCCATCCTTCTCCAATCCCTCCTCAACTCCACAATCAGTGATAATTTTCTAAATGACAAATTTAATCTTAACCCATTGCTTACCATCTTTGGGATGCTCAAGGTTTTTGATTCTGAATTAGAAAGTACCATATCTGCTCTTCCAAGTTAGGAGACAATGAGAAATACTAGAAAGCCAGGCATCTAAACCAGAACACACACAGGATGAGGACTAAGTCAGGGCAACAAAGCCTACCTCTAGATTCTATAACTGGATTTGGAATCAGTACAATTTTGGAACACTGAGGTCGGTTTCATGCTGAGATTAAGATTCAAAAACTAGGCTTGGTCCTAGGTCTTCAGAGTGGGGTCCCCCAGACCAGCAGCCTCAGCACCGCCAGGGAGCTGGTTAGAAATGCAAATTTCAGCCCCACCCCAGACCTATGGCACTGGAAACTCTGGGGATGAGACCCGAACTATTTCTGTTTTAACAAGCCCTGTAGATGATTCTGATGCCCAATGAGGCTGCACAACCACCGTCTTAGAGAAAGGAATGCGTCTAAGCCTGCACATTGGAATTAAGGGGCCCAGCTCTGGAGAGAGGTGTTCTGCCATATCTGGGAAGGAGGGTTTTTATCCTGAGAGCACTTACAGCTGTGGTTCCCATCCGTGTTGCATATTAAAACCACTTGGGGAACTTAAAACTACTGATGTCTGAACCTTTCCACGGGCCAGTTACATCAGAACCTGTGAGGGTGGGTCCCTGGTAGTGAGATACTTTAAACATACCCCAGGTGATTCTTCTGTGCAGTCAGGACTGAGAACTACTGATCTGGGGGGATCTTGACCTCCCCCCTAAGGGTCCTCCCTTGCCCAGCTGCATAAATATAATTGCGCCCACATTTCTTGGATTGTAACTGTACTGCTGCTTTAAAATCAGGACCAGGGTACCTAGCCATACTTCCAGAGCCAGCCCTGCAAGGCCACTGCCCTGCTCAAAACCAGGGCACCTTGTGTATGGCCCAACATAACAGTCCTAGACAGCGCTCCCAAGAAGTGCTGGAGAAGTGTTCGTACCTGCTCCTGCCCTTCATCCCGTCCCCTTCCAGGCTGCTTCAAACAGGTGCTCATGCATCACGCCCAGTGAGATCAGCAACTCTATAGTCATGCTTTACATTTTAACTCAGACGGGAAAACATAAAGTAAGACCTTGTTCTGTGTGCCATAACATGTCTCTCCCCTTCCTAAACTTGTATTTTATTGTTTCAAGTCTGAAGTCATTAATCACTCCAAACTAATCTTTCATAGCTTGAAATTGCTTTTACTATTAAAACAAACAAAAACAGATTATCTTTGGTGTTCTCTTACCAGTCTCCTCTAACTCATGATAAATATTGATTTTTCGGAAAGAGAAGTAACTGTCGACTTGATAATTGATCTTTAATTTTAAACAATCAAAATTGATACATTATATAAGAATTGGAGATTTTATAACATGAGGTCTTGGATATTGTGAGTCACAGGGTGGTCCCCAGCCCAGAAAATTGGTACCACTTAGAAGGATGTTAGAAAAGCAGAATCTTATACCCAACCCAGTCTTAGAGATGCAGAATATAAATCAGAATTTGTATTTTAACAAGATCCCCAGGTAATCTCATTGCATATTAAGGTCTGAGAATCACTGGTCTTAGAAATGCTGAAGAAATTGCTTCAAACTCAGGTTAGAGAACCAATTTTACATGGTAGCTATAAATCCCCCCAGTATTTGACATATTGATTAAAATTACAAATAAATTTGACTTTTCTCCCTCATTTAATGGAAAATAAGCTTGAAATTAATATACATGAAGGAAAACCATGGTTACAGGAAGTTAAAGTTTATACAACTGTTCTCTGCCATAGAAAACCCACCCTCCAGTTACACAGGAATATTGCATGTTGCAAGAGGCAAGAAGAAGTTGTAGGACAAGGCAGGTCAAGATAGGAAATGGTTGCTAACGGGGCTGGGCCAGTGGCCAGAATGTTTGAGGGCTGAAGAATTTGGACTTCCTAGATTCAGCCATTCAGTAAACATTATGGAGCATCTATTATATGCCAGAAATGGGGTTGTTTTACTTTTTTCACTGTCTAGATTTTGGAGACAGGCACGGGAACAATGACAATGCAGCTTGATAAATGCTGTAAAAAAGTCATGCACTAATATTAGAGACTCAGAAGAGGAAGCCCTAAATTGACTTGAGAAGAGAGAACAGAGACAGGAATAATTTCTTAGAAAGGGTGACAGATGTCAATTCAGACAACTGGAGGTGAGTGTAGCTGAATTCTGGAAGGACAAAATCATTTGCTTATGGGTTATCTGATGTCTTTTCAGAAAAATGAGCCTTGCAGGTGAAATCAATAGTCAGGCTTATAACTGAATAATGTTTAAGGGAAAGCCCTTGAGGAATAAGTGGTGGTTGAAGATGTGGTTGAAGGAGACATGGGGAGGGTTGAGGCTCAGGCCAGAGATGGAGAAGTAAAACCTTGAAAAGAACAGGCAGGAATGCTTCCTTCTCCATCAAGGAGGAGAAGGTAGGGAATGAGACTGCAACTGAGGAGGCAATTAAATTGAGAGGCTTTGCACCTAAAAGCTCCTGTTTTCTCAGTAAAGAAGAATGCAAGTTCTTCAGAAAAGAGTGAGATGGGCTGAGGAAGATAAAAGAGGAGAGCACTGCAAATCAGAATTGCTTTTTTTTGCTAATGTGACATGGAATTTACATGGGACACTTAAAAAAGGAAGTGGTGAGGGTCCATGTGTGGTTGAAATCACGACTTTGACATAGCAACCATCCTCCAGGTTGTATGATTTTGTTTAAAAATGTTCAGTAGTGCAAGATGCTTGAATTCATTGAAGCTTCCAGGGCTGTGGTGTGAGCGCAGTACAAAGACAAAGGTGGAAAGATCTTGAAGATGAGGTCAGGAGTAACTGAAGTGACGTATTATGTACTTGTTAGGCTTTCATGTGTATATGAGTCACCTGAACACCTTGTTAAAATGTGAATGCTGATTCGGTAGCTCTGGCCTAGTGACTACAAGACTTCATTTTTAACAAGCTCTCAGATGATGTTTATTCTGGAGTTCCATAGGCCACACTTTGAGTAGCGAGTTCTAAGCTGTGTAAGGGTAGAATTAAAACCCAAAGTGGTGATGGCTTGGGAAAAAAAGAAAGGGATAAATATACTGAATATCAGAAAGCAATGATAACACTTTGTATCCATTAAGATGGCTATTAGTAAAAATAATAATAAAAATGACAAATATTGGTGAGGATATGGAGAAACTGGAATTCTTGTGCACTGCTTGTGGGAATATAAAGTGATACTATGGTGCAGCTGCTATCAAAAATATTATGGTGGTTCCTCAAAAAATTAAACATAGAATTAAGATATGATCCAGCCATTCCACTTCTAGTTATATACCCAGAAAAATTGAAAGCAAGAACTCAAACAGATAAGTGTACACTCATGTTCATAGCAGTATTATTCACACTAGCCAAAGCTGGAGACAACCCAAATGTCTACCGATGGATGAATGAATAAACAAAATGTAGTGTATACATACAATAGAGTATTATGCAGCTTTAAAAAGGAAGGAAATTCTGACACACTACAACATGGACAACATGGAGGACATCGTGCTAAGTGAAAAAAAACACAGACATGAAGAGACAAATATTGTATGATTTCACTTATATGAAGTACCGAGAGTAGTCAAATTCATGGAGATAGAAGGTAGAATGGTGGTACCAGGGACCAGGAAGAAACGGATAATGGGGAGACACTGTTTCATAAGTTCTGAGTTTCCGTTTGTGATGATGAAAAAGTTCTTTTAGAAAATACTAATGCTGGGACTTCCCTGGCAGTCCAGTGCTTAAGACTCTGTGCTTCCAATGCAGGGGGCATGGGTTTGATGCCTGATTTGGGACCTAAGATCCCACATGCCAAGCGGCATAGCCGAAGAAAAAAATACTAATGCTTAGCTTCCACTTCCACAGATTTGGCTTAATTGCTTTGGGATGCAACCTGGACACCAGGATGTTTACAGTCTCCAGGTGATTCTAACATACCATAAAATTTGGGATCCACCAGATTAATTTCAAGAGAAGAGCAAAAAGGCTTTAAAAATTAAGGATTGACAACCCTTGGAGGATATTTTTAAATTCACTTTTTGAGGAAAGTATACAGCAGCTTTCAGAGGTTTGCTTTTGTTTCTGTAGACTAGCATTCAAAACTGTCTTAACAGAAAAATGAGTTTGTTGGTCCAGTCCTTCTGTCACATATTTTGATTGACATCATACAAAATCTTCATACTCAGGGCTCTGTCTGATCAAGAGGAACCCAGAGCTTGGACTAGGTTAGCACAAAGGTACCAAGCAGGGTACTAGTTCCATTAGGTTCACAGTGTACCTTGCTCCCATCATGACTGCATCCAGTCTCTGACTTCTCTGAATGTATCACTCCAAGAGAAAAACAAGAGGAATTGGAATCAAAAGAAAAGAAATGGGGATAATAAACATTGTTATCATTTTCTTGCCATCAGATTTTTGTTTGCTGAAGGAAGTTGAAATGTCTGGGAAGACTGACCTGTAGCATGACAAAGTCATCACTGAAGAAATGTAGTTGCCTCTAATATGTGATTCCATGATTACCTTGTCTGAAAAGGAAGCCTTCCAATAACTAGCACCTTTCTGCAAAGTATATTAAAGTCCCTAAGTTGAGGCAATAATCATGAAGAAACAAAGATTGTTGAATATACCAAGTCAAAGTTTCTTTCAAAATGCTTGATATTACCTTTTACTAAAGAGGCCAAGAGATCTTAAACATCTAGTCTTATAATTAGAATGACCTTAAGACATTCTTTTGAGGATATATATACACACACGTATATGTGTGTGTGTGTGTGTATATATATATATATATATATATATATATATATATATATATATAATTCTGCATTTATACATAATGCCAGTGACTTCAGTGTGATCCTAAATAGGCCTAAGATTTCAGTACTGACCCTCAGTTTAAAACACTGGCCTTTTTTTTTGCCTCAGCACTGAGAATTATTCCAAGTTACTTAAATTCCAAGTTACTTAAATTTTGAAATGTAGAAATAAAGAAAGGCCTCTTTATTTCCCAATATACTTGTAATTCAAAGAGAAATTACTCATAATTCAGATTCAACTTTGGTGGTAGAGGCAGATGTCAAAACCAAACCACACTGGTATATGAATAACATGACCCAAACTACCTAACTCTGACTTAAACACTCTTTACAGAAAATAACATATTAGATCCAACAGCATCTCTCAAACCTTGAAAGAATGTATTTGTACTCTTATTGATCTTAAGACAACATAATAAATACAGCAAGCAATAAGCAGTCCAAAGGCATTTTGTTATATGTATTATATTATATCTGAAATATAGTATTGTAAGCAATGCTACCTGATAGGATAAAATAAAGCTTATCTAATGGGGAAGTCTTTTCCCTATTTAGAAGTCATCCTTTTTTTAACTGTCCTTGATCTACAAAGCTATCCAAAGAAACTTTCCAGTGTAGTTAGCTAAATTCTTTCAGTTATAAGTTACTCTCTAAAAGTAACTTTGGCACTTTCAAAGGCTCATTAAATCTTTCTGGGCTCTCGGGTATCACTAAGGAAACTGCTACAATAATTTGCTAAATGGTATCCTCGGGACTTTAAAAAGTTCTTGTTCCTTACAAAAGACTAACTTGCTCTCAAAAAGAAATTTACTTCCTACCAGGATATGGCTAAGACCCTTTGTTTATGGCTATAAAAATTGTTTAAGGGGGTTAAACCAATTATTTATTTTAGACACATTCTGTGATCTAAAAAATTATTATTTTTTACTATCAGAGTTTTATTTATTTATTTATTTAAAAAGCACTAACCTAGCTGTCCTCTTCTCACTAGTTAGTTTGCCCACGGAGAGAATCATCTATTTAAATGGTGTGAGGAGTTTGGTCTGCCTTTAATTCCAAATTGGCTGTTCTGGAAATGCATCCGCTGTATCTTTAAGGCCCAAAGAAGTTTTATAAACATTGCTCTAAGTTTAAGTGAAACTAGAGCTATCTTCAAACTCTTAAATGACATAATCTAAATAAACTAAACTAACATCTCTAAAGGAATTTCCATTACAGTAATGGAAGTGAAGATGAAAAACTGCATTAAGAGTTATGCGGTCTAGCTTTAGTGTTCTCCCAGTATTCGTGTTTGTTCATTTACTTCCTCTACCATCTTGTACCGTATTCAACCAAATAAAGTATAAAATCAAGCTCTTGGGGCTTTATGTGCCCGAAGACTTTTTAAGTTTTGTGAATGTAGCAGTAAAAGAAGGAACAGGAGAGGGCTGGATCTAAAAATTAAATCTGGCATTTAGGCACAGATCGAAATTAAAATCACAAGGAGAAAACAAAGTTCCCCAGTACAGCCCCTGCAACTGCTTGCTCTATTCTTGGCTTGCTTTGCAAAGGGGAGATTGGGACCCGGTCCCGTATGTAGTTAGTAACAGGTAGAAATATGGATTTGGGGAAGTACTGGCATGAAAGAAAAGGGGTCATAGAAACCTGGCATAGATACCACCACTCTCCATCCTTAGGCACATGTACCCAGACCAAGGCTCAACCGGAGCAGGCAAATCTAAAGTTATTTTAGATTCCAAAAATAACTTGCTGGATAATACCACCAAATCAGTAAGATAGCTTATATCTGACTCATAGGATGCTAGTGATTTTAGGGGGATTTACAAAGCCACAAATAGTATTGTTATGCCAATTTACAGGTTAGTAAAGGAAAACTCACCAAGATTAAAGAACATGGCGTCACAGAGCTAGTAAATGGCAGAACCCAGATCAGGGATCCTGTTTCAGCTGATTCCAGAACCCATGTTCATTCTACTATATTGTGACATCTAGGGAAGAGTTAACTTACTTTAGAGCATTAAATATAGCCCAGTCTCTACAATCTCCTCTTTCTGTAAGCGTAAGTTATCAAGGCTTCCTAGGTCTTAAAAGAAGCATCAGCAAATAAATGCAGAAAACTCTGAATCAAATATGCTAGTCCTGCCAGACTCCTCAGAGCCTTTAGTATATTCTAAGGTGCCCTGTGAGCCCTCATATTGTGGCCATGGGAGGCTTTGATTTTCCTCTGAAAGAGTTTTTATAGCACTCATGTTCCAAGAAACGCTCTAGGAAATGCATCTGCAAAATCTCGCTGGCTAGTGAAGTCAGTTTCTTTATGGTGACTTTGTGTATCTCCATTCTCACCCATGTTATGATGATTTAAAGCTTAATTCTCAAAGGTCAATCTAAATCCCCTTATGCCCAAGAGCTATGAAACGACTCATTTTTCTCCTCTATAACTACAAGTATGGAGAACATTTATGGAGATCAGAAATGTGAGGGCAGAAAACTTACGTTTTTTTGTTTTTTAACCTCCCCACTTGGAGGACTGGGAGTAGTAAAATTATTTCTTATCACTTCATCTAGAGTTTTGGGAACCTACAGTCACTCCAGAGGAAGACCTTCTCTTGTTTCTTTCACACCCCTGTCCTCTGATTTCTCCCTCCGCTGCTCAAGTTTGTTTTCCCTACTAGGTCTTCATAGATTGCTATTTCCTTTTTATCCTCTCCCAATCCCAAAGCATGTGTTTGGATTTTAAACAGAAGTAGATAAAGGGGATATATATACTTCTGAAGAGTTTTCCTGGGGGCTGTAGCTTACATTTAGAACATCATGAAGAGAATTGACTTAAGAAAAGTCCTGATAAACTCTATGTATACAAATAGTGATAGCATCTAACCAGTGTTATGATAAGCTGCAATGTAGTGGCATATACTACATAGACTCTGGGTGATCTTGGGCCAGTTACTCACTTATCTATGTCTTAGTTTTCCCATCTTTAAAACAAAGATGATTGTAATACCTACCTACGGTTGTTTACATGTGAATAAGATAAAACATAAAAGGCACATTAAACAATGTCTAGTGCACAGTAACTACTCAATAAACGTTAGCTGATATTTTTTGTACAATGATACATGGTACATTATTTGTACAGTGATTCCCCAGAAAGGCCAGCCATCAATAATTTAGCAAGACTCGATGAATTCCTTATCTCACAGAGCCCTGTCAACTGGTGGTGCGGAAGGAGGGCTGTGGTAGACAGGGTCATTCCCATCTGACGATGGAATGAAAGGTCAATTTAGGCAGGTCCTCAGAGGAAGTAGTGGGGTGCAGTTAGAAAGGACTATGGGTTAGACACTGCCCACAGAACCTACTCCTACCTTGGGCACTAGGTGGGACCCCTCCCTCCATCTCAAGTAGTTACTTTCAGAGATTAAGAAAATCATTCTTAATCAATGTTTGCTAACATCTATGAGTTTCCTCTTAGAATAAATTCTTAGAAATTAAATTATTGGTCTGTGGGAGAGCTTCAGAATTCAAGTCCATGTTTTAAGTCTTTGGTTCATCTTGAAATTTTTTCTCGCAAAGAACTTGCTTGTTCTTTTTCCAATCATCTGTGTATATAAACACCTATTTTCTTATCACCTTGACCACACCAGGATTCCTATATTTTTAAACACTTTCTATTTGATAGATAAAAATATCTATTTATTGATTTTATTTGGTTTTGAGCACTAGTTATTTTGACCATCTTTAAATATGTCTACTGAAAATTACATTTCTACTGTGAATTGCCTGTTCATAGCATTTGCCCATTTTTAAATAATTGACTCTGTTTTTCCTTTTTTTCCCCCTTGAAACAGATTACTCTTGTTTGCTTGGAAAATGCTTTACCATACATATTTTTCTCCCAATTTTATGGTTTCTCCTGTTTATATTTTTTATTTATATGTTTTCATGTTTTATTTTCACATCTGATTTTTATGTTTTATTTTCACATTTTATTTTCAAATTATTTTAAAAACAGAGCATCCCAAAATCATTACCCTTTGACTTTAATGGAAATACATCTAACTTTAACTTTACAATAGACTCAATTTGAAATATATTATTTAATATATTAAGGAAGTATCATAATATTCTAACAAGATAGTTTACTACATTAAATCATTAAAATGGTTAATTATATTATTAGATTTCTTAATATAATGTCTAATTGTACTCATCTGTAAACCCTGCTTAATCATGACTTTTTATTAGTTTTTTAACATAGTAATTTCAATTTTGTACTTTAGTTTTTGTACGTATTTTTATAAATGAAATTGGCCTGCACTTAACATTGTAAAGTTTCTCTGGAAGTTCTTATAAGTGAAAAAAAATAGGAATATAAATATTTATACTTATATAGCTATCTAAATATATATTTAAAATATTATATAATTAACTGAAAACATGTTGGAAATGATGAGACAGTTTCAGTTCAGCATCTTTTAAAGATAATCCTAAAACAAGATTTGTTTTCTGAAGTAACAATATAGTACTGACCCATTAAAGTTTTTCTCAACCTTAGTTGATTTCTCAGAATTAAAATAATGCATTTTAATATGAAATTATCCATTTCATGAAAACTTTCTCATTTATTAGAAAGTTTTACATATTTCTCTTTTATATTAAAAATCTCTTTTACCTAATTCATGTTTTTCTATATGTGTTTTCTCTGTTTCTTGTAATATTATCACACATTTACCTTATCAGTTTAGTTTTTGTTGTTTTCATATAATATACTCCAGGGTTGATTCATCAGTTATTCTCTTTTACTTGTTATAAATCATCAACCTTTTTTAACACTACTAACTTCTCTCTCTTCCAATATTTTTATTCTATTTTATGATTTCCTTTCTAATGTATGAAGATGACTCAATATTTTCTTTCTTAGTTATCTAAGTATTTAAAAGCTTTAAAGGTATTTCCTCACCAGTACTTATGTTTCTCTTGGGATTTTAAGATGTACTCTTCTCACTACTGTTACTTTCTGATACTCTATTTCCAAGTGGTTAGTAAATGTTTAATCCTTTTGTTATTAATTATGTATGCAATGCATTTCCTCATAGGATATGGCTTGTATCTTTTCTGCTTTGGAGAGTTTCTCCTTTGTTGGAATTTATTTTATTTATTCATTTTTTTATGTACCAACGTTCCCTAACAAGAAGATGATACACACACACGCACATACACAAATACATGTGTGTGTGTATATATATATATATATACATCTTATATATGATTTCATTAATTATGTTATTCAGTCTCTAAAATTATTTTAAAATTTTTTCTTACTTTATCTGTCAAAGACTGAAAACTACTCTTACAGTGTTTCAATTGCTCCTCAAATTTTTAGTAGTGTTTAGCTTTATATTTTTCATGTTATGTTGTTCACCTCAGATAATAACTACAGATTTCGTCTTCTTTAATCAATAAAATTGCTTTCTTTTATCCTGGTAAACGCCTGTGGCCTGAAATTCCACTTTGTTTGATGTTACTATAACCCAAATGACCTCAGACTTCATTAGCCTGTGGGTACTAAGGACGTTTCATTAATATTAATACCCTAATTTGCTAGCTCATTAACCCCTACCTGTCTAACAGTAGGACCTTGACCTCTACTTAGGAATTCCCTAGGCAGTATCTGACATGTGGTCTGGAATCTGTAATCTACTCTTCATCTCTACTGGCTGCTCTTTGAAGACGGACTCTGGGCTTTTTTCAACTTTTGCTGCTGCTGCTGTGTATGACTGGCCTCCAGCCCAGAGACATTCAGTCCAAAGGGCACCATAATGGTGAGACTATCTTCCATGAGATCAGAGGAGACATCTTTTAGAGGGGTTCTCCTATGAAAGTGTCTTATTGGGGAATCGATGAGACCACTACTCAGGTTAACATTCAGCCTCTCTTTTTCCCAAGAGACATATTTGTTGAGAGAAATTTGAGTTAACAGTTGTGCAACTCAGTACAAACACTCCTCTCTAAACTCCAGACCTGTTGTGAATTCTGGTTCATCCTGTTAAATGCTCTTTGCACAGACAACTATTCTCTCAAGGACCACACCTCCTTGAAATCTGGATTCTTTTGCAATGCCTTCTCTCACATTTTGAAAGGCACGTCTGTAAAATAAAGCTTTCATTTTTAGAGTGCCCATTATTTTGCTAGGCATATTGTGAATGATCTTACTTAAACCTCATGGTAACCCTATGACAGAGGGGCTGTGATTATTCCCATGTTGCAGGTGAGAAACCTGAAGACAGAGAGGTTACTTAACTTGCCCACAAAAAGCAAGCTACTGCTATAACCACCACCCTTTCATACTACTACTTCCTCAGCCTTGGGTTCTTTATTTGATTCATCCTTCTGGTAACTAAAATATGTCATCAAGTACATTTTGCATGAAAAGTACTTTGGGTTGTCCACTTTCTGAATCTTTAAATACGGGCTTTATTTAATGTCTTGACTGTTTCTTTACTCATGTGTGACAGTATTTGGGTTATTCTTTCTCCCTGTAAATTGGAAGTATAGTATGATGTATAACACTTTAAGGATCACCAGGGTTATTTCCTTAAAGTGCAGATTTCTGGCAAGAGTTTATATAATTCTGGTGCAAATAGTTTGTGATTCACACCTTGAAAATCATTGTATGGTGATTGGCATTACAGTCTGCCATCAAGTTCCTGCTTTGTTCTTACTGGTTCCATGGCAATGAACACATTTCTTAACCTCTCTAAGCCTCAGTTTACTCATCTGTAAAATGTGACTAATGATTACACCTATTTCTTATAGTTGTTTTGAGGATTAAATGAAATAATGCCTATTAATACACAACATAGTTCTGGAAAGTAAGTAATAGACAAATATCTGCTATTTTCATAGTAAGTATTATTAGTTGTCATTCCATTTTCTACCTTTACATGGTGTACAAAATAATAATATAGCCACCATTTTTTTTCTTTAAGTTTTTCCTGATTGTTTTTCTTCTTGGGCCCTAGGAGCAGTATATCTTTATCTTAGAAAAAATTTTTAAAAGTATAAATGTAAAAAAAAAAAAAAAGTATAAATGTGGTGTTTTTGTTCTTTTGATTAATGTTGCTAGTTCATAATAGCCCCCGTGATGTATCTCATTAGTTCAAGAAAGTTTTTCTTCTATTTTGTCTTTCAATAATTTTTCTACTCTGAGAATTTTTAACTCTTTCACTATATTTTGGGAAAGTTCAAAACTATGCACATTAGGTTGTCAATTTGATAAAGCCAGTGCCAAGTCTACTTTTTCCTATGTCTGATGCCATTTAAATGATATTATAGCATTATTAATTTATTCAATTCTTTCATTTGTTCTGACAGGTCCCCTAAATTTTCAATCAATCACCTCAGTTTTCATTTTTTTTTCATTGATAGAATTGACATTTTCTTGAATTTATTTAAGATTTCAAGACAGCAGAATTCTAAAATTTATGTTGCCCATAAATAGCTTGCTCTGGAGGGAATAAAGAGATGGACCATACTTGGTGTTGTGGAAATATGAATTATGGATTTTTAACTTAGGTCTAAGATAATGATGAAATCTGGAATAGCAGAGGTAAGAACATGGTGGAGATAAAAATTTTAAATTTACTGAGTTTTGGTTACATGTGGAGAATCCAGATAGAGCTGCCTAACAGAGAAATGGGTATTCAGATCTGGATTTCCAGAGATAAGTCTTGGAAAGCTAAGTCTTGTCCAGAGATAAGTGTTTCAGAGATTACTGTACACTAGATAATAGAAGCAAAGGAAATCAACCAAAGAGAAGGTACATGAGACAGGGGCAGAAAGTGTGACATTGGAGAACAGCCACTGATTTCAGTGATGAGATGAAGGATGAAGACTGCCCACTGGACCATGAAAAGAGGTGACTAAGGAAACAGAGGAGGAGAAATTCAGGAGAGAAGACTAAAAGAGGACTGACCAGTGACAAATGCTGCAGAGGCCAAGTAGTATGAGAACTGGGAGGAAAGGACAGGATTTATAAAATAAGATGTGGAAGAGTAGGTTTTGATGAAACATTGTAAGTACAGGAAAGGTAGAAAAATAGCAGCAATATGTTTAGTCTGCACCTTCCATGAGTTTTTTTAATGTACAAAAGAAGAGAGATAAAAATGGGAGAGATCAGGCATGAATTGCATTAAAAGTTGGGAGCCAGTTGAAGTGAAGAAGCTGGAAATACAGATAGCATGCTAATAATTAATGGAGGGAAGTTCAAAGGATGTGAAAAAGAATGGGGATAAAGCACAGATGGAGGTAGGTGTTATTCTTGGATCGAAGAAACTTCTGAAATTAGACAGAAGGGAGCATACATGTGTAGACTCAGTAGATTCACAGGAGAGCAGAGGTAGCATGTTAGAAACATCTGTGTAGAGAGAGTGTCAGAGGATTTAAAGAACATTATGGAAAGGATGTATTAATTCCAATGAGGATGCTGGCATTAGAGAATGTCAAAGTAATTTGAGTGTCCATATCATACTGACAATAATAAATTCATAATAAAACTAACCTATCTATATGGTTAATTCAATTTTTTTTTCTAGAAGCATTTAGTGTCTTGGGTACATTGGCATAGTATTTGTAGGGAATATATGCCAGAGAAGAGAGAAGAAAGCTGGATCAATACAAAAGAGGGTTTGACATCTACCCTAATCAGGAACTAGGATGGTTAGGTTTACCAGATAACTGCCATATCTCTGGGGCCTCTAGTGAAAACGCAACCATGTGTCACCATGTTTTGAATCACGTCAACACTATCATCCAGACACCATTGGGTCAGGAATAGGAACCCAAAGGCAACCAACAAAGGATGGGGCTATGAGATGTGCCTGGTATGAAAAATCTGCCCAAGGGTGATGTCTTTGTGTGTTACAACACAATTAATCCACTTTCTCTGTGATATGTACATGATATAGTAGGGATGTGCATTATAAAACCATACCTGAACTATGGGATAAAACCATAAGACAAAAATGTAACAAAAAGAACATTGGTGGATTGGAAGCATGAAGAAAGTAAATGTAAGAAAAAGGACAAGTTAAATTTTTAAATTTTACCTAGCATAGCTTAATTCTAAATTTTTTTTAAAATGGCAGTTCTTAATGACTTTTGGCAGTGAACTAAATGGAATTACAAGTTTGCATTTTTCTTCATAATGGTTGTAAGATTCTTACGAATAAGGATTACATAGTATTACATATTATATGTAAAAAACTTAGTAATTGTATATGTTAATCAATTTCTTTATTAGCAAACATAGAGCATTGCAAAATGATGTAGTTTTATTTTGGATAATAAAGATTTGAACTATTTTTAGTTGGGAACCAAGATTTGAGGTGGGAGAGTCACTAAGTTTCTAAAAGAAATAAAGACTTGGAGACATTTTACTCTTTCCCATCTTGGTGTTAACCTTCAGGAGCTGGCACCAAGTAGTTAGACTATTGTTTTTGGTTTTATCAAAATTCATTTTCAAACAATCCAATTTGCAAGATAAAGAAAATGGGATATCCAATATGGATTTTTCTCTGCTGTCTTAAATATCTTGCTGAAGTGTAGTGGGTTGAGTTAGGGAAGTTAATAGAGGCAATCAACTCCCTTTGCAAAGATTCTTTAAAAAAGTAATAATAATAGTAATAATAATAGTAATAATAATAGTAATAATAACAGTTGGAGACCCAGAAATTAAAGATCAATAGCTGATCCAGCCCCAATTTTTTTTTTACATATTTAATGTCTATTTCTTTAGACAGCCTTTGGGTTTGTGAATTCATTATTATTTTTCCTGTTATACGAAATGCTATTTCTGTTGAAGTGCTGCTGGATTTGGAAATCATTCTCATGACTAAATATTTGTTTGCCTCAGAAGAGCACGGTGTACAGCTATGCAGCCAGTGGGTGCTCAATAAAGATTAATGGATGGCCATGCAAAAAAAAAAAAAAAAAAAAAAAAAAAAAAAAGAATGAATGAATGAATGAATGAATAAATAAATAAATAAATAAATAAATAAAATAAAATAATAGCAACCACTGATCAATCTCCTGAAAGTTTGTCTGGCACTCTAAGAGTTATCTTCTTATTCTTATCTTCTTATTCTTATATATTATTCTTATTCTTATATTCTATATTCATCATATAAAATCTATGATAATCACAACAACCTTATATGGTGAGTACTATTGTGTCCACATTAGAGTTTAGGAAACTGAAGGTCAGAGATATTATGTGACTTGTCCGAGTTCCTACGCTTACCTAGGTGTTGTACCAAGAATTTGAATATAAAAATTCATCTTCTTTCCTCTCATATTCATTACCATCTGTCACACATAATATGTATATAAGTCAATACAGGGGACTTAGTTTTGTGGAAACATGGTATCCACATTCTTGAAAGTACTAAAGTAATATCTGTGGTCTGTTTCTAGGGGCATTATCATAGCATTCTAAGAGAAAACTTTTGAAAGATTATTATTTTTAAATTAGTCACTGTATATATACTAAAGCTCTAAGATTAAAAAAAAAAGACCAGCCCTTTAAAATTTGTTATTAATATAATAATCTGTATATTTAGTAAAAGGCAAATAAGATACAATAATATAAGAAAGTGATCATCATATATAAAAGCGTAAATTGAATCAAAGATTTTAAATTTTCATGATGATCTTTAGGGAATTATCATATTTTAAGAGAGTATGGAAGTTTGAAGTATATATTTGTATGCAAGACTAAATATCAGTCTAGAACACATTTCATTTGTTGATGCAGGTAACAAATACTATATATTTTGTAAAAAATCAATTTAATTGTACGATGAACATCGTGAGAAAATTATACTTTGCAGAAACACTTTAAGACAATTATAGCTCAATTTTGCTTCTCTAGAATGACAAATGGCAGAACTGTCCCCCACACTCCCCTGCCAATAACATCCTTAAGTCAGAAAGGGCCAGGAGATTAGATTACAAATTCTAATATTTCTTGCTACAGTAATATTTTAATGTCATTACAAAAGAATAACATTCGGCCCTCTGGTAATTATTAAATTAAGCCCTAAATGTTTTATAGCATGTATGAACTCAGAATAGAATCTGCGGTACGAGGAAAACCTGGAAGGCTATCTATTCTAACACTTCATCAGCACTACTCCCATTATATGATGAAGAAATTGACCAACCTCGACTTGAACATGTCCAAGTGTATAGAACTCATTACCTATTATGGGATCCCATTTCCACAATGTTCAGTTGTAATTCTTACAGGGTACTTCTTTGAACTGAATTCTCTCAAAGTTGTATTCATTTGTCTTAGTCCTACCCTCTGAGGTTAAACTAACAAACTATAATCCTTTTTCCATATGGAACTACTTTTATTTGAGGACAGCCATCAAATCTCTTTGCATCATCTTATCCCAGATCCTTCAACTATTTTGATCTGGAGACCCTCACCATCTTAGTGACTCTCCCCTGAGAAAGTTCCACTTACTAAATGTCTCTGAGTGATAGAAAGTAAAGCAATGTTATTGCTTATTATTTCAGGAGATCCTTAGGGTGAATAGATTTAACATCCATAATTCTGACTATTTTAGAGCAAATTTAAAGGCCCAGGACATGAAGTAATTAGTAATTTTGCCAACTGAAAAATTTGAATTGCACAGGTTCTAAGACTGTTGTACAGATGTAAATCACTTAATGGATAAGAGTGAGTGAGAGAACCTGATCAGCCAACATTCATATATCTGTATAGCTTTTTGATTCTATAATCCTCAATGCGCTTATACAGGGTAACTTTTGTTACAGTGCATGTGTATGTGTGTGTGTGTCAGTGAAAAGCGACCACAAAAATAAAGTCAACTGACAGTGTTGTGTTGAAGGTAAAGTAACATTAAAAGGCCTAAGAATGTCATGATGATAGCCACAAGAAAAGATTTTGATAATTCATTCTTAAAATTAATCTGATATATGACATGATTGAGTCCACCATATATGTGCTACATAAATTCTTAAGGCAATTAATTAAAATGTCAAAATGATTCTCCAACCAGTATAAATTTTCTCATCTAGTGATGAATAACAATTCATCAATAGGTAATTAACTTCTGGGCTGATGATATATCCAACAAATGCAAAACTCCATGCTGAAATGTGATTTGGGAGTCAAGAGAATTGAACATTTCTGCATATAATAAACTTATGGATTCAAGATAGGTCCTTCATAAATACCAAAGGTCTACAGAACTTCTTAGGACATCAGCTAGGATAACACTAGAGATTTTGTAGTCAAACACACGCTGTTAACTGAAAGTAAAGGATGTAGCATAACAACTTTGCATAAAAAGCCTCAGTGTTGGACTCTATAGTAGGCTGGATGATGGTCACCCAAAGATATCAGGTCAGAATGTATAAACTCTTAGAACTCAGTGATAAAAGATAAATAGAGCAATTAAAATGGGCAAAAGATAAAAATAGACACTTCTCCAAGGAAGAGGTACAAATGACTGATAAACACATGAATGATGCATGGCATCATTAGTCATCAGTTGACAAAGATGTGGAGAAATAGGAATCCTCATACTCTGACCCTGCTGGTGGAAATCTAAAATGGAGCAACTGTTTTGGAAAACAAACTGACAGTTCCTCAAATGATTAAACATAGGATTACCACAAGACCCAGCAACTTCATCCAAATGAAAACATATGTCCACACAAAAACTTGTACATGAATGTTTAATAGCAGCATTATCTATAATAGCCCAAACGTAGAAATAACCCAAATGTTCACTAACAGATGAGTGGATAAACAAAATGTGGCATTTTATACAACATAGCATGAAGCCATAGAAAAGAATGAAGTATTGATACATGCTACAACTGGGATCAGTCTTGGAAACATTATGCTTAGTGAAAGAAGCCAGTCACAAAAGTCCACATATTATATGATCACATTCATATGAAAGTCCAAAATAGGAAAATTTTTAGAGAAAGAGTAGGTAAGTGTTTGCTCAGGGTTAGGGTGAGGGTAAGTAGGTAATAAGGGCTGTTACTAAATGATACAGTGTTTCTTTTTGAGGCCACAAAAATGTACTAAAACTGACTGTGGTGACAGTTGCACATATCTGTGATTGATTATGCTAAAAATCACTGAATCATACACTTTTAATGGATTAATTTTATGGTATAGGAATTACATCTCAAAAAATCTGATTAAAAAATGAGATTAGAGAGGGTAGACAGCAAAGGAAGAAGAACTACAATCCTGCAGCCTGTGGAACAAAAACCACATTCACAGAAAGATAGACAAGATGAAAAGGCAGAGGGCTATGTACCAGATGAAGGAACAAGATAAAACCCCAGAAAAACAACTAAATGAAGTGGAGATAGGCAACCTTCCAGAAAAAGAATTAAGAATAATGATAGTGAAGATGATCCAGGACCTCGGAAAAAGAATGGAGGCAAAGATCAAGAAGATGCAAGGAATGTTTAACAAAGACCTAGACGAATTAAAGAACAAACAAACAGAGATGAACAATACAATAACTGAAATGAAAACTACACTAGAGGGAATCAATAGCAGAATAACTGAGGCAGAAGAACGGATAAGTGACCTGGAAGACAGAATGGTGGAATTCACTGCTGCAGAACAGAATGAAGAAAAAAGAATGAAAAGTAATGAAGACAGCCTAAGAGACCACTGCGACAACATTAAATGCAACAACATTTGCATTATAGGGGTCCCAGAAGGAGAAGAGAGAAAGAAAGGACCAGAGAAAATACTTGAAGAGATTATAGTCGAAAACTTCCCTAACATGGGAAAGGAAATAGCCACCCAAGTCCAGGAAGCGCAGCAAGTCCCATAGAGGATAAATCCAAGGAGAAAAATGCCGAGACACATAGTAATCAGATTGGCAAAAATTAAAGACAAAGAAAAATTATTGAAAACAGCAAGGGAAAAATGACAAATAACATACAAGGGAACTCCCATAAGGTTAACAGCTGATTTCTCAGCAGAAACTCTACAAGCCAGAAGGGAGTGGCATGATATACTTAAAGTGATGAAAGGGAGGAACCTACAACCAAGATTACTCTACCCAGCAAGGATCTCATTCAGATTTGAAGGAGAAATCAAAAGCTTTACAGACAAGCAAAAGCTAAGAGAATTCAGCACCACCTAACCAGCTCTACAAAAAAATGCTAAAGGAACTTCTCTAAGTGGGAAACACAAGAGAAGAAAAGGACCTACAAAAACAAACCCAAAACAATTAGGAAAATGGTCAAAGGAACATACATATCGATAATTACCTTAAACATGAATGGATTAAATGCTCCAACCAAAAGACACAGGCTTGCTGAATGGATACAAAAACAAGACCCATATATACGTTGTCTATAAGAGACCCACTTCAGACCTAGGGACACATACAGACTGAAAGTGAGGGGATGGAAAAAGATATTCCATGCAAATGGAAATCAAAAGAAAGCTGAAGTAGCTATACTCATATCAGATAAAATAGACTTTAAAATAAAAAATGTTACAAGAGACAAGGAAGGACACTACATAATGATCAAGGGATCAATCCAAGAAGAAGAAATAACAATTATAAATATACATGCACCAAACATAGGAGCACCACAATACATAAGGCAACTGCTAACAGCTATAAAAGAGGAAATCGACAGTAACACAATAACAGTGGGGGACCTGAACACCTCACTTACACCAATGGACAGATCATCCAAAATGAAAATAAATAAGGAAACAGAAGCTTTAAATGACACAATAGACCAGATAGATTTAATTGACATTTATAGGACATTCCATCCAAAAACAGCAGATTACACTTTCTTCTCAAGTGTGCATGGAACATTCTCCAGGATAGATCATATCTTGGGTCACAAATCAAGCCTCAGTAAATTTAAGAAAACTGAAATCATATCAAGCATCTTTTCTGAACACAACGTTATGAGATTAGAAATGAATTACAGGGGAAAAAACAAAAAAAACACAAACACGTGGAGGCTAAACAATACATTACTAAATAACCAAGAGATCACTGAAGAAATCAAAGAGGAAATCAAAAAATACCTAGAGACAAATGGCAATGAAAACACGATGATCCAAAACCTATGGGATGCAGCAAAACCAGTTCTAAGTGGGAAGTTTATAGCTATACAAGCCTACCTCAAGAAACAAGAAAAATCTCAAATAAACAATCTAACCTTACACCTAAAGGAACTAGAGAAAGAAGAACAAACAAAACCCAAAGTTAGCAGAAGGAAAGAAATCATAAAAATCAGAGCAGAAATAAATGAAATAGAAACAAAGAAAACAATAGCAAAGATCAATAAAACTAAAAGCTGGTTCTTTGAGAAGATAAACAAAATTGATAAACCTTTAGCCAGACTCATCAAGAAAAAGAGGGAGAGGACTCAAATCAATAAAATTAGAAATGAAAAAGGAGAAGTTACAACAGACACTGCAGAAATACAAAGCATCCTAAGAGACTACTACAAGCAACTCTATGCCAATAAAATGGTCAACCTGGAAGAAATGGACAAATTCTTAGAAAGGTATAACCTTCCAAGACTGAACCAGGAAGAAATAGAAAATATGAACAGACCAACCACAAGGAATGAAATTGAAACTCTGATTAAAAATCTTCCAACAAACAAAAGTCCAGGACCAGATAGCTTAACAGGTGAATTCTATCAAACATTTAGAGAAGAGCTAACACCTATCCTTCTCAAACTCTTCCAAAAAATTGCAGAGGAAGGAACACTCCCAAACTCATTCTCTGAGGTCACCATCACCCTGATACCAAAACCAGACAAAGATACTACAAAAAAAGAAAATTGCAGACCAATATCACTGATAAATATAGATGCAAAAATCCTCAACACAATACTAGCAAACAGAATCCAACAACACATTAAAAGAATCATACACCATGATCAAGTGGGATTTATCCCAGGGATACAAGGATTCTTCAGTATATGTAAATCAATCAATGTGATACACCATATTAAAAAATTGAAGAATAAAAACCATATGATCATCTCAATAGATGCAGAAAAATCTTTTGACAAAATTCAACACCCATTTATGATAAAAACTCTCCAGAAAGTGGACATAGAGGGAACCTACCTCAACACAATAAAGGCCATATATGGCAAACCCACAGCAAACATCATTCTCAATGGTGAAAAACTGAAAGCATTTCCTCTAAGATCAGGAACAAGACAAGGATGTCCACTCTCACCACTATTATTCAACATAGTTTTGGAAGTCCTAGCCACGGCAATCAGAGAAGAAAAAGAAATAAAAGGAATACAAATTGGAAAAGAGGAAGTAAAACTGTCACTGTTTGCAGATGACATGATACTACACATAGAGAATCCTAAAAATGCCACCAGAAAACTACTAGAGCTAATCAACAAATTTGGTAAAGTTGCAGGATACAAAGTTAATGCACAGAAATCTCTTGCATTCCTATACACTAATGATGAAAAATCTGAAAGAGAAATTAAGGAAACACTCCCATTTACCATTGCAACAAAAAGAATAAAATACCTAGGCATAAACCTACCTAGGGAGACAGAAGACCTGTATGCAGAAAACTATAAGACACTGATGAAAGAAATTAAAGATGATACCAACAGATGGAGAGATATACCATGTTCTTGGATTGGAAGAATCAACATTGTGAAAATGACTATACTACCCAAAGCAATTTACAGATTCAATGCAATCCCTATCAAATTACCAATGGCATTTTTTACAGAACTAGAACAAAAAATCTTAAAATTTGTATGGAGACAGAAAGGACCCCAAATAGCCAAAGCAGTCTTGAGGAAAAAAACGGAGCTGGAGGAATCAGACTCCCTGACTTCAGACTATACTACAAAGCTGCAGTAATCAAGACAGTATGGTACTGGCACAAAAACAGAAACATAGATCAATGGAACAAGATAGAAAGCCCAGAGATAAACCCATACACCTATGGTCAACTAATCTATGACAAAGGAGGCAAGGATATACAATGGAGAAAAGACAGCCTCTTCAATAAGTGGTGCTGGGAAAACTGGACAGCTACATGTAAAAGAATTAAATTAGAACATTCCCTAACACCATACACAAAAATAAACTCAAAATGGATTTGAGACCTAAATGTAAGTCCGGACACTATAAAACTCTTAGAGGAAAACATAGGAAGAACACTCTTTGACATAAATCACAGCAAGATCTTTTTTGATCCTCCTCCTAGAGTAATGGAAATAAAAACAAAAACAAACAAATGGGACCTAATGAAACTTCAAAGCTTTTGCACAACAAAGGAAACCATAAACAAGATGAAAAGACAACCCTCAGAATGGGAGAAAATATTTGCAAAAGAATCAATGGACAAAGGATTAATCTCCAAAATATATAAACAGCTCATGCAGCTCAATATTAAAGAAACAAACAACCCAATCGAAAAATGGGCAAAAGACCTAAATAGACATTTCTCCAAAGAAGATATACAGATGGCCAAGAAGCACATGAAAAGCTGCTCAACATCACTAATTATTAGAGAAATGCATATCAAAACTACAATGAGGTATCACCTCACACCAGTTAGAATTGGCATCATCAGAAAATCTACAAACAACATATGCTAGAGAGGGTGTGGAGAAAAGGGAACCCTCTTACACTGTTGGTGGGAATGTAAATTGATACAGCCACTATGGAGAACAGTATGGAGGTTCCTTAAAAAACTAAAAATAGAATTACCATACGATCCAGCAATCCCACTACTGGGCATATACCCAGAGAAACCATAATTCAAAAAGACACATGCACCCTAATGTTCATTGCAGCACTATTTACAATACCCAGGTCATGGAAGCAACCTAAATGCCCATCGACAGACGAATGGGTAAAGAAGATGTGGTACATATATACAATGGAATATTACTCAGCCATAAAAAGGAACTAAACTGAGTCATTTGTTGAGATGTGGATGTAACTAGAGACTGTCATACAGAGTGAAGTAAGTCAGAAAGAGAAAAACAAATACCGTATATTAACGCATATATGTGGAACCCAGAAAAATGGTACAGATGAACTGGTTTGCAGGGCAGAAGTTGAGACACAGATGTAGAGAACAAACGTATGGACACCAAGGGGGGAAAACCGCGGGTGGGGGGGGTGGGGATGGTGGTGTGCTGAATTGGGTAATTGGGATTGACATGTATACACTGATGTGTATAAAATTGATGAGTAATAAGAACCTGCTGTATAAAAAAATAAATAAAATTCAAAAGTTAAAAAATAAATAAATAAATAAAAAATGAGATTAATCTCTTTATGGTGCAAGAGAAAAATACCCAAGATGCATTGCTAAATTTTTAAAAAGTTGTCAGAGTGGAAAAAAATCAGTAGTGCAGGATGGAGTGATATTCCAGATCCTACTAACAAAAATAATGATATAATTAGGTAGAAGAGCTGAAGGATTACCTCTGGCTAGAGGGATGTCAATGTTTCCTCACAGTATTCAAATTCCTTTTATAGTTTCAGTCTGACATTTTGTGCTTAAAATCTGAGAGATAGTTTTATTTATATCTCTGGTCACTACTGTACCATTTTTAACTCCTTGTAGTCCTAATTTTAATTTCAAAGAATGTTTTCTTGTTCTGAGTTTTTCCTTTTTTCATAGAAGTCTGTTCTTATATTATGGCTATAAAGTCTTTGACTCTTTGGGTCCATGGATGGCTATGTCAATTGCTTATTTTACCTTAGCATATTGACAGCAGTCAGGGGTACCTCAAATCAGAAGGCCCTTACTCTGACATGTTCAATTATTATAAAGTCACAATAGAATTCTAGCTATTTCTAGGCAGATAGGTTCATTTACATTAAAGGGTGATCCTTCAGTTTTCTTCTTGTGGTGCAAACTTCAAGCTCACAATCATGCTACATTTATGGGGCCTTGGTTGGACTGACACATCATGGATGTTGTCAAATGATGACACCGTTTTTTCGCCTCCCTGGGTAGTGCCCCTTGTGCATACCTACTGACTGTTTTTGGAGGGTCTTCATGGAGCCTCCAGTAAAATAGCCCTGGATATCACTTTTTAAACTAATTCTCTGTTCATTCTGGCTTGTGTTATTTCTGCTTTGTTTCATCTGTCACAATGCACACATCTGTTCTTTGTCTTCCAGAACTGTATTAATAACTTCAGTACACTGTTGGCCTTCATTCCTGTTTGCTATTGTGGGTTTATTCACATTTATACATCTCTATTTTCATTTCAATGGTGTTTTGTAAGAGCCAGGGATATGAGTGTTCTCAGGCCACCATCTTGAACCAAGAAATACCAGAACCAAGAAAAATGTTAAATGGTATTTTTATGAACAAAATCCTGAATAGTAAAGCCATACCCAGAAGAGAAGAAATGTAATTAAGTGGAAAATACCAGCTGGAAGAAGTAGATTTTTACTAAATTTGGCAAAATGTTAAGAGCAGGGCTTAGTCAAAATTACAACCACCATCCCCACTACAAAACCAGATGAAGTCAGGGGAAGTTGTAAGGTATAAGGTGACACTAGAACACATAGGAAAGGAAGGTCTAGCTGGAAGGAGGGTTAAAAAAAGACCTTAGTGTCATGAGGCTATGAGTGCTACATTTTTTTTATAAAATACAAAACAATGAGGCTCTGTACATTCTTGTAAAGGAGGATGACAGGAAGAATGCAAGGTTTAGAGAATATTATCAGACCAGTTGTCTCAGTAGTACACTGGGTCAAAGACAGACTAGAGCAAGTGTGTTGCTGTGGTCCAGGAGTGACGGTCTTAGGAATGAGCAGAGGACTGTGGCTGTGACGACAGAAAGGCAGGAAGTGAACAGGCCCCTTGCTACTTGATTTAGCTCCATTTACTATATTTTACTTTTAAAAAGGAAACAACAAAACAACTACAAGAAAACCAAACAGGATCTGAAACAAAATGTCATCTGTGAAATCAGAGTTGTAGATAAAACAGGTGGAGATTACATTATTTTTCTACTTTTCTATATTTTAAAAAAATCAGGGCTTCCCTGGTGGTGCAGTGGTTAAGAATCCGCCTGCCCATGCAGGGGACATGGGTTCAAGCCCTGGTCCAGGAAGATCCCACATGCCGTGGAGCAACTAAGCCCGTGTACCACAACTACTGAGCCTGCGCTCTAGAGCCCGTGAGCCACAACTACTGAAGCCCGTGAGCTACAACTACTGAAGCCCGCGAGCCACAACTACTGAAGCCTGCATGCCTAGAGCCCATGCTCCGCAACAAGAGAAGCCACCGCAATGAGAAGACCGTGCACCACAACGAAGAGTAGCACCAGCTCGCTGCAACTAGAGAAAGCCTACACACAGCAACAAAGACCCAAGTCAGCCAAAAATAAAAATAAATAAAATTTTAAAAAATCATTAAAACAAAGTGAAAGAAATAAAGAATAAAGGGAAATCATAAGAATTGTAATTGGTAGGCGTTGTACCTACAAATTCACAGCATGGGCTTAAATCCCAGCTCTACAACTCACTTGCTCAGGTAAAACTGACGATTGACTTAAATTCTGAGTCACAGATACCTAATCTTTAAAAGGAGGTTGCGGGCTTCCCTGGTGGCGCAGTGGTTGAGAATCTGCCTGCTAATGCAGGGGACATGGGTTTGAGCCCTGGTCTGGGAAGATCCCACATGCTGCAACTAGGCCCGTGAGCCACAACTGCTGAGCCTGCGCGTCTGGAGCCTGTGCTCTGCAAGAAGAGAGGCCACGATAGTGAGAGGCCCGCGCACCGCGATGAAGAGTGGCCCCCACTCGCCGCAACTAGAGAAAGCCCTCGCACAGAAACGAAGACCCAACACAGCCAAAATAAATAAATAAATAAATAAAATAAAATTAAAAAAAAAAAAAAAAGGAGGTTGCTAATAATAGTGCCAACCTAATAGAATTCTCAGGAAAATAAACTATGATGATGCATGGAAAACCAAGGTTGCTTATTGCCATTACACAGGTCTTGCAATTTTTATTTTTTAAGACATGGAATCTTACAGAGAAATGAGGCATATCTCAAACTATGCATACTATTACTGAAAAATCAACAGTGTTTTGCCACAGTAATTTGTATTAATAAAAAATAGAAGAAAAAAATAGCTGAAGTAATTCTAATTTTAAAAATTACTCACGGAATCTTGCTTCTTGTGCCAATTAAAAAATAATTTGTCTATGACTAAATGTCCTCATTAATTCAACAAATATGCTTTAATTACAGAATGCATTATAGTTTTACATTTTGAATATTTCCAAGTGATCTAAAATTATTGTTTCTAGATCTCCAATACATACAGCCACTAGCAGATGTCCACATAGCTAATTCTGCTCAGTCATATATTGACATGAGAACTTCTTGTATATTTCATATGAGTTTTGAGAACAAAATTTCCATCTGGAATTGAAAAACTCTGAGGCAAAACCAAGAATACCAGAGTCACTCAGATATAGGAGGTACTATTGGTGGTGATTCATTTTCACGATACTATTTAAATCCATTTTTGTTTCGTGTCTAGAAAACACAATATCACCAGAATACATCTCAGTCTGCTCATTCTTTACTCATGTGAAAGACTGTTTGGAAGGATTGTCCGTGGAAATTGCTATGGGAACCAGTATGAAGGGTCCTCAACAAGTTAAAAATAGAACTACCACATGATCCAGCAATTCCACTTCTGGGTATTTACCCAAAGGAAAAGAAAACACTAACTCAAAAAGATATATGCACGCCCATGTTCACTGCAGTATTATTTACAATAGCTGAGATATGAAAGCCACCCAAGTGTCCACCGAAGATGAGTGGATAGAGAAAATATGGTATACGTACAGTGGAATATTATTCAGCCATGGAAAAAGAACGAAATCTCGCCATTTGCAGCAACATGGATGGACCTCAGGGCATTATGCTGAGTGAAATAAGTCAGACAGAGAAAGACAGATACCCAATTACCACAGGATCTCACTTATAGTAGAATCTAAAAAACAAAACCCAAAATAAATAACAACAGCAACAAAAAACAAGCTCATAGACACAGGGAAGAGACTGGTGGTTGAAAGAGGTGAGGGAATGGGGGTGAGTGAAATATGTGAACAGAGTAGAAAACAAACAAACAAACATATAGTTAGGAGCAAAAAAATCAAAAATAAAAAAGTAATAATTGTCAGTAGTGGCCTGGTTTTCATATCCTTGTTTTAATGGTGAAGGAAAGCTCAGCGGTTGTTACTGTGCTCCATCATAAGTTGAAGGGAAGAAATGGCAGGAAACAAGAGTAAACTTTCTCTTATACTTAGATAGTGTAGTATTCTCTCAAAGAGTTGCCAAACCAAACTCTTACATAGAATGTCAATTTTCAAAACATTAAAATTTGTAAAATTCAGGGGTTTTTCCTTGGTTGATTCAAAATACTCATCAAGATTTTTCAGAGACTCACAATCATGATTATAATCATCAAGTATTATATCACTGCTAATTTACAGGCAAAAGAGAGTTCTAGAGTTTAAAATGTCATTTAACTGATATTTGCCATAGTTTTCTTTAAAACTTTAGAATCAAAGTAATAAAGCAATCAGGGCCAAGTCTCTTTTTATCCATAGGTTAACAAATTAAATCTTTTAAAAGAAAAAGAATTTTGCAAGGAAATTATAGGAAATACTCTAGCATATCTAGATTTCATTTTTTAAGTCCAGCAACTCATATACATGAATATCAGTGTAGGCTAGTTAATAGCAGTTCTTCTACAAAATACATATTTCAAGTGTAATTTGGGTATTTGTGTGAAAGTGTGATCGAGCATTCGTTAGTGGAACCTATTTGCAACATAGAGACTGCTTTGGAACAGGCTCTTGATTGGATCCTTTGTATCAGGGCTTCATCTGAGTTGCTAGATCTGGGTCAGTGTTATCTTTTGCTTATCACACTTTGTTGTAAAGTGTTCTGCAATTTATTTTGACTTGGTGCCTTTTTCCTATCTTATTTCCATTTTATGCTCTATTATGAAAATGAGTGATAAACATATAATGAATTTATGTAAGAATCACGGGGCTAACCTCGTGTTGGTGGTGATGGATCACAACTTAACAAACACCTGGAAGTACTAACCAAATAATGGATCATCTCAGTGATATTTAGGTTTTACAGCCATACACTTATAACTTTTTAAAAACCACTATTATCAAACATTCCCGGAGGAAAAATCATTTTCTTATTGTAAGTCTGCTGCTCTCTAGTTCAAATCAGTTTTTTTCATTAAAGTTGCTTTTGTGGCTCAAGTATTTAATAACTTGAGATTTCTCAAACATGATTCTTGAGTTATACCAGAGCAAACTGTGTTCAGCAGTAGAATACAACATGTGACTCAGCTCCACGGAGCATTCCTCCCAAAAACACTTTTTCACACAAACACCACACTTATACCAATCTGCATGCCCCTACAACAGCTTAAATGCTTCTGCTCTTCTAAAGGGAAAAATTTAAAAAAAAACTTTAGGGAAAAAGAGCTTAATATGAAATCTGTGTAAAGTTTATGATGGAGAGCTGCTTCGCGGCTCCTCAACATTCCTCATCCAAAAGGCAGTGGTATCACATCAGAATGAATGCTGACAGGGCTATAAAATGGTTTCCACCCATCATTAATTTCACCCTAGCCAAGTGCAAGTAAGGGGTGGTCCTATGAAACATGCAGGAACCTTGAGTATCCTGATCTGCACTTGATAAATAGTAATTCATTTTTCATGGTGAAATATTGAGACTTATTCCTCCCCGTAATCTCTTTCTGATCGTTTTTTGTTTATGTAATTCTTTCACCAGTAAGTAGGAAAGAATATCAGTAATGCAAATAGTGCATTATTATTTTTTTTTAATCTTCTTCTGCGATTTCAACTTTGGGAAGTAGGTACGATTATTCCTATTTTATAGTTAAGCATGCCACAGCTTTTGGAGAGCTTAGATGTCTCCAAGAGCAAGAGCTTTATAGGGTCAACATTTCAGCGGGCTGCCACTCATGAAAATCCATGGGTTTTTCCTATAGCATAGGAATTGTTCAGATCTAATTTCTCATGCTGTAGTTATTTTTAGAATAAATTTTAAATGTCTAATAGAATATCAGCATTTTGAGTATTAATCTTGACGAACATGGGGTGTTTTTAGTAGTCAGAGATGCTGCCTTTGTTGAGTATGGTGTGAGTGGTGTTGGAGCCTTATGAATGGAATGATGCTTCCTTGGCTACCTCCTAACTCCCTTTTCTTTGTTTCTTTTTTCCATTTCAACTTTCTCCACATACCCCTTAACATCTGGACTTGTGGAGCAATGAAATTTAATCACCGACAAGCATTTATATATTTACAAGTGTCCTCAGAAATCATAAAGTGATAATGTTTGAAAAGAACCATCTTCCCATTGATATGAAATTTTAAATGACCTATTAAAGTTAGACTTTTTTCTGCCACTATTTATTTCAGATAGGAAGCTCCCATACTCATGTTATTTCTCTCTTCAAAGTTCAAATGTATTAATAAAATGAATACACTAAATCCTTTAGTTTATCTTTGGATAGATGTTTGGAATTGTTTTTCTAATCTTTAGACACACTAGATCATGTGGAAAGGAAAGGGAAAAGAGATTAACTCTTACTGAGTCGGGGTACCAGACACTGTGCCACTTACTTAACACACAATATTTTACTTAATTCTTAAAACTATCCTTCAGGAAAGATGTTAATATCCCCATTTTCACAGATGAAGAACCTCAAGTGTAGGTTGCCTAAGTTACTGGTCCAGATTAACAGTGATGAGATATGGTTGTGAACAGGGCTGTCGAAGCTTTCCACGACATAACCGTATTATTGGGCTATGGTGGGTAAGGGACTAAGGCTTTATTTTCTTTTTTTCCATTACACTATCTTTGAAGATACCTTTTCCTTTGAATATGATCATTTTCAATACCTGGTAACATATTACAGAGGATCTCTGATTTTTGACAAAATTTAAAATGATGATTCCAGAGTTGATACTTGGATAACAAAAGTTTTTTTTCCACTTAACATTAAATTCATTAATAACAATACCACAAAACTACTTCTGCCTGAAACCTCATAAAACAGGAATTAATCAAAGCAAACACATTTAACAGCTAATGATGATTTTAATTTAGCTGTAAATGTCTCAAAGGCTAGTAATTAGAGAGCAGTTATATGCTTTCTGTTTTGCAAAATAAATTGTTGTTGCATGTTTTGCCACAAATTTTCTCTATTTAATTTTGCTAAAATGGTGTTCTCTGTGCAAAATTTTAAAATAGATCTAATGGCTAATTTAGATAATCATATTACAATCAATTTTCTGTTTAAAATAATGTCTTATGAAGATGTTTCAAGCAATAAAACTGGCCACAAATGTGCTATTAAACAGCAACAAAAAAGGCCAAGTAAATAAACTCTTTATAGCTCTTGATTACATGGTCCTACTCACTTTAGATTTAATGAAGAGTTACTTGTTTAGCAATAGGGATGTGAGTCATATATCCTGACAATATTATGGCTCTAAACAATAAAGGTTAACCTAAAATTGCATATTTTCCCCATGATCATCAGTATTTTCTCTTTACCAGTTAGATCAGTAGCTCCAAATTTGCAAAACTAAATTAGAGATCAATGATGTTAAGTTACCCTCTTGTATGTCTACATGGCTGATCTGGAGGTTTCAACAGAAGGGGGACTGGCAAGGAGTTTGCCCTACTGGATGCAAAAAATGCCAAATACAGAATTGCATATAGTGCCAACAACCATTCATGAAGACAAAATTCATTTTAGGAGGGAGACCATCAAAAGGGTGGGGTATAGGTGCTATAATTTTATACCCCAGAATGAGAAAAATAAAAGCATCCATAAGTGGGATTGAGAGTAAATTGATAGCTGAAAGAGGAAAGGGCTAAATTGGGGGTATTGAACTATAGTAGCTGTTATTTCTTCCACACTCCCCAATAAAAATTGTTGTTTTGTTTTGTTTTTTGGTTTTTGGGGTTTTTGCTTAATATATAAATATTAGACAATTATTTTTAAAGAATCAAATAGTATATATTATATAAAGAAAAAAAATAAAGGCTACTTGGGATCTCCTACCCTGGGGTAAAGATAACCAACATTAGCTTTTTAATGACTATCCATTTGCGCTTTGCATTATAAACATATACACAAATAAATAGATTTTTATATATCTAAGAGGGCCACCTCCATTGTATTCTAGGGGGATGGTGTTGTGCAGTGTGCAGATACCATAAATGGAGTCACAATACACATGCTGTTACTGTTATTTTAGATTTTGGGGGGAAGAAATAAGGCCTTCCCTTATATCAGAACCACAATTTCCATCTCCTGCAAAGGACATTAGAACATGAAATTTACTTATATCTAATAATATAGATATTTAATCATATCTAATTTGGGGTCTAATGTTTTGGAAAAGTTAGATATCACATACATTTTCTTGACCTTTGTGTTCATTTTATTTTGCTCATTATCTTGTTATCCTGTCATATGTGTTTTATTTACTCTTCATACTATATGTTATACTTTACAAAAAATGAGAATGCAAAACATTCATGATACCAATTAAAAGGAGGAATAAAGCTGAAGTGATATAAGAACTTATGGAGCAAAATATAAAATGTTATTGAAGGACATTAAAGAGAACCCACGTCGGTGAAGAGCCCACCAGGTCAATGGATTGCAACACTCAATATTGAAAAGATTTACTTGTCCCACACATAATCTTTAAATTTGAAGTAATTCTAACCAAAATCACAAGAGGGTTTTTCCAGGTTCTAAAGTTTATCTGGAAAAATAAAATTTCAAGTATAGCCAAAACCATTCTTAAAAAGACCAAATATATTTTGGTCCTGAAAATGTTTCTTCCATAAAGACCTACTTTTGTTACTTTTCAAACGAAGTCAGAAATTACTTAAAGTTCTTTACCGCTCACAGGATGTAAGAATACCTTCATTTTCTTTCTTCAAAAGACCTCTAAAGCAGGAAAATATAAAACTTCTTTTAGCACCCCATTTCAACTGTTATTGACTTTCATTTTTGGAAGTTATTTTTGAGGTCTAAACTAAATCTCTTATCCTTAAGCTCGTTTCTTATTTTGTCACCATTCCTTGTGCCATGAGGCTTCAAATTCTTTGACTCTTATTAAGTTTTCATCATTTTTTCCTCTCCATGGGGGGAAAAAATAGTGGCTCCACAAATGTTCCCTTATTTTCATCCTTCTGCTGTTTTCCAAAATTTTCTTCCTTTCAGTTATATTTCTCTCAAACCTGATTGGGGCAGGAAGGCTGCAAGGGTGGGGAGATGGGAGACAGGTGTAGAGGGCAGGGGATATACAGCAGTTATAGCGGAAACATTTGTTTTGAGGAGTGTTTCCTCACTTTTACTGATCCTGCTGTTTAAACAGCCGTATAGCAAAGAGTGTTATAATAAACAATACTCCTGTTTTACGAGTTTGCTAAGCTCAAGCTAATAGCATCTTTATGTAATGCGATGTATGACTAGCGTTATATGATTTCCAGTATATTTTCACATATATTATTTTATTTCATTCTCTCAACTCTTCTTTGAATGATGACTAGTATTATCATTCTCACTGAGGACGACACTCAGAGTGTTACGTGATTAGCCCAAGGTTACTAGAGCAGAGCAAGCGCCAGAAGCCAAGTCTTCTGAGGGGTTAGCAGATAATATTTCTTCTTCACATATTCAAGTATTCATTTGATCTATCAAAATTCCAGCATCACAAAATAATTTGGACAACCTCCTGGCATTTAGGTGATACATTAAACGTTTAGGTTATCAGCTGATTTTTCCTGCAAAAGAGTATATTCCCTGCCATCGCCATTTGTAGTAAATAAAATAGCGCACCCCCCTAAGATATCCACATCCTAATTCCCCCAAACCTGTGAATATATTACAAGAGGAAATTAAGGTGGCAGATGGAATGACAGTTGCTAAACAGCCAACCTTAAAATAAGATTACCCTGGATCATCCAGTGAGTCCAAGGTAATCCCAAGAGTCCTTTCAACGTGCAAGAGGGGACAGAAGAGTCAGAGTTTTGTGATCTGTGAAGACTAAACCAGGCATTGCTTGCCTTGAAGATGGAAGGGGCCATGAGGCCAGGAAAGCATGAGGCCTTAAAATGCTGAAAAAGGCAAGACAATGGATGCCCAACGAGAGGTTGGTTCCCTGACACCAAATACATGGTGTCTTTTCCAACACCAGTTCTCCAGTTTTCCAACACTAACTAGGGGTCCAGCATTTCAATTCAATTCTGGCACCAACTCCCAGGGTTAGCACAGACCCCAAAGACAGAGGGCTCGGTCCCACAGGCTGCCCCACTTCAGACTCCAGCCGCAATGGAGTGTCCAGGCTGCCCACGTTCCTGCCTGGATGACTATAAATTCAGGGGTTCATGACCCCTCCTCAGGTGCAATAATTTGCTAGAACAACTCACAAAACTCAGGAAAACGCTACTTACTATTATCACTTTATTATAAAGGATACAACTCAAGAAGAGCCAAAGAAAGAGATCCTTAGGGCATGGGATGGGGAGGGGGTCCTTCAGAGCTTCCAAGTCCTCTCCAGACAGGCCACTCTCCCAGAACCTAGATGTGCTCACCAACCCAGAAACACTCCAAACCCCATTGTTTAGGGGTTTTAAATAGAGGTTTCATTGGGCAAGGGTGCTTGATTAAATCATTGGCCATGAGCAACTAAATTAGATCTCCATCTTCTCAGATTGGGGTGTGGTGGGACTAAAATCCCAACTGTAATCCTTGCTTGGTCTTTGCTGTGACCAACTTCCATCCCAAAGCTATTCTGGAGATCCTCAGGCGTCATCTCATTAGCATATGAAAGACACTCTTAACACTCAGGAGATTTCAAGGGTTTTAAGAGCTCTGTGCCAGGAACCAGGAGCAAAGGCTAAATATTTTTTATTATACCACCCTCCCCTAAAGCCTCCAAAAAGAAACACAGCCCTGCCACCAACACACCTTGATTTTAGCGCATCGAGACCCATTTTGGACTTCTGAGCTGGAGACCAATCTGTGTTATTTTAAGCCACTAGATTTGTGGCAATTTGTTAGAGCAGCAACAGGAGACGAATACATTATTTTATAAACACTTACAACAGACTATCACACTCATGTAGGGAGGCAGAATTTCAGATATTAAAAACATAGGAACAGCTTTGATTTTTGTTTGTTTTATTTTTTAGTTATTGTATTTATAAAAGATTTTATTTTTCACAGTATTTTTTTTTGTCTTGTATAGCTGTTTATATCAATGCAATGCAAAGTGACAGGATACCGACATTTGAAGGAAAATACACTATTTTCAGATCAGATATCAGTTGTCAACCTGGATAGAGTGTATTGTTCCTCATAGTTTCCAGCCCAGTTCACAAAAATTTTACATGCTTACAATTCAGTTCAGGTGTGAAAAATCTGTTGAAATATGTTGCATATGGAGCACACAATAAGAATTCTTACGGACATAGCCTGAAGAGATTGGGTTTAAATGTGAATGGATACATGTAAATATGAAATAAAAATGAGAGGCTGGAAAAATACTCATTGCAGTAAATGCAGTCGGTAATTTACGTCACTAAGTATTCTCAAACACACAAAATGAATATGTATTTTGTATTGTTTATTCACAATTCAGAATTCAGTGTACTCTCTTTAGATGGGGCTGAATATATATAATAGCCAGAAATCAAGAAACTCAATGTTAATTCATTAAACACTATTTTCTGTTGATTGAATTAGAAAACTTTGACTTAACTGTGGGAATCTATAAACTGCAGATAGAGGGAAAAAAGAATCCTCTCCATATTATTATACATAGAGACCGATCATCATTCTGTTAAAATGCATTTTGAAAGTACTTGTATCTCTTTCAGCCTGAAAATACAAAGTTTTCAATTATTGTTTTGATGAAAGGGGCATAGATGCTTCTAAGGTAAATGGAGACATAAAGAACTTAGGTGCATACAACACGTTGATGATCTGGGATTTTTAAAAAATGACATAAAAAAATAGAGTTTTTAATCTGATCTAAAGAATCATGGATTTTAAAAAATGAATAAAACAGTTAGGCTTAAATTATATCACTTTCCAAAGCAAAACATGACATTGAACTATTTCTTCTTTTCTTGTTAGGCATAATTTATTATTTTTGTTGATATTGCTATTACTATTTATATATATATGTTAAAAACAATAATTCCTAAATTATTAAAAATATAGAATTACTCACATTTTTAAAAACACTTTAGGATTTACGTGTTTTTGTCTAGATTACTTGATCTTCATAGTTATTATTTAAGATAAGAGAAATCAGTTTTTCTTTGTAATTAATTTTAAATTAGAAAATAAATGCTTGAGCTCTGATTTACTCCTTTTTATTTTAAATCCAGAGGCATAGCTCAGGGCCTGGTATATTTAGAGTCCCCCCAAAATGGTTTTTAACCTATCTTCACCTTATAATTTCTGTGTTTTTTTCATAATAAATCAAAATAATGTCACCAATTATCTAATTAACAGTTCAAATTATATTGAAACCTAACTCAAAGCTAGGCAATTCTAGGCAATGCTAGTCACGAACAATTTCACATCTCCTCTGGTAAAAGTTTACAGGGCCTCTGTATGTGGTTGGCATTTTATGTCCCCACACACATATCCCCGTGTCAGGGTGAAGAGGAGATGCTATTCAGCCCAGCTTGGCTTGGCAAGCAACATTGGCCAGGAAGAGGAGCTGCCTTCTTATAATTCTTCCTCCCAGAAGGGGTGCCTTTTTGCAATTCATAAATGGCATAAAGGCATCATATGTGCCCTGGCTTTGGACAACAAGAATCTCCTGTTGAGTTCTTTATCTTACTCATCTGAAACCATAGTTACTAGAATTATCTATTGACTATACTAAAAACATATGCTAGTAACTATATAGTTTTATATCTATATAACTAAAATTATATAGTTATGATACAGTTTTATATCTGTATAACTAAAATTATTTTCTCCCAGACATGAATAAATGTTTTCTGAAAATTTCCAATAGGATTGGCTCAAAAAGTTTCTCTCTAAATAATCTGGCACAAAGATCACATTTTTCCGCAACAATGTTATAGGGAAATGGGGCCAACAGGGACTAAAATGGACAAACAACCCATACTCAGAGAGAGGTATGCCCCTCTCTCTGAGTGTCATAAAGTTATAAATAAGCCATATCCTGACATTTGTAAGGTCAAATTTACAGAAGCTAGTAGAACCACATCAGCTTCATGGATGGAAAGCTGGAGTTCATTAATGCAAAAGAGGCCTAAGTGACGAGCAATCAGAGCCTGACGGAGCAGGTCAGCCAGAACTTCTCCCTGGTGAAGGGCTGGAGACACCAGACATGTTCCATTCATTTTTTGTGTGTTGAAAGCAGCAAGATGTTTGGGAAATCAAGATATCCAAACTATGAAAATATTATTAATCTTGGAATTAACCTTGGCTTTTCTCAGTGCCTGCTTGTGGAAGGAGAGAGAGCTCTCTCTCACTTCCTCTTCTTATAAGGGTACTAATCCCATCATGAGGGTCCCACCCTCATAACCTCATCTAAACCTGATCACCTCCCAAAGGCCCCACTTCCAAATACTGTCATAATGGGGATTAGGGCTTCAACATATGAATTTTTGGAGGACACAAACCTTGGGTTCATAACACTAAAAAGCCACACTGGCAATCCTCTGGTCATCTCCAACCCAAATGACTGACCAGTCCACATCACAGGTGGTATGATGGGTAAACAATAGAATGAAAAAAAAAACCCTGGGCATGGAGGAGAGAGGATAAGGGTTCTCCCCAGGAGTGGAGTGAGGGACATAGTCCTACAGGAGCACTGAATATAAAACCACCTGACTCTGACAGGGGAAATCAGAGACTTCCCAAAGGAGCAGGCTTTTAAGCTAAGACTTGCTGTAAATTTAACAAATAAGCATAAATGGTTACCAAGAAGATTAGAGAAGGAAAACATTGCCAGCATAAGGAAGAATGGGCACAAAACTACACAAGTGGAAAAAAATATGGAGGGTCCAAGAATATGCCATGGCTGGACAAGGCTCTGTTTGCAGGGTGAGATCCCAAGACATGAACCAACTGTGAGGCAGGGGTCAGAGCGTGAATGAGTTTGTAAAGTGAGTCAAGAATCTGGACTTAATCTTACAAGTAGTTTTCAAAAACTGTACCAAGAATTCCTGGAGTTCCATAGAGGTTTTTGAGGTCCCCCAAACACTTTATTCATTCAAGTAGCACTTAAATTGCATTTTTAAACACTTTTTAAAACCTGTAACCAAAAATTACATTAAAAAATATTATCTACCACAATTTAACCCCCCAAGGACCATCAGTTTAATAACTACAACCAACTCACCTCATTATAGGGTATAGATTGGACTCTTTCTGTGCAATTATAACTTCTGATGAAAAAAATCATTGATTAGGAAGTTTGCTAGTGCTGTACTGATCATCTTTAAAATATTCTATCCTAAGCATATCTACTCAGTTAATATTAAGAAATGCTAAGATGTGTTAAAGCTACTTTTAGAACTTATATGTCTTTATTTTGTACACATTTTATATTTATAAATGCTACATTTTTTATGTTTTGTGAAGTAGAATAGTTACCCATAAAACTAGATATGCCTTTCTGCCTAAAACTAGGAAATATAAAATAATTGAAGAGCTATCTGGTATGTTGACTCATTTCAAGAAGGAATGACAAATCAACTTTGCTGTCACCTGATTGTTTAACTGGTGTTGATCATGGTGACAATACAAAATGAAATCAATTTACTCTAGTTTTACACAAAATCACTCACAGGCAAAAATACTATGATCCTATTTATTTGTTCTTGAGGTTTATCTTTAGTTGTAATTAAGTATCCTAAACTCCACCATGTTTTATGCAGTGAATTTTCCAAAAGAGTTTCCATGATTCATGCTAAGTAATAATATCATTCTGTATACAACAGAGTGTGAATGAAAATAAAGCCTTAAACTTCTGTCTGCAAGAGCTGAATATTATTTTAAAAAACATGATTTAGGTTTAAATTTGTTGATATTCAAATACTTGAGTGTGTCACGTGTTGGAAAACCTACATTATCAGGAAGCAGCTTATTAAAATTTCTGCTGTTTACACTGCAAAAACGTCATATGAGTCAGCTACTAGAAAATGCAATCTGCTAATTCAGTCAAGACAAAAGCATCCATTGTTTTTGCTTTATGTGATATCTTCACATAGGCTTATTATTTTGTGGCATGCTTGATACATACTCAATTGTAGAGGAAACTATAATATGGGACTGTACTTGGAATTCCTCAGATCTATTGAAGATTAATGGTATTTTCATTGTTTAGATATCTCAGTTTCCAAAGAACAAAACGACATATAGTGATATTTTAGTATAAAGAAAATATATTTTACATATGTAGTTGCAACTGAATAATATGACAGACAGCTGTTAACCTCCAAAGTTTATAAACGACCAAACTAGCTGGAATTCATGAATTACTAAGTGTCTCAGTCTGCTCAGGCTGCTATAACAAAATATCACAGACTCAGGGGATTCAAAAACAGACAATTATTTCTCACAGTTCTGGATGCTGGAAAATAGTGCCAGCAGATTCACTTCCTAGATGGCAGACGGCCACCTTGTAGCTGTGTGCTCACATGGCCTTTCCTCAGTGCGTGCGTGTGGAGGGAGGCAGAGAGATCCCTTCCTCTTCTTAGAAGGGCACTAATCCTATATGAATTTCCTGCCTTTATAACCCAATCAAAACCTGATTACGTTACCAAACTCAAAAGCCAGTAATTGAGAGGCAAGTGTCGGTAGAAAGGAAAGATGTTTTAGAAAAGTCTGCAGTCTGGGGAGAAGGTGGCCTCAGGTCCCAAGACCAGCTCTGAAGATTCTGCTCAGCCATAACAGTTTTTATAGGGAAAAAAGGAACGAATCTCAGTGGATCGTCAAGGCAGGAGGTTGAATTCTGCATCATTCTCCGCTATGTGCAGACTGGCTGACTCTCTATTAATATGTTATCTTGTCTACATGATCTGCCTACAGGATTGCTAAGGGGGCTGTTGAGGGTAGAGAGCTAGTCATTCTTTAACTACTTAATTCTTCATTCTTACTTCTTTTAATCTAAGAAGAGAATCAACAGGTTAGGCAAGGCATGGTGTGCATTCAGGAGAGTTAGGTTAAACTGCCTAGTGATCTCATTCCTGTAGCTAGGTTCTTTTAATTAGAGGGAAACAGAAATGGGCAAATAGGAAAGGGGCAAAAGGACTGCTTTCAATCACCTCCCAAAGGCCCCATCTCCAAATACCATCACACTGGGGATTAAGGCTTCAACATATAAATCTGGGGGGGACACAAACATTCAGTCTATAACACCATAACACCATAAAACTTAGCACCCCTCTTGTTATCGCCAATCCAACTCACAGCCCAGTCCATATCACAGGTGATATGATGGGAAAACAGGATGAAAAAAACCATTGTTTCCTAAATGTTCTCAAGTGGTCATTTTATTTTAATAGGTAATGATAATAATTAAGAAGCTGTTATCTTTCAAAACAGCCTTGGTCAATGTCACATAAGCTGTCCATTTTGTTAAAGCATGGTCTTTAATTTGCAGATCTTTCTATTATTTGTGATAATTGCAGTGATTTATAGGCTTTTATCACTGTTATTGGTTGACTTGAGTTAGTGTTGATATTAATATTTCAAAGGAAACAAAAGCTAATCATCCTTGATTTTCTAAAACCAAAATACTCTTCCATTAGATAAAGCAGATTATTACCTGTAAGCCTAAATACTGAAACATCCTAACAATAAAATTGTTCTAAAATGATTTTTTAAAACAACCTTCTTTTTAAAAAAAAATTGCAATGATAACTATGGAAAAATGATTTTCTGGGGGTATGGGTTAAAATTATGAAACTGCTACATAAGTATATTGGGACTGAACAAATAAATAAATGGGTGGCGGATGGTAGGAATCAGATTTCTCACTGTTGGAGAGGCATTTGTATAAAAGCCAAGGGAATGTGCTAGAATGAACCATGTGGTAATGCATTAGAATCAGTGGCATCAATATGAACTCATGTTGAGTTTATTACAGATGTAGATAGATGGGAAGAGAAATAATGAGAGATATTTTTGTATATACCGTTCATAATTCTGTTCACTGAGGGCCTTGAAGCAATCACACTCCTACGGTAACATGCACACCCAGTGCCCAGATCTTGGTTTCTAACCCTATCCTTCAATTAAACAAATCAGGGCTCTTTGGAGAAATGACTGATGACTGATTCTAGAGCTGGGGCAGCAAATATGCAA